>NW_027437200.1:540000-612500 GCF_033239565.1 Halichoeres trimaculatus
TACTCCTGTGTTCATATTTCACTGAATGAAAGAAAGTATCCTGCAGAGGCTGGATTTATGGCTGCAGCTACAGCATCTTGGGAACATGAGGGTCCGAGGTTATGTAGGAGTTTGATGTTTTACAGATTTAGAGGATCCATTGGGGAATACTGACAGTCTCTTCAATTACCACAAATTACCAAAAGACTTGATGTCCCCAGATAATCCAGCTCCTGATGGACAAAGAGGGGAAGTTGGCTTTGTCTCTGCACTGAGCTTTCTGCAGAGATGATTCAAAGTATGTGATGCACAGTGGTGCACATGTTGGGATGTGATCATGGTGCCAAAACTTAAGTTTTAGTGCTCCATCAAAGCTGAGCCAGCAGGAATGTGGAAGAGTCATGACTCCACCTCTGAGAATCTCCAGTTACATCATGTATTTTACCATCAAAGCTATGTTATTTTTGTCATTTTCAAGAGGAAAACAGAGAGCATAATACAACACCCCCTCAGGTTAATTTAACCTTTGCTAATTGAGACCAGATTATATCTGTGCACACTTTCAGAATCTTGGTCCAAACCATTGCACTTACAGTTTCCACAGTTGTTTGGTTCATTTCTCAGATCAGAATTGAAATTTTCTAAACTAGTTGTTCAATCTTCTAATCATTGTGTCACTTGTGCTCATCAAAAGAACAGTTTCTGATTTCTTGATGATTCTGTACAATTCTGTGCTGTTTCTTACATTATCAGCTGCTCATGTCATGTTGAACAAAATGGATTATCATGGGTTTCTGTTGGATAGTCTCACCCCCACAACATTAAGTCATTAGGACGTCACATAAGTCTTTACATGAAAAAGGTTGAACATGTTGTCAGAATATGTGAAACACATTTTTTGATTTTTATTTGACTTTTTTTCTAAATCTGTCTTGGGTTAGTGAGCTGCTCCCAGGTTAGTCTTGACTTTCTCTAGTCGAGGAAAATGTGTAAAGTACAAGATCAACCAATGATCAACCAGTTTTCTGGTGCAGGAACATAACCCCAGGTGCTGCTCTCTCTGAGAATTAGTGTTGCTTTTGTTATCAAAAGTTATGACTAAATATCATCGTCCATATATCTTTATTGCGTCTCGGAAACAGGAAGCAACATAAATGGTAGTCATGTGACGAAAACAATAATTTAGCTTATAATGCAATGTTGTTGAGGAATAAAAATGGGAGTAAATGTGGTGTACAAAATAAAAAAACTCTGCCAGAATACCTCTTTATTTTGTTAAACAAAACAAGATGTGCAGAAAAGTTTCATGTTATTTTATCTTGCTATTTGTCTAACAGTTTTTTTCAGTTGCTTTGGTACGTTTCTCTTCCCCTGAAAATCTTAGGGGTGGGTGGCACACCAAAACCAAAAGCCATACTGAAATGCAGGAAGTCTTTATGATGTCATGGTTTAAGGCCTGGTCTAAGACAATGGGAATATGAGAATCAGCTGCTGATATACTCTGGTATCTTATTTCACAGTTAAAGGCAGGGTCTGCAGGAATTTTTGGTACTTAGAATAGAATAGAACAGAAAAAAAAGAATAGAATAGAAAAGAGTAGAACAGTACTTTAGTGTCACTACTTTTATTGTTCCAGCATGTACAATGAAATTTTAAAAGTGTTAGACAGTCAGTGCCATATAAGTAGTTAAAAAAATAAACAAATAAATTAATACATTGCAAACAAACAAACACACTCAGGCTATACATTCAGTCATTGTCATTGCACAATCCTTTGCTGTTAAATATGTGTTTTGTTAAGGATAGTTTTTTTATGGCATTAAGGGTAGTTATTGCTGTTGAATAGAAAAGTCCATTTGTTCTTGATTTGGTTATTCTGTATCATCTGCCGATGGTGACGGTTCAAACATGGGGTGAGAAGTGTCCTTGACAATGTTCTGTGCTCTCCTGAAACAGCGAGCACTGTGCAGGTTATCCAGTGAGGGGAGGGGGATGGTGTTCTTCCTGAGGACCCTCAGGAAGTGCAGTCTCTGCTGGGCATTTTTCAGCACCTTCATGCTGTTCACACTCAAGGTCAGGCTCTCCTCTATGTGAACTCCCAGGAGGCGAAAGTCAGACACCCTCTCCACACACTCCTTGTTGAAAGTGAGTGGTGGGACAACAGTCTTTTCCCTCCTGAAGTCGATCACCAGCTCCTTGGTCTTTGATGTACTGAGGAACAGGTTGTTCTCTCTACATCACTCTGACAGCTGTTCCAACTCGTCTCTGTAGGTAGACTTGTCTGCCCCAAAGATGAGCTCTGTCACCTTAGTGTCATCCGCAAACTTCACTATGATGTTGTTGTGGTGAGCAGGCTGAAGGCCGTCACTCTCACCCTCTGCTTGAGGCCTGATAGGAAACTGTTGATCCATATGCAAGTGGGTTGTGGAATATCCAGATCTGCCAGTCTGTTCACAAGTTTGTGAGGGATGATGGTGTCGAATGCGGAGCTATAATCTACGGCGGGTTGTAGCCACGGCACCCTCTGTGGATCTGTGGCTTTTTGGCAGGAGTGGCGTGATGTGACCCTGGACCAGCTTTTTGAAGCATTTCATCACCATCGGGGTGAGAACGACTAGCAGGTAGTCGTTGAGGCTGGGGATGTGAGGTTTTTGGGCAGGGGAATAATGGTGGAAGACTTCAGGCATGGTGGGACAGTGGACTGGGCCAGGGACTGGTTGAAGACCAGCTGATCGAGATGCCATCGGGTCCAGCAGCCTTCATCAGGTCCACGGCCCCGCAGTGTGCTCCACACCTCCTGCTCTTTGAGGGTGAAGCTGCTGTGGACCATGGGTAGCTGCCTCGAGTGGTTTCATCTCGAAGTGGGCAAAGAAGATGTTCAGCTCCTCTGCCAGGGAGGCCTCAGCTTCAGCAGCTCCCAAGGTGGACCTGTAGTTGGTGAGATGTTGGATTCCCTGCCACACCTGCCTGCTGTTGTTACTTTCCAGATGTTCTTCAAGCCTTCTCCTATAGCCCATCTTGGTGTTTTTGATGCCTCTCTTCAAGCCCAGAAATAAGATTGTGATGCATATGCTGGCAACAGGGGGCCCAGCTAATGTGCCAGGGTGGGCATGGTGGGCATGCCCCCCCCCCCCCCCCCCCCCCCCCCCCCCCCCGCTCGATTGCACCAGTTCCTGGCTGGGGGGAGGGGCAGGCAGACGTTACAGTCTACTCGTGCTTCACACTTTACATCACTACTTCAGGAGCTTTATTTGTTTTTGGTAAAAGGAGCCAACAAACCACATTCAGTTGATGTAATGTTAGCTTATTGGGCTACCTGCAGCAACCACAAAAGGTGCCTTGCTTGGATCACATTAAAGTCTTGATTTTAGTTCTTTCATTATACCCAGCCGCCCCTGCTCTGTATTTTTGATGAAATCAAATCATGATGATAAACTACTCATGCTTTTGTTAGGCTACTGCAGGTAGTCTATTGTATACTTTGCTTGTTGCTTGCTTTTTATACAGAAGTCAAAACATTTACAACATTTATTTATTACAAGGGTAGTGTAATGCATTCCTGACTTTACTGATTCACTTCTGCACTGTCTTTTTAAGGCTTCCTCCACTGCTGCCATGCTACAATGTTGTTTTGAGGCAGTGCAGAGTTCACTTGGATTTCTGTGTTGGAAATCATATATTTAGAAACTTAGTATCCATGTTTTGGACTTTGAATCTGATCCAGAAAGTGTTAAAGTTTCTTATCTTCCTTTTAGAGACCTAACACAATGTAATGCCATAAGTTAAGCAATTCCCTTTTGTGTAATTCTTGTGCATCTCATCCTTGGATTACTTTGACATGTTTACTTCTGGATCTGAGGATGTCATTGTGACATTCTTTGCCTCTGCAGCCTCTGCTTATGAAGTGAAGGATTCACCGCTAATTCATGCCAGTGCCTCTGGTATGTGGGTCTCAAACAGTTCTTGAAACCCTCCCGTTTAGAGCTAATTATCCTGCGAGCTGCACTCTTTCCAAGCTATAGCCATGGCAGGGATGTTGGAACACTGAGGAAACTCGATACATGACATCGCTGATTTACTCCATCTCTGAGCCCTTTGTTTCGTCTACTGCAGAACGAGAATGGAAATGGCGTCCGGATGCAATGTCACAAAAAAATTGTTTTAAAGTCTATGGAAGGATTCAGAAATGATGATTAGAGGCCAAAATAATAGCTTAAGGCTAAGACAGGAGCAAAATGCTGAAACAGAAGCAAAATGCTAAAACTAGAGATAAAGGCAAAAAAACCCAAAGCAAATAAAAAAAGACATTATGGCTAAAACACAGGCTAAAAGCTATTACACAAGCTAAAGAAATAGAAATAGAAAATACTTTATTTATCCCCGAGGGTAAATTAAGGAGTCACAGCAGCATGTAAGAAAACAATAGTAAGAAAGTGTAAAGAAAGTGCAAAAAGGTCCACAAGAAAATAGTTGACGACAGCCTGTCCACCACTCTCCAGCCCAGCAAGTCTCCACCTCCACAGGGTCCAGGACTGAGCCTCCCCAGCAGTCTGTTCAGTCTCTGTCTCCTGGATCCTGTCTGCCCACCGCAGGCGAAGCTCCTCCAATGTGGGGCCGGCGTCTGATGTCATCGGACGCCGACTAAGGCTAAAACTGGGGATAAAAGCAAAGAAAACACAACAAAACAAAATACATAACAGCTACTAAACTACAGTACAAACTGAGAAAGTTTGCTTGTTGTCACGTTTCAAAGTGCAGCTCTACCTAACTGTTGATAGATACCTTACCTCACAAAGCTGTATCTGGTGAACAAAGACAAGTAGAGTAAAAAAGAAGATCTGATCTATATTCATTTCCAAAAACAAATACACACCTTGTTAAGTCATGCCTTCAGCACAGTGTGATTTGGGCCAGAGGGTGGCGCTGCCTTGTTTCCTGTTCAAAAAGCCTGATCTTGGTCTGGAGCTTTTATCCAGAAGCATTGGGTAAAGGACAAAACAATGAAACAGTGTAAGCCAAACTTTTGATGTCTGGAATAGATGGCCACTTTTAGAATTGATGTTTCAGCTTCAGTTTTGTCTCACTTGCATGTCAACCTTTACCCTTTAATGATACAGAGCTGTAGCACCTGGAGTCTGACAGGAGCACAGCAGCAGGCTGTCCACATCACTGATCTAGAAGAGCCTACAAACAAACTCAGATCCTCCCAGAGAGGTGTATGGTCAGTAACTATAACAGGACATTAAGACCATTTGTTAGAATGACACATAGAGAGGGTAACAGGAGCCCTGTGTGTCAGTTTCCCCCTGACAGTCTAAACCTATAGCAGCATGACTAAGAGCTGGTTCAGACCTGATCCAGCTTCAACTGTAAGCTTTATCAAAAAGGAAAGTTTTAAGTCTACACTTAAAGGTTGAGTTTTATAGGTAACCACTGTAGAGACACTAACACTGGAGAGATGTGCTCTCTCCTGCTAGTCCAAAATGCCGTCCTTGAGACCTGTTGGATGTGAGAGTTAAAGGACAGGTCCTGATCCAAAAGAACTCTGAGATTCCTGACAGTGGTACTGGAAGCCAAGCTGATGTCATCAAAGGGGAGGATGTTGCTCAAGAAAGCTTCTCTGAGATCTCAGATTACCAGTCATGACCGTTCCAGTAAAGGAACAAAAACTGGTTCACCCAGAGGAACAGCATCCAGAGGAAGCCATTTAACCTCCTCCTCATCATTTCTCTCCAAACCAAACTGACGTGCCGAAGAGGAGAGCCAGAACTATAAAAACTCGGTTGAGTTCTTCTTGTTCTTGGTGATTGAAATGGACACCACTCTTTATGACTCAAACCCAGCCTTGGATGTTTGTAATTATAGGATATTGAAGATGACATGGCGTCCTGCTGTGCAGGCCGGGTCATCAGAGCTGGAGGAGCATATGTTCCTCAGAGCTGTATAAATCCAGTAAAATCTGAAAGTGAAGAGTTGTGACTGTGCTGAAAGCTTGCCTTGTAGGGTTCTGTAAATTCAAAACATTCAAGCTTCAGAAGTTAAACAAACAAACCAGCAGGAGGCTGAAGTTTGGATGCCTCAGAAACAAACCTAGTAAAAAAGGTCCACATGATGACCCCTAACTGCCCCCAGAGTGTGTTTTCTGCTCTTTCATATCGTAAACATGGATATTCAGAGTGAGCATTAGCAGATTTTCAAACCTCTGCAAATTCATGTGAATTGATCAAAATGCTCTGTTCTAAACATAGTACCAGATCTTTACCAGGCTAGGTGACATTAAGGGCATATTGCAGGTTATTATTTATTTATTTATTTATTTATCATCTGACAATGGCAGTAGAATAAGTGATTGATTGGTTTTATATGTTATTTAACAAAAAAGGCACAAATTCAGAGGAAGAAGTGGCTGTTTTTAGTAAAGCTGTTAAAAACGACACAGCAAAGGGGACCCTTATGCTTTTCAGGTCATGTTTATTGTTTTTCCTTTAAGTTATTATTTAATTTGACCACTCATTAAGATGATTCAGATGTGTTTTGATGTATGGATGCAAAAATGCAAGCTTAATAGGACATCAACTCCACTTTTTCGGACTCGGTGAGTTAGCTCAAGCGCTTGGATTCATTTGTGCAACTGACAAGACGAGACTCTATTTCTGCTTGGGTCACAAAAAATACATTCTGTGGCACCCATCTTTCAGACAAAAACAAGGATTTGTCAGAGATTCAGTCTGAGATTCAACCCGATGGAAAGGTGAGCTGAGCACTGTAGCTAAGTCTTGGTTTTCTGGCTCTAGATCAGTGGATAGACTTAAACTTCAAACTTTATTTATTTATAGGGCACTTTTCATACTTTAAAAGCAACACAAAGTGCCTCACAGAGGCTAAAAACAACATAAGAAAAAGACAAATCCATACACACATTCGCAGACAAACACACATACACACCTACTCCCATACACATTCATACTAATTGTAAAGAGAGGGGAGAGAGAGACATGGCTTAGCACCAAGGACTGAGGTAAGGATTAAGCTACCTTTGGAGGCTATCAACACTGAGGAGGGCCCCCGGCCCACAAGGAGCGCAGCCGGAGACTTCCCTGCCCCGCACAGACCCGAGGCCCCACAACACCATGCAGTGGCCTATAGCCATGCAGGCGAAGCCGTCCCCTCGCTGCAGCCCCAGAAGTGGACCAGGAGCAGCCCCCAGTGCGGAGAGCCCCCACAAGGAAACACTGGAGCCAAAAACCATCATACTAAAACAATAATAAAAATGTAGTAAGATAAAATAACATAAAATGGATAAGTGAAATGACATAGAGAATTAAGAATAAAATGATAAGAGTTTGACTCAAAGAATGAAGAAGATATACAGTAATACAATAAAACAATAAGTAATAAAATAATAAATTAACTTGGTTAAATCAAGTAAAAGCTTGATTAAAAAGGTGAGTTTTAAGCCGCTTTTTAAAAGTATCAACAGACTCTGCAGCCCTGAGATTCTCTGGCAGGCTGTTCCACAATCGGGGGTAATCGGGTGTGTCTTAGTTCTAACTTTTGGTATAGAATAGAATAGAATAGAATAGAAAATACTTTATTTATCCCCGAGGGGAAATTCAGGAGTCACCGCAGCATTTAAGAAAACAAAAGTAAGAAAGAGTATAGAAAGTGCAAAAATGTCCATAAGAAATTAGATGACGACATCCCGTCCACCACTCGTCCACCACTCTCCAGTCCAGCCAGTCTCCACCTCCACAGGGTCCAGAACTGAGCCTCCCCAGCAGTCTGTTCAGTCTCTGTCTCCTGGATCCTGTCTGCTCACAGCAGGCGAAGCTCCTCAGATGTGTCGCGGCGTCCGATGTCAGCTCCGTCAGCCACGTCCGTAAACAGCATGATGCCGCTGGATTAGCACAGCTAGCTCATCCATCCCCCGGGGCTAGATCCCATGTTCCCAACAACGATGGATGGAAGGACAGGTCCACGTCGTCACCTCCCAGCTCACATCCGAGAACCAGCAAGTCGTCCTCACCTCCTTCTCCTCAGCTCGAGGGAAATCATCAAGCCCTACACTAGTTAGCATTTACATGCTACAGGCTGCTAACAGCTAATTTCGCATGTAAACAATGCAGCCATGGTTACATGTAGGATCTCCAGACAAACACAGGAGAAAAGTAGTAAAAAATACCGCCGAAGCCACACAAAGGTATGGTTGGTTATGGTATGGTTAAAAGGCCAGTGCCAGAGGACCTCAGGGTCTGCGAGGGCTGATACGGTAAAAACAGGTCAGATAAATAAGAAGGCCCAAGGCCGTTTAGACTTATAAACTACTAAAAGAACCTTAAAATCGATCCTGAAACGCACAGGGAGCCAATGCAGTGATTTTAAGACTGGAGTAATATGTTCCCGCCCTCTGGTCCTCGTCAGCACTCGTGCGGCTGAATTCTGTAATAATTGGAGGTTGGAAATTGCCTTTTTGGGAAGACCAGAGAGCAGGGCATTACAATAATCTAAACAAGAAGAGATAAAAGCATGCATTAACACCTCAGTGCTGGCCTGAGAGAAAAACGGACTCACTGTTGGCACATCAGACTTCTGATAGACCTCTCTGTCTTTCTCTCTATGGGCTTTATCACAATGGCTCTTACATGTACTTCTCATTTTTGAAGTTAGTGTATCTGATTTCAAACTCTAAATATGTTGATGTGAACACAGCATTAGGCTACATATCACTAGCTGACAGTGCTCACTCACTGGGACCCCTGCTTCGTTCTCCTCTGGTTCTCCTCACACCACAACTCCACTGCTCTCCTACAGCCTTTATCCCTCCTACTCTTGACCTGTTCCTGGTCTCCATCTTTTCTAACAGGCTCATAATTATAACCCTGAGGACCATCATATGGATAGAATACAGATTTTCTTCCTCTTCATTGATAGGAGTGACAGTCTGATCCATGTTTACTCATGTTAAACAGCGGCAGAAGCAGCAGGACTCCCCTCTGTGACTTCACATTTAAATGACAGTTTTTAATGAGGAAGTGAAATAAATGTATTGAAATGTCTCATCTGCATAGCAGTGAAAGTTTATGGAGTTTGCATGTTCTCCCCGTGCATGTGTGGGTTCTCTCTGGGTACTCCGGCTTCCTCCCACAGTCCAAAAACATGCTCATCAGGTTAATTGGTCACTCTAAATTGTCCCTGGGTGTGAGTGTGTGAGTGAATGGTTGTCTGTCTCTGTGTCAGCCCTGTGATTGACTGGCAACCAGTCCAGGGTGTACCCCGCCTCTCGCCCAATGACAGCTGGGATAGGCTCCAGCCACCCACGACCCTGAACAGGATAAGCGGTGTAGAAAATGGATGAATGGATGGAAGAATGGAAAAGTTTCAGCTGTGTAAGAGCAGCAATGATCTGCTCCATTTCTCTCCATTTTTGGACATTTTGGTCTAAATTACACTTTGTATCCTCATTGTAACTTTTACAAGCAGCTGGTTGTCATCCATGTTTGTGTTGGTACGGGAGCACACTTCTGCAGCCAGAGCACCATTTGCCTGCGCTGACACGTAGTTTGGTGAGCTGTCTGAAAAATGTGGGGCAGATTTATCCACTTTATAACCAGTTATCAGACAGACAGACAGACAGACAGACAGACAGACACAGACACACACACACACACACACACACACACACACACACACACACACACACACACACACACACACACACACACACACACACACACACAGTTACACACACACTCTGCATGCTGACAACAACCAGACGTCTCAGGGAGGTAAGACAGTGCAGATAAATGAATGTGTGTGTGTCTCTACACAAGCTGTTGCATACATCTCCTTAATGTGACTGTAAAGGCATGCAGGGGTTGAGTTGGAGCTGGTTTATGTCTCTGAATTTCCTCTCACTTCTGTCAAATCTCTCTTTGAGTCTGCGTCTCATTCCAACTTGGCCGGAGTTTTTCTCTGAATCACCTTTCAGCATCACTTGATCGGACGTTTCGCTTTGGAGCTCTAAGACTCCCAGGTTGAGTTTGTGTCATAATGTGTTTTAGGGACTCAGAATTTATCAAGATAGTCGGTGACTTTGACTGTGTATCACTTTGGATGACGCGCCTCTAACTTCTAGTGTTGAAACACATTTTGGTGCACATATCCCAGAATATTTGACTCTTTCGTTGGTGGTGGGTACAATTTTGTCTGTTGTTTTTTCTTTATTGTGCCTATTGGGTAAAGATTTCTACAGTGGCTGACAAGGGCCAAAGCACAGCAAGAAGGCATTAACATAAAATGCATCCAATGAAAATGAAACTTTGGTCAAAAACACACTCAACCAGAAAACAACTGCCATCATAGAAAAAGCTACAAATTCAGGCTTAAACTTAGATGCAGCTGCTAGCTGCCTGTCACAGCAGTTCTCTCGTTGTTTTTTTTGTTTGTCTGTTTTTTTCCTTTCATCTGATCCTTTTTGTTCTCTTTGGATTTGGAGCCCCTTATTTCTTGGCTATTAACATCAAACTGGTTGTGTTTGCAGTGGTGATTTTTCTATTTTTGCTTCTGTGTTTGTTCAGAGATCTTACATGTAACCATGATTGCATTGTTGACATGCATGAGGCCATTTTCAATACCAAATACGCTGTCTGTGGACTTCTGAACTTCTGGAGCATTGACTTGAGGGAGTTCAAACTTCTGAAGACGGGGGACCGCAGTACCGACGTTCTTCGATTGGAACAGCAGCGTACTTCAGACGTCACTTCCTAGACTTCTGTGTTTACCACCGGGGATTATCCCTTTAATGTTGTATTTTATGTGTCTTTAACACTTAAAAAGAAGACTGTAAAACACATCCCTGCCTCTGTTTTTTTTCATTTTTAAAACATTAACATGTATTTATTGAATGTATACGTTGCTAGGCGCCACCCTGTTGGTTGTGGCTGCCTGTTGTGGCTGCCTGTTGCGGCAGCCACCTCTTCTTTGTTTGTTTCATGTGATTTTTTTTTTTTTAATCGCTTTATCATCATCTTTGTATTTGGAGTGGATCATTACTTTGTATGGCTCATTTGTTGGTCATGGACACCAAACTGGTTTTGTCTTCAATGATATTTTTACTACTTTTCTCCTGTGTTTGTCTGGAGATCCTTCATGTAACCATGGCTGCATTGTTTACACATGAAATCAGCTGTAAGGGCCTTGTAGTATGTCAATGCTAACTGGTACAAGGCCTGATGTTTCCCCACAAGGTGAGGTGAAGAAAGTGAGGATGACGTGCTGGTTTTCAGGTGTTAGCTAAGAAGTGACGACTTCGACCTGTCCTTCCATTCATCGTTATTGGGAACGTAAGATCTATCTCCAATAAGATGGACAAGCTAGCCATGATAACCCAGCAACAGAGGGAATACCAGAAGGCAGAGTAGCATCATGCTATTCACAAACATGGCTAACGGAGCTAACATCAGACACCAACGCCACATTGGAAGAGCTTCACCTGCTGTGAGCAGACAGGATCCAGGAGACAGAGACTGAACAGACTGCTGACAACAGAAGCTCAGTCCTGGACCCTGTGGAGGTGGAGGCTAACTGGACAAGCTGTCAGCATCTATTGTCTTATGGACCTTTTTGCACTTTCTATTCTATTCTATTCTATTCTATTCTATTCTATTCTATTCTATTCTATTCTATTCTATTCTATTCTATGTAGATACATCTTTCTGGAGCCAACATATAAAAGCCAGTGGCCGTAAAAAAGGTTGCTGTGATTGTCACTAGCCAAATGAATTAATCGCAACATCAGAACTTCACATTCTTAAAATGAGACATAAAATGGATAAGGTTTTGACAGCTGTTGCTGTGGTGTACAGAAAAGCAGGAGAGGAGGCTGCCTAGCTGGTGAATCTGCCAGAGGAGAGCCCAGATGCAGAGGAGATTGAGGAGCAGGCGTGCTATATTAGCATATCTCTTGTCCATTGCACGCTTGTTTAACCCTTTTGGTTTTTGTCAACCTGTCCACCCATTGGTATTAGCACTAACACTTCTGACATTTTTCTCAGTACACCTAGATAAAAGCTACAGCAATTTGGTATTGTATAGATACATATTCTGGTTTCACACAGGTGGTGTTTCATTAATATGGGCTTGATATGGATAAACACTTCACTATATAAATGCCTTTAGATTGATAATTTTCTCAAAGGTGTTGTATTAGGTTTACAAAATGAAATGGCCCATGCAGGTTTGACTCTTGTTATAGTCCCTTAAAGTGATACTCCGGGATGGAACAAGTTGGGTCCTATCACAAGGTTCAGGGCAGAAATGACCCCTACAGCAGTGTTTTTGTGCAGCAGAAGCCCAGAGCGCTCGCACCAAACAACCTCCCTGCTCCTCTGCCGGTTTTTACTCTGCACTCAGACAGGGCCTTATTTTACCTGACCAAAAACACAAAGAAACGGACTCCCACCGAAAAACTCTATCAGTCTGCATTCACATTTCACTTTGCTTGCATCCATGCTCTCATAATCACTCATCTATACGTTGTTATTGCATAATTCGTCCTGGCAGACTACCTGCGTTAGTTTATATCTGGCATGCCGCGCGTGCGGACTGATACACTAAGCGGCGAGCGCCTCGTAGCCAGCTGTGGCTCTGCAGCGGAGGTAGCGCCGTTTTATGACACGATGAGAACTAGAGCCTTATTTAGCGGTGTTTTTGTGTAAAAGTAACGCACTGAAAATTCTCTAAATAAAGCGTGAATGCAGACCGATATCAGATTTTTTTGGTGGGAGTCCGTTTGTTTGTGTTTTTGGTCAAGTAAAATAAGGCCCCGTCTGAGTGCAGAGGAAACCGGCAGAGGAGCAGAGAGGGGAGTTTGGTGTGAGCGCCCTGGGCTTCTGCTGCACAAAAATCACTGCTCTAGGGGTAATTTCTGCCCTAAACCTTGTGATAGGACCCAACTTGTTTCATCCCGGAGTATCACTTTGATATAGTAAATAAATTAGTTAAATTCTTTGTCCATACTTGCTCTTTGTTTTCTTGGTATGGAACACCCAAGTATTTTTACTGTGACGAGCCAATTAAAATTAGGAGCATAATGCATCACCACATTGATGCAATACTTAAGTGGTGCTGCAAATAGTATAGTTATTATTAATGCTGTTATTGTTGTAGTTATCAAATAAAACAGACTCAAACACAAAAAGGAAATTCAGTGTTCAGTGTTTGCAGCTAGTAAAAGTTAGTTTGTTCATTATTCTGTTATTATGCCTGTTTTCACAAACACGACCAAATTCCCCTGCAAAGATATGTGGTGGTCAATGCCAACAGGCCCAACCATGCTTTTTTTTTTCTTTTTTTTTCTGGAGCCGACTTGTAGACAGCCTTTGGGCTGTCCAGGGACAACTCCAAGTTGCCTATGCAGATGCTACCATGTGAATAAATTCACGGATGGGGATGTGACATAGAGGTGCCAGTCACCCTCTGCAGGCTTGCCTGTGGAGCCTCTTACAGGCTTACGGCTGACGTCTTTTCCATGGCCTTGGCCACAGTCTACAGAATTGTACCACTGAATCATTTTTGTAGAAATGCAGCAGTTACTTTCAGAGTAAATTGCCTTGGTTGATTGGAACAGTATTTCTTTAAAATGTATGTAGCAGGATGATGTGTCTCATCTATGCTCCATCATGAGCTGCATTGTTGGAGTCACTGCCAGCTGATGACCTCACGGTGGCACTCTATAAAAGGGAGTGGTGGCAGCCTCCTCTCCCTCTTGCACTGGCTGTTCCCGTCACTTCCGGGTCCCTTTGTTCCTCTACTGTTGCTGTTACCGGCGCAGGTATGTTAGCGGTGGCTGCTAGTAATGCTCAATTGTCATTTAGTCTTGCTCATTTGCCTGATTCGGCTTGTTTCTAGACACTGCTTCCTGCTCTCGAGACTGGCATTAGTAGAGATCGCCATCATACTGCACCTTTTAAGACGCACTCATCTTGTTTCTCTCTCTTCCTCATGGGTGGTCTCCCACGTTGCCTTATGTATAGCTAATGACAAGCCTGTGTTTCTTTCTCTGCTCCTCCAGAATTACTAGAAGTGAATTCTTTATTTGTAACAGGGGCCGTGTGGACCTGGTATTTTGCTGGGGGGTTCCAGCGGCGATAAAACTAACGTCCACAGTGCCACCTGTAGTGGCAGTGAGGCTGGATGCAACAACCATGGGTGGACAGATTCAGTGCTGTCCCTGGAGTACTGCATCCATGGCCCCATACCACTGCCGGGTGGCAGCTGTCACACTCCCAGCCTCTACCCCTTTGCTTGTGGGTGGGTCCCTGAGCTCCCAAAAGCAGGATGTTGATCACAATTCTGAAACTAGTTATTCCATGATTTTACAGTTTCAAATTTCAAGATTGTTGTGTTTTGCTGTCTGTCATAATTGGCATGGTCCCCTAAAGCAAACCCGTGCCACTACTATTTTTATCCTATTTGAGTCTTTTAAAGAAATTCAAGGACTCTCACATGGTGTAATACAAAGTTGAAAATGAGTAGTCACCTTGTATCTGTCTTTTAAATTGTTCCATTTTTTTCTTGCTGTTATATCCAGAAGTGCTCCAGGCCTGTGGGGGCGCTCTGTTGTACAGCTCGTGAGAGCGATGGACAGAGAAAGCATTTCTGAATATGATGCGCGTTTCTTATTATGTACATAGTTTCAGCTGTTGCAGTGTGTTTGGCCTTTGTTGGCCACTGTAGATTTTTCTATAGAGCTGTCAATCATTTTGTCACAAAGCAAATCCAAAACACGAGCACTCAGAGATATATCAGCATCAGGATGTTCTTTTTGACCTGTACTGCACTCAGTCACTAGTGTTCTAGAGTAAAGTGTGACTGTGCTAACTGGAGACCTTCAGCTAAACATGGCAGTGATTTTGGGCTGACAGCTATTGAATGTATTTGTGTCTCGGCCTCAGTTAACTAGGTCTGACTGTAAACCAGTCAATTTAACCAATCAAACTCTGAATTCAGCTTTTTCTTTGTAGAGCTGATAAAAACAGTTGTGGAGCCGAGGTTCTGACCAAATATGACACTCAGGACTCAACATGGAGAGAAAATAATCAAAAAAAGTTCAAATGATGATAAACAGATTTCATGTTCACAGTCAAACAACAATATATTAATCTATCAAGTCAAAAACATCAGACAGAGACTGTCTTCTATCCACCCTCTGATCTGTAATGAAGCTTGGAGTTGTTTACCATCCATCAAAGTGATCTTATTTAGGGAAAAATTGGGGCTTCATTCCGCCTTCTTGAAAAACCAAACACAAAGAGTAAAAGGGTCTTAAAAGTGTTTAATTCTAATATATGATAATGTTTTTCTGGTCTGCATCCTTTGAAACATACCTGACTGACAGCTTGTGGTTTCATAATCCATAAACAGTTTCAAGCTCTGGCGTTTGCTCAGCAAACAGTGATTACATAACTATTCTTTATGGTTTAACCTCACAGAGTACAGAAAGTGATAACAAGTCCCAGAACGCTTGTTGTTTACAGAGTGCTATCTGCTTGAGGTGGACTGCAGCGCCACCTTTTGGCTCAGAGTCACAAGCACAGCCATGCAGATGCAACTCTTAACAAGTTTGTGTCGAAAATGGAGAACAGATCATCTTTTTAACTCTACTTTCTTTGTTCAAGACAATTTTTACCACAACGCCATGAGATAAGCCTGTGTTTAAGCCTGTGTTTAAGCCTTTAGCTCATGTTTTCGCCTCAAGACTATGTTTCAGCCTTTATCTTGTGTTTTAGGCTTTAGCTCATTCCTTAACATTTATTATGTGTACTAGCATTTAGCTTAATTTTAAGCTTTTAGCTTATGCTATGGTCCCTGCTTTATCAGTTATCCTGTGAATAAGCCTTTAGCTCATGTTTTAGCCTTAAGCCCTTGTTTTGCCTTTGGCCTGTTTTTTTTTTTCTTTTTCTTTTTTTTTTCTTTTACGCCTTTAGCCTATGTTTTTAGCTTGTAACCTGCATTTTGGCCCTTAGCTAATGTTTTAGCCTCTGGCTCATGTTTTACCTTCAGTTTGTGTTTCAGCCTTTAGTCTGTGTTTTGGCCTTTAATCTGTTTTAACCTTAAGCTTGTGTTTTAGTCCTTAGGTCATGCTCTATCTCTCTCCTGTTTATCTTTCTTCTGCTCTTCTGTCCTTTTTCTGTCTGACAGTTAGGCTCCAGTGTCCACCATTACTACAAAATTAATCACAGAAATCGTTTTCAGCAGAGAAAAACACAGATCTCTCTTCTCTCTACTAAACTTCATCAGCTGGTGTTGTGTTGTCATAGAGACCTAGACGTGCTGTAAATTAATCTGGTTCAGCTTGACCCAATCAGAAAGCTAAGAAGTAGCATTTAGGAATAATCTTTATTGGTGCTGATAATCTTATTTTAAAAATGTGGATTACTATCAGGCATATATCAAGAAGAGAAACTTTTTCAACATCAAGTTAGAAACACCCCACAAGAACTTAAAGATGTGAGAATGGCACAGAGTGTGATCCTCGGAAAAAAAAAAAAAAAAAAAAAAAAATGTTTTTATTGAGTGTGTGTGTGTGTGTGTGTGTGTGTGTGTGTGTGTGTGCGTGCGTGCGTGCGTGCGTGCGTGCGTGCGTGTGTGCGTGCGTGCGTGCGTGTGTGCTGTTTTGGATCTTGGCCAGAATTTTGGACTTAATCTGATGAAAGATTTTAGTTGAGACTTTTGTCAAGATTTAAAACATGTCAGGCCTATTTTAACCAAAAGGGGCGCCAAAATCCACCCATCCAACAAGTTCCTTACAGGAGCTTTAAAAGTGTTGAAACAAACAAAAAGACTTTTTAGACATTGAATTAAAGTGATTTTATTTTATTCAGTGTAATGGAGGAATCAGAGAAACCTTTTCTCAAACAGAGCTTTGAGAGCAAACGGCTGCTCGATCTGCATGTGTTTCTGTCCCTCTGTTTTGATTTTGTTCGTCTTTGTTCTCTGTTTGTACTCTCATCTGATCATCAACACAAGACGTGAATGCAGCTTCACCAGGCGGACAAGAGAGACAAGATTGTCCAAATTCTTGACGTGAGGAGAAAACAAAGACTGCAAGAGATATGAGCCTCTCTCTTTCTCTCTCCTTCACCTCAACTTAGCATTTTAAGTCCTTCTCCCTTTCCCTGACTCTTCTTCCCTCCAAAGGCACTGCTTCTCAAAATCTTTTTATAGTATCAGTACAAAGAAGCAAAAGGTTTCACCGTAACGTCCAAACGTGAAATCCACAGTTTCAGTTTTTCCATGAAGGAAATCCTCCACAGAGTCTGAGTGGTTTTAAGTCCATTCAAAGTAAAAAACACAGAATCTGTCTCTAAAAATCACCACAGGTCATCATCATATTTCCCTCTCATATGTACAGGTCCCTCATGGCAAGCTTAAAAAAGTTATATTCCACATTTTTTGCTTTGGTTTGATTATCTCTCCTCTTCAGCTCTTCCTCACATCTTGGATGCAGAAGATTGAGTTTTTATTGAGTTTACATTCTTTCGTCTAGAATCCAAATCAGGGGGCCCGCCTGTTTCCCCATAAGGAGGCACTGATGTGCCACATACGCTGAGATTTGTGTGTGAATTTGGGATACAGGCAAAGCAGGTGACTGGATTAATGGGCCGCTCTCGTTTTACAAAAAAAAAAAAAAAACCTTCATCATGTGTCCTCAAAAGGTAATTTCCTTCCCTTCAGAAAGTTAATATCCTCACATTTGTTTTGGAGTGATTGCACATGAATCTCTGCTTAACCTTAAGCCAATCCTCTCCATCCTTCCATGTGTCCATCCAAGGCAACCAAGGATGCAAAACCCAGCATCTCTCTCCAAATGTGCCTTTATTTCCAAACTAAAGACATTAAAAAATCTCCAGCTCAATCTGTTATCCACCTGTACTGTCTCTTTCTGTTTGAGCCGTCTTCTCAGAGATCCAGGCGAAAGGCTCCAAAGTAGCTGGAGGAGTCGTCAGCGTTAACCATAGTCGGAGAGGAGACAGAGACAAAGAGCTCGTCACCTGCCCTCAGCTCAAACAGTCCTCCTTGGTAGACGGAGTGGAGGGCGTACTCTGCATCTGGAGCCCAGCACTTTGTTCCCACGCCCTTTAGGAGCTGCAGGGACAGAAGCCAAAGTCAGAAAGATCCCATGCACCTAAACCAATCAGGATAAGTCCGTTTTAATAGGGGTGGGGTACCTGTATGGGGCTCGGGTAGGAGGTTTTCTTGTAGACACACTGCACCAGCTGGTGGCTGACGCTGCGCTGGTCTCCTTCACTGGCTGCAGGAGACGGATAACGGAAATACACCTGGACAGAAAAAATGGCTTTAAGACAAAAAACTTCACCTGAACATGACAGCACTAAAGATGATGTAAGCTCACCTGAGAGTACAGGTAGTACCGCCCATTCTGGGGCACACGCAGCTTCCCATTGGTCAGTGTCATGTTGTGCAGGTGAGCCCCAAAGCTTTGATTGGCCCACGAGCGGACCACATGACGACAGGACTGGTGGAGCCCTGGCGTGTTATTTGGGTTAGGAGTTAACCCTGCAGGTGAGATACAAACAGCATTTAGAAAGCAGCTGGGGCCTCAAATACTGAGGTGCACATAGAAGGCTGGCCAATCAGATGGAAGGTGGGGTTTGGGGAGTAGAGAGACAGCAGCTGTAGTCATACTGCACAGAAAGGAACACTAATAAGTATACAGAGAAGTGCTCACGTGTGCTTGTGTTCACATAAATGAGATCACAGTTTATCAGAAAACTTAGCGCAGGGAAATGGATGATGAAAACTGATGAGAAACACAGGCTGGATGTGTGAGCCTCACCCTCTTTTTCCCTTCTCTCTGCATGTACACACACACACACACACACACACACATACACACACACACACACACACACACACACACACACACACACACACACACACACACACACACACACACACACACACACACACACACACACACACACACACACACACACAGAGCATTGCTGTTCTTTGTCAGCTCAATGGAAATAACATCCCTCTGCCTTTGCCAGATTGTCAACACTCCTCAGTTTGCACGCCACTCTGCGATGAAACAACACAAAAAGCTGGACAACACCAACTCACACAGTTACACACAGAGTTAAACATTCCACATTTAACACACACTCTTGACTCTCTAAATGCCTCTACTGGTGGACGTATCTCCCTGATTCAGCAAGCGCTGGTGGCATGCAGGAAGTGATGTCGAGCATGAGAACAATTGCTCAGACACAATGAGGCTGAGTCCTTTAAAGTGCAGCCTCAGGATTTATTCGAAGGATCAGGGTTGGATCCAAACAGGATAAGCATAAAGACCTCTGATGGTTAAATCTGCCTGGGCTCATCCTAATAGTACCTCAGAGGGATCTGTGTCTCTGCTGAAGAGGAGCGGGCTCGGATAGATCTTCCTCTCCTCCTCAAATCAAAGACAAACCCCCTTTTAGAGGCTGCTGTTTCCTCTCTTCATGTTTCTTGTGATCTTTGAGCCCAGTAAAAGTCTCAGCCTCACCTTGAGTGCCAGAGTCTCTGAGGGTCAAGTGGGCGGACGGCCTCTGGGCCACTGAGGTCACAAACTTTGACCCTGAGCTGTTGAAACTGCGAGGCATCGTCCTCGCTTCTGAGGAGAGGAGAAGAAATATTGAGTCAATACTGTGTTTTTGTGCGCACGTGTGTGTGTGTGCGCGCACATGTGTGTGTGTGTGTGTGTGTGTGTGTGTGTGTGTGTGTGTGTGTGTGTGTGTGTGTGTGTGTGTGTGTGTGTGTGTGTGTGTGCATGCATGTACTTCTCTATGTGTGTGTAAGGTGGGTACTGACCGATAAAGGTCTGTTTGGAGATGATGTTCTCAGTCACCTGAAAGGAAACAGACAACAGATTGATCAGTAGGAAGTTAATGGCTGTGACTGGGGATCAAAGTTTATTCACTTTTATGAGCTCGAGAACAATCACTGCTCGTCTGTTGTTTTGTTTGTTGAAATGGGAGCAATGCCAGAATTGAGAGTGTGTAACATTGTGTGTGCACTATCAAAAGGTTGTAATAAAACCTCCTGACACCTCACATAACAAACACAACTCTTCAATCTTCACACTAACACATTGAGAGGGTATTTCAGTTTCTGTTTGGACTTGGAGTGCACCGATCACAAACAACCAATAAAGTGTCCTGAGTTCTAGGTCTCAGATAACAAAGCAAAAAAGGCTGGCTGTCAGACCGTCCTGGAGGTATATAAGATCAGTTTCATATGTAAGGATGGGCCGATCTCTGATCACCAATCACCAATCCCCGAAAAATTAAGGAAATCAGCACCAATCGATCAGTGCATGTCTAGTTTGGACTCATGCTGGACAGAAATGTGAAATGTGATGTTCCCGAAACGAACCAATAAAACAGAGTCAAATTTCAAAGTTCTTTATTTGTCCACCATTTCATCAGAATAACTTCAAGTAATTTAAAGAGTTTTGAGATTTAAGAGAAGAAAGTTGTCCAGTCCCATTTTTATCAGATCAGACATGTGAGGTCATAGGTCAAAGCACAAATTGAAAATAATGGTTGAAGTATATTCCATGAATTGGATGTTTTCTGAAAATTTTGGCTCGCCTTCAAAATTCCTCTTAGTGACAAATGAAAAGTCTGTGATCTTTTTTTGAACTGTAAGACTGTCATTTTTCGAGCAGCAGTAAGTTAGCTCTAAACAGAAACAATTAAGGCCAAACAGTCAAAGTGAAGAGTTTGTTTCTGAAGTTTGTGGACATGCCCAGACATCACTCAAAGAAACTGTTCACTCTCCCCTCCTCTCTTCTCCTTTCTCCTTTTCGTGTCCCCTCTACCCTCTCCTCTCCTCTCCTCTCCTCTCCTCTCCTCTCCTCTCCTCTCCTCTCCTCTCCTCTCCTCTCCTCTGCTCTGCTCTCCTCTCCTCTCCTCTACCCTCTTTTCTCCCCTCTCCTATTCTCTGTCCTTTCCTCTTTCCTCCCCTCTACTCTTCTTCCCCCTTTCCTCTCCCCTCCCATCCCCTCTCCCCTCTCCTCTTCTCTCTCTTCTCCCCTCCCGTACCCTCTCCCTTCCCGTACCCTCTTCCCTTCCGCGTCCTCTTCCCTCTCCTCTCCCCTCTCTTCTCCTTTTTCCTCTCCTCTTTCCTCTCCTCTCTCCTTTCCTACCCCCTCTGCTTTTGCCTGTCTCTGCCTCATTTCTCTCCCTCTCTGTCATCCCTCACTTGCAGTAGAGCAGCGTCTGTTTCATCCTCCCCTCATGTGGACATGACCCCTCTGCAGAGATATCTACAGTTTGCTCACACACAGATGTGTTTTCTCATTCTCACACACTCTGTCACCCTCTTTCTTTAATACTCACACACACTCTCTCTGATGCTAATGCTTTCTGCACCTTGTTTCAATCTTTCTCACCTTGTGAATCAAACCAACGTCGCTCTTTTCATTTCATCCCGTCATTCTGTCCCAACCTTTCATCTTACCTCTTAACTCAGTCATCCCTTTAAGCTTTTGTTCCTCCCCTCTCTCTGACCTTTCACCTTCCTCCCTCTTTTTCAACATTTACATTATGTCTGTTCCTTTTTCCATTTTAACCTCTCCCTGCCTCGAGGTCGCTCATTTAATCACCTGTTTCTAGTCATGTGGCGTGTCTAACATGCTCTTACTCAAGGCGTGGGGGCCCCTGTGGAATAAATTTCCCTAATTAATTTGCTGAAATGCTTCAAAACCCTGAATATGATAAATCTCTCTCCTGTTTTTAATGGTCATCCTGCTCTCACCGCCTTGTTGCTTTTGGCATGGGGCCTGCTCCTGCAACCAGCTCTCAACCCAACCTGCAAATTACACATGATCGCTCTGGGCTTTGGTGTGTGTGTGTGTGTGTGTATGTGAGAGAGAGAGAGAGAGAGAGAGAGTGAGAGAGAGAGAGAGAGAGAGAGAGAGAGAGTGTGCATGAGTGTGTGTGCATGTAAGCAACAGGGCCCCCGACTTCTGTATAACCCAACACAGAACAGTGTAGAGCGTGGACCGGACCATGCTCGCTTGGCATAGCATATCTGAGCCTCACGCTTCTTGAGTTCCGGAGCAGGAAACACACACACACACACACACACACACACACACACATGCACACACACCAGAAAATTAGCACCAGATTTTCTGCATGTGGCACATAAAAAGACGTGGCAGCTTTCAGACACTTGGACTCGCTCTGACTCAAGAACCGCATGTTTTCAATGGTTAAGATCAACATGGTTAACGCCTAAAAGCTCACAGGGGACATCTCAGCACGACCGAAGAGTGAAATCAGCTTTGATACATGCATAATTTATGCTTCTCACAGCGGTGGAAGCTCTCTCTGTCTGAGACTGGCTGCATGTTTTACCCATCACCTCTGTAGACACCTGGGTGTCGAACACTGCACAGAGTTCAACAATTTTAATAAGAAAGAAGCTCATCACAGAGGCTCTGAATGGATCCAGATTCTCAGTCCAGGGCCCTCTGATGCACAAAAAAAACTTTTTTTTGGCAACACTTGCCCAACGTTTCAGTGGCAGCAGGAAACTTTTGGAATAACCACAAGCTGCTTAAATCCACACTAGATAAGATGGAAGTCTAATCAAGTGATTTTGTCTTACTTCCAGTAAAATGTCTTAGTATCTGATTATTAGGGTCCGAGGCCTGAGCCTGGTTATTATTGTCTTATTATCTTGTTACGAGCCACATTCACCTGACTAGTCCAGAAAAATGTCATATTTCAAGTTTTTTGAAGACTAGAACAAGGTCTGAATTTCTCGTAACAAGTGTAAAAAATGTTTTTTTAAATCTGCCAATGATTTAAGAAAAAAAACATGCTTGTCGAGTTTCTTGAAACTAGAATAAAGTCTTCATAAGAAACAGAGGGACTGCACTAACTGGAAATCTTCTTCTTCTTCTGTAGGCTGAAAGTCTCCAGTTTATGTAACAGAATAAAAAATATGTTTGTTTTATGTTATTTAAAAAACTACACCTGTTAAAGTATAAATGTTGTAGAGTCTCTGTAAATTTTATTTTGAAGTATTTTTGTGCGCAGCCACATTTTCCATTCAGTTTCTTCTTCGTTTGCGTCTTGCCCTTTCTATTTGGTTTACCCCCTGCCTTCTCCCCTTTTCTATGTCATACGTGGTGAGAGGTAGGTGTCCTTTGTGTAATTTTATCTTTGTTTTTTCTCTGCTCATTTATTTTATATGCTCCTTTTTGCTTATGATGTGTTTTAAGTGTTTCTTATGCAGATTTTATTTTGTATTTAGTTTCTATGGCAAAATGTCATTTTGAAGTAATCAGCATTGCTAGCAGCCACATGCTTTGAGCTAGTTTTCCTGCAGTTTATGCTCGCTGAATTGTCCATTTATCTGTGCAGGAGCAGAGACGGGCTGCACTGTATGTGAAAAAGCAACTGAGACAGAGCAAGATCCTGTGTTGGTCGCCCTTTAACTGAAGAAAGAAAAACACAACGCAGTGTCAATTTGAGGAGTTCATTAAAAGTTGGTTTGGACCCAAGGTTCTGACCAAATATGACTATTGGGACTCAACATGGAGTAAATAAACAGATTTCATGTTCACGGTCAAACTACGGTTTATTATGTTTTCTATGATCATTATCAACCCTAAAATACTCAATCATTATAATTCTGAGAGATTTGGAGCAGGTCTCTGTCTGAACTGAGTTTTCTAGATCCTTTATTAGGACCCAGGTCTTGGGAAGGTTTCTGGTTTATTGACACAAGTTGATGTCTCCATATTTTACAGTCTGAACAAAACAGACAATTTAGTCAGCAGCAAGTGATTCCTGTATTGGAACTCCTCTTTCATGGTTTAACCCACTCTCTGTCCACTTGTTGATGTCTTCCATCCACTCTCTGATCTCTCACCAAAGCCCTGTTTCCACCAAGCAGTTCAGTTCAGTTCAGTTCAGTTCAGTTCAGTTCAGTTCAGTTCAGTTCAGTTCAGTTCAGTTCAGTTTCCACTGACTAATCCTGGGACAGATCCCTGATTAAGCGAGATGGGCAGTTCCAATTTTTGGTACCCTTCTGCAGGGGTACCCAACTAAACTGATGAGATGAGGGAACAGGAAAGAGGAGAGAGGTGAGGAAAGGGGAGCTGCAGTCTGTTGATTGGTGGAAAGAATGGTCACTCCCTGTGCAACAGTGGCTGCTGTATTTCTCCTTGTGGCACACTGCCTGAAACAAAGCTTGATTGTTTTTTGTATCAATGAGCCACATGCAAATCACAAAGAAGAAAAGTTACTGAATGTCCTCCATCGTTGCTCTTTGTTTACTGTGTCACGTTTTTTTTCTTTGCTGGATTTATTAGCCGGGTACACCGTGTCGGGCTGTGATGCCCTCATGCTATTATTTAACTGATGCAAAACTTGCACTCCCTTGGCCGTATCTGTACACAAACAGGAAAGATGACTCAGGGTCAATGCCATCCAAGCAGATGTCTTCATGGATGCTTGTTTGAATGTGGCCAGAAAAGGAAAGTGTCTGTCAGCTACCAACTCTAAATTTTATGTAACTTTCCTTTAAAATCAGGTTAAAATGATGGACATGTCCTTGGAGAGATTTTAGGCAGTATAAAAACACTGGACAAAAATGAACACCAGATTTTCCGCAGCACTGCACGCCTGAACTGAACATTTCAGTGAACGGGCTCGGACTTTGCTAGTGGTTTTATTTGGGAAAGTTTCCAATCAAAGGAGCTTTTTTTAAACTACGTGCTTCATTTGAGTGGTTGCAGCCTGAAGTTGTTCGGTCTGACTTTTGAGTTAAGGGTCAAACATGGCTCACATAATGGTATAATCCTCTGTATTAAAGGTGTCAGATGTTGGAGCAATGTGCTAAAGACAACAAACCTCACAAACATATGCCGCGTTAGGGGAGGTTAATTTGTACCATACGATGGAATCAAAACCATTAAGTATATGACTGAATTGGAAAGCCTATAGTTAATATCCCACAGTTTTAACACCCATAGGTTAAGAAAAGTTCAACAACAGCACTAATGGATGGTTCACAATTCTTCACTTCCCGCTGGTAAAGTTTTTCACACCTTTAAAGGCTGATGTGAGTCCAAAATATGACTGCAGAGGTGCTCTAAAAGGGTAGGGTTGAGGTCTGCGACCTTTACTCACACATGACCTTTTCTGCCTCATCTTTAAACTCATTCTGGAGCCACAAAATCTGCTTCACCTTCACAATCAAGGCAATCGGGTATGTAAAATCCTATACATTGTTACAATATATGCTCACCACTGTTTCATTAGGTACATCTTGCTGGGTTGGACCCCTTTTGCCTTCAGAACTGCCTTAATCCTTGGTGGCATAGATTCAACAAGGTTCTGGAAACATTCCTCAGAGAGTTTGGTCCATATTGACATGATAGCATCACACAGTTGCTGCAGATTTGTCGGCTGAACATCCATGATGAGAATCTCCCATTCCACAACATCCCAAAGGTGCTCTATTGGATTGAGATCTGGGGACTGTGGAGGCCATTTGAGTACAGGGAAGAGTACATGTTGAAGAAACCAGTCTGAGATGATTCCAGCTTTATGACATGGAGCGTTATCCTGCTGGAAGTAGCCATCAGAAGATGGTACACTGTGCTCATAAAGGGATGGACATGGTCAGCAACAATACTCAGGTAGGCTGTGGACTTTAAACCATGCTCAGTTGGTACTAAGGGGCCCAAAGTGTGCTGAGAAAATATCCCCCACACCATTACACCAGCAGCAGCAGCCTGAACCGTTGATACAAGGCAGGATGGATCCATGCTTTCATGTTGTTGAGGCCAAATTCTGACCCTACCATCTGAATGTGGAGCAGAAATCCAGACTCATCAGACCAGGCAACGTTTTTCCAATCTTCTATTGTCCAGTTTTGGTGTTGCTGTGTGAATTGTAGCCTCAGTTTCCTGTTCTTAGCTAACAGGAGGGTCACTCTGTGTGGTCTTCTGCTGCTGTAGCCCATCTGCCTCAAGGCTGGACGAGATGTGCGTTCAGAGATGCTCTTCTGCAGACCTCAGTTGTAACCAGTGGTTATTTGAGTTACTGTTGCCTTTCTATCAGCTCCAACCAGTCTGTCCATTCTCCTCTGACCTCTGGCATCAACAAGGCATTTTGGCCCACAGAACTGCTGCTAACTGGATATTTTCTCTTTTTGGGACCATTCTCTGTAAACCCTAGAGATGGTTGTTGGTTAAAATCCCAGTAGATCATCAGTTTCTGAAATACTCAGACCAGCCCGTCTGGCACCAACAACCACGCCACGTTCAAAGTCCCTTAAATCACCTTTCTTCCTCATTCTGATGCTTGCTTTGAACTGCAGCAGATCGTCTTCACCATGTCTACATGGCAAAATGCACTGAGTTGCTGCCATGTGATTGGCTGATTAGGAATTTGTGTTAACGAGCAGTTGGACAGGTGTGCCTAACGAAGTGGCTGGTGTGTATATTTAATATTTATCTATACAAGAAGTTTTTTAAATTTATGAAACTGTGGAACAACTAAAAGAATACTGAAAGTCCCATCTTGAAAAAGTCTCCCTTCTAGACATACGCCCAATTGTTATCCACACTTAAAAATTAGATTATCAGCCTCAGAGTTATTTTTAAACACTTCTATATTGCTTCTTCTTTCTTAGCTTCCTGATTTAGTTGAGCAGGACTGGATTGATTTACAGCATGTCTAAGTCTCTATGACAACACGATGCTGAGTGATAAGTTTAGTAGATAGAAGAGAGATCTGTGTTTTTCTCTTCTAAAAACTAGTTCTGTGATTAATTTTGTAGTGAAAGTGGACACTGAAGCCTAACAGTCAGAGAGAAAAAGGACAGAAGAGCAGAAGAAAGAGAAACAGGAGAGTGATAGAGTAAAAGATAAAAGCTAAAACACAAGCTAAAGGCTAACAGGGTTAAACTGTTTGTCTTCTTGTAGATGTAGTTATCTTCCCAGGGCTGTAAAACTTGAGGTTAGCCACAGGTGCATGGAAAGTTGGTGGGCTGTTGATGTTGTAGGAGGTGAAGTAGAGCGGTGGCAGGCTTTATTGACAGATGGGATGCATAATTAGTTTAACAACATTTAACACAAGATTTTATTTAGTGTCAATGTCTTTGATCACCAATACCCTCTGTAAGAAAAACAAAAAAAAATTATTTCAATAATATTTTCCTAAGGCTATTAAGGCTAGATTATTTGGTATTAAGTACAGATTTGAACTTTAAGTATCAGTGGATGAGTTTATAACAACTTGATGAGCATCTATGTCCTCTGTTCACTTTTCCCAGTCAACAGGTACTGATGTGGATGCCTTAACCCTAACAGTGGTCAGTGTATTACTTTAATCTGATTGACTTTTGATACTCAGTGAAGAGCTCTGTGATTTTCTTACCTGGTTAATCTACATCTGACCCAGCTTGAAGTTTATTGTCAACCCTCTGACCTCACCGGGAAGTGAGTCCTGTTTACGAGTCAGCAGGTTTTGTCCTTAGTGTGGGCTTTAAAGGTTGTCACGTGGTGTTTTGTTGTGCAACGCTCTGCTCCTGCCCCTGTCTAGTGGCTCGCTGTTATTTCTGGTAAATCCACCCTCAGCCTCAGATGTGACAAGACTCAAAGTTCAAGTTCACTGCCAGCATGATCCTTATGAGCTCGTCTGGCTCATGTACGTCTGTGTGTGAGTGCACAGGCTGCTCCATGAGGGTCTGAAGACCATTCCAGCTGTAACAACAAATACAAGCAGAACTTTCATCCAATTTAGAGAAACACTGAGACAGATATAGAATAATTCTCAACGACACTTTGGGATTCAGGTATTTATGATTCAGAAAAGGGAGAGAGGTGGTTAACGGCAGACTGAAGACTCATCTTGTCCAACTTGACTTTGTCTCTCATACTCCAGATGATCCCAAAGGAATTTAAAAGTTGATAGTGCAACAGGTGTTTTATCTCTACAGGTGCTTTGAAGTGATCAAACACTGCATATTAATTCAGTTAGAAAGCTAACCAAAGTAGAAAAGAAAGAAACCGATTAATGACAGAGTTAGCAGAACTGGAGCAGCGAGCTGACTTGCAGACCTTACAATGTTTTAATTCAGCCTTTTCCAAACTATGGGTCACGACCCAAAGCGGGTCCCTTCCTAATCACCCTCCCTTCGTGAATCTCCACTCCTGTGACAATTCAGATTACACGAGCTCTCTGGCTGCCCGTCTGCACTTACCCGCTCACCCAACATATACAGGAGAATTGAAGGAGTTTTTCTGATGCAAAGGAGGCATTTAAGAGAAAATGTATTTAGTTTTCAGCTTTGTCACTGTCTCATACATAAACTCATTATTTTAAACAGACCTGTCAGCACTCCTGACTTGGGAGGGGGTCTCCAGTTTGTTACCCTTTCTTCCGCTGTACTCCCAACTTCAGATTTCTCTCTATTACCCCCCTATTCTTAAGTATGGTCCCGTGACCCCTAATGTTGTTTTGGAGTCAAATCAAGTCCTGTACTTGTGCCTGATACTGAAACCTCAAAAAACATCCACCCCTCTCCCTGTAGTTGGAGTGAGCCAAACACGTGCAAGACCCTCTCTACTACAGTCACACAAACACACAGAGACAGCAAATGGCTTTGTAACACTGGCTACTGATGGCTACTAATCAGAGCACCAGCGACCATAAAAAGCTTGATCACCCCAGTGCTCGTACCTGGTCATAGGAACTTCTAGAAGCAGCTGATGTATAGATTTTAACTCCCTGTTGGGGTTTCGAACAGAGAGGAGCCTAGTCAAATAAATAGGCACAAGGCCATTAAGGGCTTTAAAAACAAAAAGTAAAATTTTAAAATCTATCTTAGCAGAAACTGGAAGCCAGTGGAGAGAAAAGAGGACTGGGGTGATGTGTTGGTGCCTTGGGGTGTTTGTCAAGAAACGGGCTGCCATATTTTGCACCAATTGAAGGCGGCTAATGACAGACCAGGAAACACCAACATAAAGAGCATTACAGTAATCACGGTAGCGTATAAAAGCATGAATAGTTCTTTCAAGGTCAGCACAATTTAAAAAAGGCTTTACTTTGGATAAACTACATAGTTGATAAAAACTTGTTCTAACCACATTGTCTATCTTTTTGGCAAAAGTAAAAACACTGTCAAAAATGAGCCCAAAGTTCTTTACAAACGATTATAACTTTAAAACAAAGTGTCTGAATCCACAAGAGCATTACAGTAATGAGTAGCTCCACCGTTCTTATTAACTGAATTGATTTGGGCATGGTGATTGGGTGTTTCCAGCAAGCATTTGGGAACACTTCTCCAAGTGGCTTCACAAAGGGCATAAACTGTCTGGAACTGGAGGCCATTTTTATACATTTCCATGCCATCCATCCCCAAATGTTCTCTATTAGGTTTAAATCAGGGGATCATGTGGGATGGTCCAAAAGAGTGATGTTATTCTCTCCGAAGAAGTCCTTCATTGAGCCAGCATTGTGTGAAAAACCCAGCTGTTACCACACAGACCAGGGCCCTCAGTCATGAAGGATGCCCGCTGC
Organism: Halichoeres trimaculatus; assembly: GCF_033239565.1. Classification (NCBI taxonomy): domain Eukaryota; kingdom Metazoa; phylum Chordata; class Actinopteri; order Labriformes; family Labridae; genus Halichoeres; species Halichoeres trimaculatus. Next base: position 569,601 of record NW_027437200.1, read on the forward strand.
AACATCTGCACGTAACCAGCCGCCGTTTGACCACCCTGCTCCACCTGAAGCTCCAGTGTTCCATTAAACGAAAAAGCCCCAGATCATGAAGGACCCTCTCCACTGTGCTGGGTAGAAAACATCTCAGGTGGGATCTCCTTGTCATGTCAGTAACGTTGGAAGCCATCTGGACCATCAAGGTTATATTTTTTTCTCATCAGGGAATCAAACTTTTTTCTATTTTTCAATGTCAATTTTTCAATTTTTTGGGTCTACTACTTGACTTTTTTGTTCCATAATGCTCAGGATCTTTCAACAAAATGTAGAATGACAGTCTTACTGTGTCCAACCTCAGCAGCAATGGCACCCTGAAAGAGGCCTCGCTTATGCAGCTTGACAATCCCACCACGTCGTGGCTTTAATAGCCTGTAGTCTTAAACTTTTTTAGTCTTTAAACTCATTCTGGAGCCACAAAATCTGCTTCACCTTCACAATCAAGGCAATCGGGTATGTAAAAACAACCTATTTTAGTGTTTTTTCTTTCTTTTTTTTTTTTTTTAAATTACAAGGCCAAATAGTTTTTTGTTGCACTCGCCCTTCTTGTTTTTGCTTTTTGTAGCTCTACTGAAAACCTCATCAAAGTCTAAATGTGCAAAATGCATATTCTTGCAATTTTTCAACTGGTCTTAAGATTTTGATCAGGTCTGTATCACCTGACATCACAAAGCTGAATTCTGAATTATATCACTCTAAATACACTCTGCAGGGTTAAATAAACACTTAAACATACAGAATATTAGTTATTCAGCCATGCATGTCTAACTGTTTGGTTTGGTTCAGTTTGTTTAACAGGTCATCAGTCAGGGTTTACTTTATTCATCTTTCCCATTTGACCTCACCTTCTTAACTCTGACTTATTGATGTGATTTGGTGCCAAAAGTCAGATGTTGGTGGGAAAATAATCAAAAACCAGAGTGAGAGATGATGGAAAACTATGGGAAAGAAGAGAAGAGGAATGAGGATAGAGGGGGTAAAAGACAGGGAAGCACACACAGGAGAGTCAGAGAGAGAGAAAAGGAAAAGGAAAAGGAGGAGCAAAAAGGAGGTTTGAGAGAGGGAAAGAAGGGGAGTGAAAGAGGGACAAGTATGCACATGAAGGAGTGTTTCTTCTGCAGATTAGCAGGAGCTGTAACCAGATACTTTAATATGCTGCTTGGCCCAGACAGGCCTGGACAGGCTCTGTGTTCAGTGTGTGTGTTGTTCTTTTACTCGCTCTTATCTGGCCTAATGTGGTCTAAGAGGCTACTCATTCCTCGCTGTGTGTGTGTGTTGGATTCTTTTCATGTGCACATAAATCTCATCTCAGGTAAGTGCACAGAAAACCAAAGCAGCTGTATGAGTGCATGTGTGTCAGAGACAGAGTTAAAATACTTGCATTTTTGTGTACTTGATGTCGCTAACAAGCAGCCCAGACTTTGTTTCAACCCAGATTGGTATGTCGATTTGGAGGGTGAAGGAATGCACTCGGAGTTTCAGCTGTTTCCTGGTCACATCACATCAAACGAAACTGGCACCAGCTCCCAGAGATAACATCGCAAATTAACGCTTCACACTGAGGTTTTGGAGGCTTTTTCCAAACTGCATTTTATTCCAAGCAAACACCTCAGCATCAACAATCTGCCTACTTCCATCACCTTCTGTTTTCTTTTTCACAGTCCTTTCTCCTTCTGAAACTCCCACAGAGCAAAGCCCGTGATGGATGCTGAGCCACCACCGTGAAAAATTTGACCTTAGGTAATTCTCCAAACACATGTCTGAAATGATGAAGTTTCATGTGTCAAAGTGAAGACGAGTGGTCTTTTTCAGCCTTGAAACTTTGATGCCAACCAAGACTCCAGAGGACATTGAAAGAGGTCTCTAAAGTAAATTCCAAACTGAGGCTCAAACATTTTTTAACAAAAAACAGGACCTATTCCTTCTGCAGCTGAGCAGCAAGAATGCACGATAACTATCAGTGTTTCTTCATGGTTTAAACCAACATCGGGGTGGCTGGTTTCCTTTTACCATAAAATAACTATGATTTAATGCATGTAGTGTTATGACTTCCTTCTTACACAGACAGCCCTCCAGCTCTTCCCCCCATGGTTTGTTCGGACAGTAAATCATCTTTAGCTCCTTCTAAGGCGTGAGATGAATAAAACAGTGGAACTGTGCAAGAAAATCTCTAACGCCGTCATTTGTTAATTTCTCTTCAAATGAAAAAGCTTCAACCGATGATACCTTATTTTACATTACAATACAAAAGAACATACAATGCATTGCAATACTATATGATAAGGTTTGTTACAATTCAGTACGATAAATACACAATATGATATGTAACAAATGAATACAGTGTAGTACAATAAGATATGAATGAGAAAGTATTTTACAATAAGTACAGTGAGATATGTTGCATTAGGTTGGGATAAGATCTATAAAAATGAGAATTAGTAAGATTTGTACGATAAGATCTGCATTGATACGATCTGCATTAATAAGATCTGTAACAATACCATATGCTACCAATGTCATGATATGGTATGTAACATTACATTACAATAAGATACTTTACAATAAGAATGAACAAGATTTGTTACATAAAGTTATGGAAAGATATTTTATAATACAACACAAAAAGATATGTTACAATAAGATATGTTAATATAGGTTATTATAAGATACATTATATTAGATAATTTACACTAAGATATGTTACAATGTGTTACGCTTAGACATGTCAAAACACAATACATTACTATACATTACAATATGTTATGGTAGTATACGTCATGATAAGATATATATTACAATGTGTTGTGATGAGATATTTTACAATACAATACATTATAATTTTATATAAGGTATGTTACAATACATTATAATACCATAAGAAATGCTCTGAAGGACCCAGAGAAGAATAATGTTTCATACACCTAGCTGCTTCCACAGAAGCTTCACCTATTGAACTTCAAACTAGAATCCCTAACTCATTCCACAAACTCCACTCATTGTAGATCAACAAACATCATTTAAAGGGGACATATCATGCTTGTTTCTCCTTTTCACTATGCCAGACTAGGATGCCTGTAAAGCATTTCTGCCCTCAGTACAAGTCATTTAGTTCCTTCATTGCCCCACAATAGTGTTCTCAATATCCTCATTTTAGGCCATTCTGAAGATCTCGTTGAAACGCTCCATTTCCAGAATGACTGACAGTAACCTCGCAACGTCACAGCCCTTTGCGCTCTGATTGGTCAGTTCTATCAGAGGGGCGGAGGGGGTAGAGCCAGGGGGCGGTTTTTGCAGCATGGCAGTATTTAGCGAGTATGCTGTTTGCCAAAACTTTACCGTAAGACATTAATAGCACTAATAAAATGGCAGAGTGTAGGATACGTCCTTTTGTATTGGACCCCGAGTCAGACCCGGACGGTTCTGCAGCTCAGGAGGAGGAAAATCCACCTGGACACAGATCATCTCAGGACGCTTCAGTGTGGTGAGTCAAACTGGTAACATGTATAGTTTATACGTTTATACTCAGCTCTTGGTGGGTGTATCCCTCGATGGCGGTTGTGTGACTAACTGACATCACAGAGGAGGAGCTGCTTTATCAGATTACTCCAATAAAAAGAAAGGATCCTCGTGTCGTCAACCTCGCAGCCAAATGGCAATGACCTATTTTAGAGGCATCAAATCCTGTTGTAGGATATCAGAAAAAATACAATATCTCATTTTTTGAAAATTCAGGGAGTGAAAGGTCTTGTTTTCAAATTTATTATATTATGTGTAAGTATTTAATCAGTGATCAGCATGATATGTCCCCTTTAAACATTTGACTGGCTTTGAAAATGGTTTTGTTTGCAGATGTTAAGAGAACAATTTGTTTATTGTTAAAAGGCTCAAGTCATTCTGTTTTCTTTGACCCCCAATCATCATCATCTCCCTGCTTCAGCTCCCAGTCTCTGTATGTGCACTCAGCTCAGCAGTCTGACTGTGATTTACTCACCCTGCTAACAAACCCAACTCCCTGATTAGCGTCTTTATCGTCGAGAAGCAGTGAGCCCAGGCTTTTACAACAGGTAATGCACCAGTGGCCAACTTGATGCCAGTCTCTGATAGCAGACTTGTTTGCTGTGGGAGTTTCCTGCCAGACAAAAGTTGTGTACAGCCGAGGAAACGGTTCACTTCACTCACATAAGGAAGACGAGATGGATATCAGGCTTTATTACTCTGAGTATTTGCAGCCACCCAGATGAGTCTCAGAGTTATTACCTTGCCTCTCTTCCTCTTTGACTTTTATCGATTTTAAGCGAAGTCTCACAACAAAAACAGGATTAAACTGTTTACACAAGCAATTATTAAATCACCTCTCTTTATAGATGTTAATTTACCTTTCTATATGTGTTTGTTGGTCTTTCTTTTACCATAGTTTACTCTGGTTTTCTCGCAGGACATATGAACTCGGGCTGCAGCTATCGAATATTTCCAGTATTCTACTGAAAATTCCATTGGTTAATCGAGTAATCGGATAAAAACATTTTTGTTTAGTCAAAGAGATGTTATTTTTCAAATGAAAATTTGTTTCAAACAAGTGAGGAAACAGGTGATTTTGGGTGATATATTTTAAATTAATGTAATCTGACTAGATGTAAGACATTTAAACTAGGAATAAGACATTCTTGAAAGATTTTGAGTCTTTGCAGTGTTCAGACTAAAATGATAATCTCTTCTGTGTTGGAGCACGTGACGCTTCATTACTACTTGATACTGTACCTTTCATTGACCTGTGAGCTATACTTGACAACTGCCCAGTTAACTCCCTTATGTTTTTGTTTACCTCTTAAAGCACTTTGTTTTACAGATTGAATGAAAAATGATGTATACACCTAATTTGCAAAACAAGTCATTTGCATGTGAGGGTCATGGACACTGAAGAAGAGAGGACTAACATTGTCTGAGCAACAGAAAGTGTGTAACAACACACTGTTTATGTGTTTAGAACTTCAAATACACTTTGGTTGAATTTGTTTTTAGATGTTAAACATTGATGCTCCGCCACTATTCATTCATACGCAGCCTCCTGCGTATGAATGAATAATGGTGTCACAGTGGCCATCATCCAAGCCGCGCCTTACTCTGCCTGCCTGCACAATGAGGACGCAGTCACACTGGTCAACCGTGCCGTGCCTAAGCACGCTTCAGCTCTAAAGCACATTTGGAATGGCCAGTGTGACCGCAACTGTGCCGTGCACAAGCACGATTCGCCTCTGTGCTTTGGCACGCTTCAAAGAGGTGGGCTTTGGCACGGTTCACTTCATGCACGAGCACAAGCATGCGGACAGCAGGTGCGATCCATGACGTATGATCGCCAGGAGCGCATCTCTAGACAATCATTTTAAACAAGGCGGAGTGTTGGGAGGCTGTGTCAGGTGAAAATGACTTACTATAAGTCCAAAACTCTCAAAAGTTGTAGCAGTGCTCTCTGTGTCTCATTGTGCTGACTCTGATGAGATCGCGCTTCATGTAAACAGACGCTTCACGATGACGTGACGTCACAGCGATCCTATGTCATTGATCATTCGTGAAGTCCGCATTTGTGCGTGTGCATGAAGTGTACCGCGCTGAAGCTCACCTCTTCAAAGGTGCCAAAGAGGAGAAGTGAGACTTGCAGTCATACTGGGCAAACAAAATGGACTTTGAAGCATGCTTGAAAACTGTTCAAAGTCCAGTGTGACTGCACTCTGGGAGACTGCTGCGAGCGCGTTGTCTGTCTGTGACGGTTGGTCTGTGAGTGATTTTGAATAAGGGAGGGGCTCAGCTCGTGCGGCGCGTTGAGAAGCAGCTGATGCAGATCAATACATGCTTTCATGTCAGTCTCCAAACTCCAGAAAAGAAGCTGGATTTGTTGCTGATCACTATTTTTGTGGGGAAGAAAGGCGCTAGAGAGGTCTGAAAAATCACTAAATACAGCGTCAGCTATATGTGCCACATCAAAAGTAGTCCGGGTGAACTACCACTCTTTGATCTTTTAAAATTAAACAATTCCTCAAGGGGCAGGAAAATCCTTGATCATTTTTATAATCAAGTTACTAGAATTATTGGAAGATTCGTTTCAGTCCTAATATGAACTTTTATAAATTAAAGAGGAGGATCTGGTTTTTACATGCCACATTAGTTCTGTCTTTATTCTCTTTCTTTTTCATTGTGTCTCCCTCGCTCTTGTTCTTTGAGGCTTTACTTCTTTCTTGACAGGGATTTGACTCCTGAAGACACAAGGAATACGAAACTAGGCGAGGGTCAGGTTTGTTTCTGAACCACTCTTTTAGATTCGGCTCAGATGTTGAAGTTTGATTTCAACAACAGAATTACCTGGGTATGTACGTGGTACAGACGTGATGCTTTCTGTGCTAGTTTTGCTGCATGCAAAAAATGCTGACATGAAAAAGTGAGTAATGTAATTTTTTGACAATATAACAAAAAAAAGGTTGTTGTGATGAATGACAATTCCCAGCACAATAAGTATCTTGAGTCATGAGGAAATTTTCCCTCTTTAAATATGCTTACATTGGTGACTCATCAATATTCTGGCCTGATTTTCTCCTAGTACTTCCTCAGTACAGTTGTCTTTATTGTCCCTGAAGGGACTTTGACCTTGTTATCACATCACTGACAGGAGTTACAGGAATGATCTGTGAGACAAAACAAGTGTTTTCATGAGGCTGCACTGCTAGAATCACAACCTGCTGCTTCATGAGAAGAAAGAGGTTGGAGAACAGGTTTGTGCAAAGAAAGCAGTAAATGTGGGTTGACTGCAAGAACTTGTTAGTCACTCCTCACAGGTTTTTAAGTGCTTTAATATGTCGAAGTTAACGCGTCTGTTTTTATGAACACATCAAACTATAAGTGTCTTTGTGTATAAAGCATTATGAAAATTATTGGGGCCTTTGTCTACTAACAACATCATTAAAAAACAACTACGTCCAAAAACTCTGTGAACGCAAAACAACCAACATTAAACCAGTGTCCACTAACTGTGGTGTAAAAACTAATGTCTGAAACTGTTCACTGCTGACGTCTTGGCTAGGACACTCTTAAAAAGGAGAATTTAAGTTTAAATGAGGGCTTTTTAAATCTCCTGTTTATATAAAGGTTAAATAAAATAAGAAAAAATAGGGCCTATGTCCTCTAACAGTGATGTAAAAACATAGGGGCCCATGTCCACTGACTGCATTATTAAACTATAAGGGTCTATCTCCACTAACAGTGTTATAAAAACTATATGGGCCCATGTTCACTATCATCCACTAAAGGTGTCCACGAAAAATCTTACATTCACAAGGGACATTGTCCACTAACACCATTATTAACACTGGTAGTACCTATGTCCATTACCTGCTTAATGAAAACCACTGGGGACTATGTCCACTATCACCATTATTAAAAAAATATAGGGCCTGTCCACTACCAGCTTAATGAAAACCAAAAGGGCCTATGCCCACTGACTGCAATATTAAACTACTAGGGCCTATGTCCACTAACAGCGTTATTAAAACTGTCATAGCCGTATGCCCATTTCCAGCTTAATCAAAACCATTAAGGGCTTTGTCTCCTAACAGTGTCACTGAACCACCAGGGTTTAATAGTTTTGACTTTGGTAAAATTTACAATTTCACAGTCTTCCAAAACAGTTAAATACTGTTCTATCAGTAAAATGTTTTCGTTTCTTTGTCATAGCTTCCTTTCTAAATCCAAAAACCCAATCCACGGATCCGTGATAAGGATAAGGATGCTTATTTATCATCCTGTACAGCACTTAGTTTCAACTATGGTTGTTTTTTAAAGTGCTCAACAAATAAAGTTGGATTGGATTGGATTGGATAAAGATACCACGAAACAGGAAGTGAAAGACAAAGTCTCGTCAAGATGCACTTATCTGTGATTCACATTAAACCATCTCCAAATGGTCTGTTAATAATTATGGTTTTGTGTGTTTCAGGAAAGAGAAACTGCTAAATCTGAGTCCCTAAAGCTCAAGGTGGAGGGTCTCCAACATGTCTTGTTTAGACGGTCAGAAACAGGCTCATTTATCAAACCCAGGGTACTGTCAGACTTTCTGCTTACAGAGCATGACTTCATCATGTAGGAGTTGTGTTTATTCCTTTATCTTACAGTTGCGTTTGGTTTATGTTAGTTCATTCGTTTTTATTTTTCATGCTGACAGCTGAGGCAGTCTGTGGACCATGAAGCTGCTACACATTTAGGAATGGCTCAAGAAGACAGTGTGGTCAAGAGATGATAGAAAACAAGTAACAAATTCACTAACCCTCTTCCCTGAGGCCCGGGATTTACTGAGGGACTTTATTTTTAGCCTGCAGTCACTTCTATGAAACCTGATCAACAGAAACATCCTTGATAGTGGTTATAAAACCAAACCTCAGACGGTTATAACCTTGAAAATGTGACATGTGGGTCCAAAGCCTGCAGCATGTTTTTAACAGCAGCAATGTGTGGCGTGTTTATGCCAATGGACGGAGTTTTTAACTGTGGTTAGAAACAAGTCAGAGCTACTGGCTGTGATTTTATGACAATGTTTGGTCTGCCACGGCTCTGAGCACAAACATGTAGATGCTGGAGTCATGTTCCCCCTGAGGGTTTCAACCTTTGGAGAATTATATGGGCTGTCTTCAACCCTAAAAATTATAACACAAGGGATACTGAACTCGGCCCAGAGATGAGCATTTAAGTTCCCCAGAACTCACTTTTTAAAGGTTTGTTTTAGTGCCTCTAATGCCCATGGGACACAGTTTAACACCAAGCTAAACCACAGCATTTCTATGGAACCAGACTCACTGGGGTTTCTACAGCCTTTTATTGCAATTTGACAACACAAAGTGAAATTTTTGCATCTAAAAACTTTACTTACATTTTTTGGATAAATTACCCATGCTATATAGCTAACAGCTAACACATTAGCATACCAGCATATATACAACCTTTAAAATGCAACTCAAAGTTAAGCTGTGTTTACTTCCCTTAACAGAGGGTATTAAAGTCAGTGCTAGTCAAAGATGAGATCACTGGAAATATGATGTAGCATATAGCTTGCATTATTCCTAAATATAGCTCAAATCTTGGAGAAAACAAAAAAGAACTAAATGTCAGTAAAATTTGATCCCATGGCAACCTTTTGGACTTCATCACCCTGTAACATTATATCTAAGAAGAATAAAATCTCTGACTTACAGTAAAAACACATCAGCTTGTATGCTATCTGGCAAAAACAAACAAAAAAAAAACATGCTAAAAAGTAGGCAGTTTGATGAAATTTTGTCTAGACAATTATTTCTGAATCTAGACTATGACAACTTTGCGTTTCACCTCTAAAGGAAAGTAAATGCAAAGAAAACTGGATGTTGACACAGCTAATAAGCTAACTAGCTATAGGTCAGTCAGTCAACTCACGTTTGAATTGTTTACTGCAGCAATACATTTAAGTTTGGGGCCCAGGCTCCGGCCTCATCACTCCTAGCACCTCATTTTTAATAGCAGTATCGAGCAAAACACATAAAACACAATCCCCCCCCCCCGGAGCCTACAGGTGGTTACTGGGGTGGTTGGGGGAACAAAGAATATGTGGCAACATCAGAGGCATTGACAGACAGAGAGAGAGATTCAGTTTAAATAGACTGCCACATTAAGAGGCAGAGCATGTGATTGGAAGATGGTTATGACAAGTGAGACGTGATATGTGCAGAAAAGAGCAGCTCAAGTTGTCTGCTCGCAGGCTCGCTCCATTACTTGATTGTGTTGCTGAGTCTTTGAAAACTCAGGGTTCAGGTCACAGTAGTCTTATCACAGTCAAACTCTCAACACCTGCGTTTCACTGCTTGTCAAATAAAACCCTGCCACTCTGATCCAGTGTGTTTTTCACCTTCAGCAGGTGTGAGCTGAGAGTGTTGCAATCCCCTGTTGTGTTATTGTTCACACGTCAGGTCTCGGCAGGAGCCATAAAACCTTTTGCTTGTTTCTGTTTCCTGTCTTTACATCTCTTCACTCTTGGTTAACCTCAGCCTTCTGACATTTCCATATGGAATGAGTGAAATGTTCTTTCAGAGTCTTTTCATTCCTGTTTGATTTTTCTTTCCTTATCACTCAGAAGCAGACGCAGCACATAGGAGTGTAGGGAAAGCATTCTTTGAGATTGTTTTAACCACAGTGTATCTCCAAGACTGAAACGAAACAGAAACATAGAGTTGCAAAAAAGGGGTTTGAAAAATTACGCAGTCCAAACAGGAGAACTTGATTGATGCAGGAGCCTAAGGCCCTCCTCACACGAGGACGGCCCCGTATAGTCTTGGCGTCAGCATCAAAACATGTATCGCTGTTTACACATCGTATTGTATATAGACCTTTGCATTTACATTACAGCGCAAAACTGTCTTCGGGTTGCCCATCTGGTTCTGCTCCGAGGCAGATTCCACGTCAACAAGTGCTCATGCACGCGTAACATGCTGCGTCTCTGCATGAGCACTTGTTGTTGTTGTTGCCGAAGCTGGTGTTCATGCTCTCTGAGAAAATGTTGATATAATAGTCGAAGCAATATTTGTAGCTGCTGGAACAATATCAGAATCAGTCCGCCTGTCGCCATTGTTGTTGTTGTTGTGTGTGAGAACGTGGGTTGGGGGGCGGGGAGTAGGAGGGGTACTATGAGGTCACCGTCTTTTCCGGACTTATCTGTTTATCCCAAATACAGCATGAAGACGAAAACGCAGATATCCACCTGCAGACCCGTTTTCAAAAAAGATGCAGAGTCATGAAAAAATACGCGTCTCCGTGTGTCAATATCACCGGATCGATAGTTTATTTTACCGGAGTCGTAGAAATTCGTACTCGTGTAAAGCCCACCTAAATCTGGTTACCATGCTAAGATATCTCTCCAGTGCTTTGGTATCTTCATCTTGGAAAACAACCCACAATATTTATCTTTAATACAGCACACAGCAGATGAAGAGTTTAATATCTTTGCTAAAAATTTTGAAATAGCAACTACAGAAGGGGTTATAAACCTAACTATCAGAGGTTTATTTACCCTGGAAACATTAATAAACTTATCTTTATGTGGTCGTACATCAACAGCTAAAGCTTAGCACACTTTAAAAACTACAATCACAAGGTTAAACTGCATAGTAAGGGAGTTATTAGCTTAATTGGTACATTTTTCAATCTCTGCTCGTATCCCACACAGTTGGACTTAGTTTAAACAACTTACAAGGTCTAGTTTTCAATAAAGGAGGGGAGTCAAAGGATGGGAGGGAAATAAAATCCACATTTGTAAATAAACCCCATATTTTAGCTGATAGACTCGCCAACATGAACACTGACAGAAGTCTTTCTATCCTCCACAGCAGCCTTTCCCAAACTATAGGTCACGACCCAAAGTGGGTTGCCAGTTGGTCGAGTAATCCTCTGAACTAAAATTGAATTAAAGAACGTTCATCTTGCTGTGCGGTGTCATGCGCGCTTCGTGTGAACAGACGCTTCACGGTGACGAAGGCGGGCTGTGCGCGTGTCTGATACCCGCTGAAGTCTGGTTCATATTGGGGTAGTGTGACCGCTGGCCGTACTCTACAGCTGGGGAACAGCGCTGTAGGGGGCCATCGTGCTTAGGCATGGCACCGTTTGGATGGCCAGTGTGACCACGCTCTCAGATGCACCCTCCCTTCCCCCCCTGAATCTCCACTCCTGTGACAGTTCAGTTCACGCAAGCTTTCTGGCTGCCTGTCCACGCTAACCAGAAAAAGACAGAAGAATAAGTATCCCTCTCCTGACAGCGGCATGCACAATGTCTAAACGTAAATATAAAGTTGGCGTGACAAAAACCCGAAGAAGTAGAGAAGAAAGACTTTGATGTACTTTCTGTGGTGAGGTGCTCAGTTAGAAGTTTGAAATTTAATCAACTAGGCCGATGTCTTCAAACCTCCTGTACATGTAGGGTGTCTTTCCTTGTTGCTAGGCGCTGCCCAAGTAGCTGCCTGTTGCAGTAGCTTTCTCTTCTTTGTCCGTTTCTTGTAATTTTTTTTCGTCTCTTTTCCGTCATCTTTGTATTTGGAGTGGATCATTACTTTGTGTGGTTCATTGTTGGTCATGGACACCAAACTTTTTGTGGCTTCAGTGATATTTTTACTACTTTTCTCCTGTGTTTGTCTGGAGATCCTACATGTAACCATGGCTGCATTGTTTACATGCGAAATTAGCTGTTAGCAGCCTGTAGCATGTCAATGCTAGCTAGTGTAAGGCTTGATGATGTCCCTCGTGGTGAGGTCGTGAGGACGGCGTGCTGGTTCTCAGGTGTGAGCTGGGAGGTGACTACGTGGACCTGTCCTTTCATCCATCGTTGTTGGGAACGTGGGATCTATCTCCGGTGGGATGGACGAGCTAGCCGTGCTAACCCAGTGGCATCGTGCTGTTCACAGACGTGGCTGACAGAGCTGACATCGGACGCCGGCGCCACATTAGAGGAGCTTCACCTGCTGTGAGCAGACAGGATCCAGGAGACAGAGACTGAACAGACTGCTGGGGAGGCTCAGTCCTGGACCCTGTGGAGGTGGAGACTGGCTTGGCTGGAGAGTGGTGGACGGGCTGTCGTCATCTAGTTTCTTATGGACCTTTTTGCACTTTTTATACAGTTTCTTGCTTTTGTTTTCTTAAATGATGCTGTAACTCCTGAATTTCCCCTCTGGGATAAATAAAGTATTTTCTATTCTATTCTATTCAGGCACTCGACATATACAGGAGAATTGAAGGAGTTTTTCTGATGCAAAGGAGGCATTTAAGAGAAAATGTATTTGGTTTTCGGCTTTGTCACTGTCTCATACATAAACTCATTATTTTAAACAAATCTGTCAGCACTCCTGACTTGTTTGTTACCCTTTCTTCCGCTGTACACCCCCCTATTTTTAAGTATGGTCCCGTGATCCATAATGTTGTTTTGGAGTCAAATCAAGTCCTGTACTTGTGCCTGATACTGAAACCTCAAAAAACATCCACCCCTCTCCCTGTAGTTGGAGTGAGCCAAAGATGTGCAAGACCCTCTCTACTACAGTCACACAAACACACAGAGACAGCAAGTGGCTTTGTAACACTGGCTACTGATGGCTACTAATCAGAGCACCAGCGACCATAAAAAATCTGTCAACACCAAATGTGACGAGTTTAACTCCACACTTACTATAAAATACATCCAAAAAATAAAATGTACCATAAGATCAGTAGTTAAGTAAAATCAACTTTATTTCCATCTAAATATTGCAAGAAAGACTCAAACTACCCCTGAAACTAATAACAACTACATAAAAATAAGCATTTTCAGGAACAAAATAGGAAAACAAAAATGAAAAAATTAATTAAAATTTCAAGTGAAGAAAATAACCATGGATTTAGGTGTGAGTATGACGAGATGCAGTGAGTGTGTGTGGAAATTGACCTCTTGACAAAGCTTGCCTTCATATGTTAATCCTCTGATCACAGCTGTTGAAGTTTGTCCCAGGAGAACAACAGTAGTGAGTGGAGGATCATGAATGGCCAAATACTAAGGAAGGTTGAGTTTGGGTCCCAGGGAGACGTCAAATTTCTGTTTTGGGTCTTGGGCAAGAAAAATTGGGACCCCCTGCTCCACAGGCTTACCACAAGGATGTGCCCTTTCACTGCTTCTATTTGTTTACACACTAATGCCCACCAAGGTATGCACTTTCACCCGAAACTGAAGAGTTTTAATGTCCACAGCTGTTTCATGAGAATGTTTTAGTCTTGTTTTATTGAGTCTATTTTAACTTTTTCTTTCTGCTGGTTTGGGTCTCTTCCTCTTAAAAATAATAAAAGGTTGAAGAATATTGTAAGTGTGCAGTTCAGTTGCTTGCACTAGTCTTATTGATGTATTATTTAGACACAGAGCCCATTTATGCTGAATGTTAAATATAGATCCAGGTATGGGCAGAGTCTTCTGTCCGTGCTTTTTGTTCATTTTGTCTGCATGTTTCCATAAAGCTTACGGATACAGTTAAAGTTCAAATGGAGCAGTACCACCACACTGTGGGAGCAGTGTTGCTGTTACTACCCCATTCATAGCTTTTGGGTACGTTTACACGACAATGGTTTTAGGCTGAAACCAAAAAGTTTTGTTGTGTTTCAGCCTCGCGTTTACATGGAAACGACGTTTCAGCCGACCCTAAACGCAAACTTTTGAAAACGGCCTCCGGAGTGGAATTTTTCTGAAATGCTGCCGACACCATTGCCGTGTAAACAGTAAGCCAGCATTTGTAGTGGAAACGCTGACGTCACACTCCGCCCCGCGCACGCGCATACAACAGGACAACAGTGCAGGTGTTAAGGTTGTTTTAAACTACTGTGTTGTGCTTGTGCTGCTCAATCTGCAGTATTTGCTGACTGCCTTTAACAAAATGCATCTGTTGCTCCACTTTTTAACTTAGTATTCCCCAATACACCAGATGACTGGCTCAACTCTACATCGGTGGAGATCTCCCAACAGCGGCTTCTGGACAAGACAGTTATAGCACCACCTACAGGCCTGGCATGCTTACTACAGTGTTTTCAGTCCATCAGCGTTTTCGTGTAAATGCAGATTTTTTTCACTGCGTTTTAGCGTTTTCAGATGAAACGCTGTCGTGTAAACGGGGCCTTGGTGAGACATGAAGAAGTAACAATGGTGATGTATTGAACGGCCTGACCAAGCACCACCTCCTACAACCCTGCCCCCATTTTTGTCTTGCTCCCCCTGATGGATAGTTGACAGCAATGCCAACATAAAGGATAGATGGCAGTATGTGAGCAGTGATGGTAAAATCGTTTCAAAAAGGTTTTTACCATTTTCATGCATAAAAGCAGGGGTCTCAAACCCGTGCCATGGAGGGCCAAGAGGCTGCAGGTTTTCTTTCCAACCAGAAACTTCACCAGCTGGTTTCACTGATTAGTCCCTGCTTTCTGCTTGAAGGTGAGGAAATAAGTGAAATGAGCTGGTGGAGTTTCTGGTTGGAAAGAAAACCTGCAGCCTCTTGGCCCTCCATGGCACGAGTTTGACATCCCTGCATAAAAGGGAGGAAAAATAGGCCTTGAGAGCACAGGCTATCTTAGACGAATGCACGTATCCTCTCTCAACCGCCTCAAAAATTTATATGAGTCGCCACCAACAGAATCCTCAACTGTTTTAAGTATCTTTTTTAACGCGTCATTACTGTGTGACTGTTGAGTTTGTTTTTGTTCCTGCTGGCTGTAACAAGAATTGTCCATTAGGGACAATAAAGTGTACCTTAACTTATCTTGCCTATGACTTTTCATGGAGTGGCAATAAACTTCAGTACAGACAACGGTATGCCTTTCCGTATAGGCTTAAAGCAGCTTAAGCTTCCTCTCTTTGATACAGCTAATCTCAGAGATAACGTGCAACGCTTCCCAAGGCAACTGACAGCCAGGTCTCACAGCAAGACACTCAAGCGCCCATGCTTGGATCCCTACCAGACACAAACTGATCAAAACTCCAAATCAGGATTAACGCAGAATTTAGCTGTGTGGTTTCCATGGTGATGGGCAGCAGAGCTAAATCTCCAGTTACGTGCACCAGTCCTTTTTATGACCTATCACCTGTGTGGTTTCCATGGTGGCAGATCATTTACATTCATTTTAATGGGCAAAAAATAATTGGAAAATACTGAATATTTAAGAAAGTACAATGATTAGAAATGTATTTCAAATACCACTAATCTTAAATTATTAAGATTATTATGTAGTTCAAACATGTATACTTTATGTATTTTAAATAAATAAATAATCCAATTGTTATTGATTGGAGTAATGTTATTATATTTGTTCTGAATACATAAACCGTATGCGTTTAAAATGAATAGGCTTTATGGGTATTCTTCATGTAATGTTTATTAGGTAGGTTTGTGTTAAAATTATCTAAAAATAAATGAATGGGAATTTCTCATGTTATTAAACTACATAAATCTTAAAAGTTGGGCTAAACATTCCTGTGAGTGTAAGCCTTACTGAAAACTATCTAATACCTTCATATTATTCATATCACAGCTGTTCTTTAGTATTCAACAGATATCTGATGATGGCATTTAAAAGAAAGGCTCAAAATACTCCTAAATTCTGTGTAAACATTGCCACATTGGGGGATCTTCTGCAGTATCTTTTTGTTGAAGGACTTCCTGTTCTATCTTTATCACAAGACACAGCATACATTGTTGAGCTTATAAAGACACTACAGCAGATAAGACGCCGATTATGTCTGCTTACTGGAGGGAAATCAGTTTCAGAAGTAGATATTTAAGAAGCTAAAGAGCCTCAAAGAGGTGCCGCTTGATGAAGTTGGAGGCAGAGAGGGGGATTTTCAGGGGTCACTGGACAGGAACTCCTGCAGCCTGAGGGGAAAAATGAGGAGAAGGGAGGGTGGTCGACGCCAGACACAGAAGCCTTTTGTTTTTGTGTATCAGCTGGAAATCACCAACAACACAGCAGCCCTCCATTCTTTCGCTGCATGTGTGTTTATACACAGCATGTCTGTGACTGACATTTGCTTTTGAATAGCCGACTGGAGACCAGAGGCAGATAAGGGATTGCCGCGCAGAGGCTGACCTGTTTCTCCGGAATGACCCCTTCCCCCCAAGATAAGAGTGAATGCTCAACATGCTATGTGAAAATATTGTTACGCTTACGTCACCACTCCAACACTACGTCTCTTCATCATTACCCGAAGTTTGGTGTACAACAACTTCTCCTGACCACAGTAACGTCACAAGTAGTCATATGAGCCATTTAAGTTTTATGATCCTCATTTTGTAATCAGTACTAAATCACTTTGAGATCTTTTGATGAATAGGGCTTTATAAATAAAATGTTTTATTGTGTTAATGAATAAAACCCAAACCTAAAACTAATTTAGACCACTTAGAAGAACTTCTGTGAATCCAACCGTTTGCCCAATCCTTACCCTAACCCTAACCTTGTGGCACAGCTATGGATTACATGAAAGGGTCTTACATTAACAGGAAAAACTCAAGGCCTTTAAATGTGTATTAATAGGCAACTTCAAGTAGACCCAGGCAAATGCAGAAAATATGGCAGACCAATCTTTGGCTTTTTTGTGTAATTTATTGGATAAAATCCATTTCTCTCACAAAGAAGTTGAGACCACTGGACCAGTTTGTACACTTTTGGAGCAAATGTGATAAAAAGGTTGGATTTGTTGGTAAGCAGGTCAGTTTTGTCACCTGACATGCTGATGGGCAGTTGGGGCGTGCCGAGGTACTGCTTTGGACGCCCATCCAGTGGAGAAAATTTGACTCCAAACACCTACATTCTAGAAATATGGTTCTATGAGCCTGTACTGCTTTAGAAAACGGTCTCTAAATGTCTTTATTGTCCAAACCTGAGTGACGAATCAAAACCAGGAACCAGTGGCTGGAAGAAGTACTGTTTTTGGGAGTGACTGTTAACATTCACAGTTAACCAGTTTGGCCAGCTTTAAGTGATGGATACTGTTTAGCCGATGCTTTTTTTTCCCATGAAACAATTTTCCAAACAACCTAACTGTATGTTCACACCAAAAGAGGCAAAAGAGGCAAAAAAGGCAAGCACTCCGGAAGTTCAATCTTTTTCAATGAGAGCCTGAGCGGCCAAAGTGTCCTGAGCGGCTAAAGCATCAAAAGAGACACCAGATGAGAAGTTGAGCCTCGGTCAACTTTATGGTAATTAGCTATGACGCAGTTCAGCGGCAAACGGTGGCAACCAATCAGAGTAGAGATGTCCTGACCGAGCGGGCCAAAGGAACAACACATGTAACTTCGGTTCCTAGTTCCGTCTTGGATACAGAAAAGCTCATAAACTGTGTTCGGGCTCATCCTATTCTTTTTTATATCCACCTTTTCAGCTACCGCCACCAACAACAAAAAAATTGTGTCACGGAGGTGGTAGATTGTTCTGGTGAGTTCAAAAAAATGTGCAGTAATAGCAGAAAATAGCGAAGTGAAGTGAAGTCCGTGGCAAAGATGTACCCTAGCCTAGCAAGCTAGCATTTCTTGCATTATCTGAATGAGATGACACCAGGGCTCCAGACTAAGTTTTTTTCAGCAACGATCTGAAGTTACACCAGGGGTGCAAAGTTACTTTATTAACAAACAGTCTCCCGCTGGATCCTTCTGTATCCTTCCATGGATGGCTTCGTACCGGACTGTGTGCCAGGATCTGAGCGGACGCCGGTAACCTGGTTTTCACTTGCCTGTTTGGGCTACCTTTTTTCTTCCTTGAAGATTTATCTTTTGTTTTGTGTTACGGACTTAAGAGGACCAGAAAAAACAGGATTAAAGGAACGTTTAAAATAGTGTGAAGAAGGACAGCTTGTATTTTTTCGTTAGCTGGGAACTTTTCATGATTTTAGGTTTATGTACATTGAGATAATTGTTTTATTTTGGTTGTGATTTATTTTGGAACGGGGAATATGCACGGGCTGCCCAGGGATTTAATTTATTGAATAAAAGATTAACATTGAGCCTGGCTCCTGGGTATTTTTCTTTGGAATACACACACACACACACACACACACACACACACATACACACGCACACACACACACAAACACACACACACACACACACACACACACACACACACACACATACATACACACACACACACAAACACACACACACACACACACACACACACACACACACACACACACACACACACACACACACACAAACACACACTGTGCAAATGCAAAAATGGGCACTCCTTACCTCCACAGAATTTAAGTATATTTCAAAACTGCAAAAGTTTGATGTGGTGGATAAATCAATATTATCTCCTTTGTAAACTGCTTCCTGCCTGTCAATCCACTCATGACTGATTAGATGGTGATTTTACATTATGTTCATGATTTAAACTGAAGTTGAACAACAGCAAGCAGCTGCTGCTGTGAAGAAGTCCGCCGTGCAGCTCCTTTAAATGACAAGCGCGATTTTACTCTGAAGTCAGTTACGTGACGAGCAGCCAAGGTGGCTAAAATATTTAGCCGCTGTCCGCTTTCTCGGGCGTGCTTGCCGCTTCTGTCTCTTTTGGTGTGAACGCACAGTAACAAGGGACTTGAAAGTTAATAACAGAGCCAGAATTAAATGACAAGTTCTAAGAGCAGATTTGGAAGTGGAAGGTTCTATTTACATGCCTTTTACATGAAAACGGATACTGAGGAACTAAAGGTGCAGTTCCTGGAGTATCCACTTGAGGCTTTTGGAAACAGACTCTTACTTAACTCTGTAAGCCCTATTGTTGATGTTGAGTAGTTTCTAAGAAGTAAGCAATGGAGGAGGTGTGAGCAGAGAGGTTGCCATTCAAGGCAATGAGTCAGCTTACACCTGGATCCGCTCTGTTGCGGTCAAGCTGTGTGCCTGGTCTGGCAGGTTGCAGCTAATGTACAACTATCCTATTTTCAGCTGATGCCAGTGCTGTGAAGGGTCACCTTGGGGATGAGTGGGAGTGGGACAGGGAGTTGTGCACGGAAACTACCTGAAAACACCTAGTGACTTTCCAAATAAAAGAACCAGATGGTGTTTATCTTGACTACAACAAACAGAGTATGATGCATATTGTTTTCTGGCCACAGCAACAAAGACCAGGGACAGAATCTGGGTAGTTCACACACAAGCTGGTGAATCGAACCTCAAATCTGACTCAAACACCGTCCAGTGTGAGGCAGACTTTGACTGATGTATTCCCCTGATGGATGGCTTGGCTCGAGAACATCATGTGTAAATGTCCACTTGTTCCAAAGTCACATGGAGAAGCTCCAACAGAGAGGAGATTCTGTGAAGCACAGTTCACTTAGTGTTATACAACCAACAACTACTGATTGCTCTGTGGGGCTAATTGACGGATATCTGAGTCAAAGACCCACTGAAGTTAAAGACTGAACTTATAAATGATGACTCTTGAAGAGGTCACTGTTATCATCTTTAGGGAACTTGTTGAAGGATCACGTTAGCACCTTAGCTAACCTCACAAGATGAACTTATCTTTAAAATAACCTTTGATGAAGTAAGATAATAATGCTTGACTTCAAAGTGAATGTCACATGTCTGTCGGACTTTCTATCAGAGCTTTGTGTGCCAATGACTAACTATTCATTGTTGCCTTCTTATTACAAGGTCACATGAGAGTATACCACTTTCATCTATGTGTAGAGCCTTCTTTGAGTTATTCCTCCTTAAAAGAGCCACTGTAGCTCCAATTTGCTACCATGCTCTTTAGAAACACTCAGGCTTTCATGAGACAAACAAGAAACAAGCTGATTAAAGGAACAGCACATCTATTTAGATTAAAGTGGCTGACTGATTTCACTGTTCTCCCCAGCATTAACCAAACACTTAGACTGTGGCACAAAAATCCCCTCAAACACAGTCTCAGATATCTGAAAGCCCCCTTCACTGAGGCTTCAAAGATCTCTTTCAGGCAGACGAGCTGCGTGATGCATCTCATCCTAAAGGTTTGAAGCCCTCTGCATACGTGCCCCTCCACACCCTGATTTGGTGATGTCAAACAGCTGCTTTGCATCAGCAGTGCGAGACAAATATTCCCCATGACATCAGAGCTTTGACAAAATTTGACAAGAGCAGATTCTGAGAGTCAGTGCCACAATGAGTCTGAGGGAGACAAAGAGAAGCCAGAGAATCTTTTGTTTCTTCATGGAAAATGACCTTTGATAAGAAACAAACAGCTGGAGAGTGACGGGTCAATGGTTGAATGCAGAGCAGTTCCTAAAAAGTCAACACTGAAAGGTCAAATACCAGAGATCTGTTTGTAGTAACTTTTTTCTGGTCCTTCGGGCCTCCTGCAGGCCTTATTGGGATGGGCCTCTAATTCCTCTGCCTAAATACTTCATCAATGAATTTTCAAATGCCTTGATCTTAGACTATTGAGGAAGAAGATGCAGAGTCCAATCAGCCAAGGAGTTCAGTCAGCCTGAATCCAAAAAAATCTTATTCAAAACAAGCCATCTTGAACACAGTGAGGTCCCTAGGTCTGCAGTGAATCAGCTAACTCCATTCTCCTAGGCCTCTAACAGCCTAAAAATCCTCCACCCTAAGGCCCCAAAAGCTTCTCCCCAAGCCTCCCCAAGCCAAAGACCTCAGAAAAACCTGCAGCAAAACATCTACAGACCCCAAGAAAAAAACCTCCCACAGACCCAACACTCAGCCTCCAGCTCCTCCTGGATGTGCTCTGTCAGACTTTGGCAATGTCGGGGGATTTGCCTGTTAAAGTGTGGAAAAAAGATTTCATAAAAACTAATTAGGGGAGATAACTGTTTTCAAAAATACCTGGCTAAGTCTATAGAAGGCCTCAGTCTGCAGCAATACAGGACACAATAAATTGCGTTCAGGAAGCTGTATGCATGTTTTTACATGGACATCTATGTTTGTATGTATGTATAATGTTGGGTGTAAAGGAAACTGATAGTTCTTTGTTTAAAGGTAAAGTTGTTGGGGGGATTTACTTCCAGCAACAGGTGGGATTTACCTAGCGTCGGAGTGTGCCTGCCAGACTAGCCTGGGGAGAATGTGTTTTGGGACATAATTCAGAGTGAAACCATTGACTTTTGTGGTTTTTGGCCTGCTAAATCGTTATTACCATTTGGTGGTGGAGAGTTGTAATACTTTTTTATTTTTTTATTTTTTTTTACTTCTGAGGATTATTAGACATAAAATATATGGACTGCGGTTGGGCAATGGACATAAATAAAAAAGGGACATTAAGAGGTTAAAAAATACAGTCAGACATTAAAGGTGAAAGAATCTACTTTCTAAAGGTGAAATATACTATCTTATTTCATTTTGGATTATAGGGATTATAGGGATAAAGAGTTTTAAATGGCAACAGTGTTACACTGGTCTTTACCAATTTCCACTAAATCTGTGTCTGGTACGTCTCCGCTCCTGCAAGTCCTGTTTTACATCCAGCAGGTTGGAGCTCTCTGGAGTTGATCACTAATACTCTGTCGCAAATTGGACAAGTGCAAAGCGCATAACTGTTAAAACAGAATAAAATTCCACCAGATCTGATTCAGGTACGTCTCCATTCCATTCAGATTTGCCGGGTCTGGATGCTCTGGAGTTGATACGCAAGACCTCTTTAATTTGTAGAAAACAGTTTGAGGTAGACAGGAAGTGAGACACCAAAGCAACTTTAAAAGAGCCAAAAAGATTATCAGAATAGAAGACCATGAAGATGCCAGATTGTGTTTCATTTCACTATGATGTCAAACCATCAAAATGTGTGGAGCCAGACCAGGAGTCAAAAGGTTTGAGGTTTTTGGAGGCTGATAACAAAATGCTTCATTTTGAGTATGTGTCCCTTATCACTCCTACTACTGA
Source organism: Halichoeres trimaculatus (assembly GCF_033239565.1). NCBI lineage: Eukaryota > Metazoa > Chordata > Actinopteri > Labriformes > Labridae > Halichoeres > Halichoeres trimaculatus. The sequence continues at coordinate 592,064 of NW_027437200.1, forward strand.
CGTCTTTTTAACAGATCTTGAAGCTGGAGTTTAAACATTTACTTCATTTTCTACTTTCAGTCATCTTTTTATCCCCATTCCTGTCCCCTGCAGACAAGTAGTCGATGGCATTCTTCTTGGCAGATTATTCTTTCTCTAAAATCCATAAGTCTTTGTGTGTGCGTGTTTTGGGCCTTGGTTGATGTTACCAAGCCTCGTCAAACCTTCCTAAAAGAAAAGGTAAACCTCGTCCTGAGCTGAGAAGTGTAGAGGAGCCATCAGAGGAAATGTGAACAGAAAAAATGAAGCTGAAAGAGCAGAACTGTGGTGCATGCAGATGTCTAAGAGATGCTGAGAGTCAAGACGCGAAATCGGAGAGTCTGCAGAGCTGGTGTGTGGGCAGTTTGTCTCACTCAGCAGGTGCACGTTTCACTGCCGTCTCTCTAAGAACAGCAGGTCGAAGCAGGAATCAGAGCTCCTCAGCTCTCAGCTGGGTCAGAGAGATTAAGATTCCAATACCTCAGTGCAGTTCCTCGCATGCCATCCTAAATCCCTCTCTGTTGGTCCTCTCCTTTGCCCCATCCCTCTTTTACTGTAACACAGCAATGCAACAGCCTTCACAGAGATAAAAATCTAAAAGAGCCAAATTCTCTTACTCGAAATCCTCGGCTGGTTCTTTTCTGGTTTCTAACTTGTACTTATCAAATTTAAGACTGGTTCTCCCACTTCTTCTTCTGCAGCTCCGTTACTTTCCACCCCCTTCTTCAAAGCTCTCAGGAGGAGACTCTTTTATTGGTCCCTGTCAAGCTGGCGTTATTAATAACTTCTTTTCTTCTTCCATCCCACAGTGTTTCCATTATTCTCCCCTTTCTGTTTTCCAACCTTTGACCTCAACATCTTCCACTCTGATCAATCACTCCATCTTCATCATCCAATGCCAAAACGGGGCCAATCATTGGCTGTATCACTGTCATCCTTACTCACTCACTCACTCATCGTGTGTAAGCCATGTGCCTCACGGAGGAATCCCAGGGCAGAGCCATGTTTCTGATCGTTTCCAGATGATCAACTGAAGACAAACTGCAAAATGCTCCTCTGTCTCATCTTCCTTTTTTTATTGCTTTCCAGCCTTTTCTTTGTTCCCTTTGGTTTAACACAGCCAACCGCTGTCTTCACCAATCAAATGAGCACCTCTCCTCGCCTTTAAATGCACTGTGGCCGAGGCGCAGCGTCTGATTGGTCTGACTGATCCCCAGCATCGCGGAAACAGTGCTGGTAGCGGAGACAGTCAGAGCCGCTGTGCCTGCAGCAGAAGAATGGACAGCGGGGCACATCGGAGGACACGAAGAGCGTCCCGGGACAGATGTAATCTGTTCCTTTGTCATTAATAGGAGTACAAAATGAAGAGACAGTTACACAGCTGGCTTATCCATTCAGAATACTTTTGATCTACCTGCACTCCTGGTTTGTCATCGCCAAATAGCAGAGCCTTTGGTGATATACTGTATACTCTCCTGGTGTCTCCACCTCATCCTCCTCACAATAATGTACTCCATCTTTTTAGATCACGTTAAAAATAAAGACTAAAACAGAGAAATATGGGAAATCACGGGTAAATCCTGAGTGACATACATTTATTTTGTCTCTTTTTTCTTCATCTTTTCTCTCCCTCTTTTCTTTGAATAAAATGAAATGAGAGAACCAGATATATACTCAGTATCAGATGTTAAGGCTGTTTATTGTTTAATTGTAAGATGTGAATCAAACTTCCAGCTGCCGTCAGGTTAACTTTCCATTATGACAAACGGCTTTAATCTGACATCAGATGTGACGGGACAGTTAATATAGATATAAATGTATATGCTGGTTCAGACGGTTACATTAAATAGAGATTATTGTGATTGTTTATTGTATTAAAATGTGCCTGACACTCTGGAAACCTGCCTCTGAGACGTATGCGCACATGTGCGCCTGTCACCAAATTACAGCTGTGGAGGGTGCGCTCCGCTTTGCTCCGTGAATAGACCAGGTTGAAGCTGGCGAGCTTTCAGCGCACTTCTTTGGCACAAAATTGTCACATGAATATGTCAACACCTCCCCCTGGTGCGCCGTCGACTATCCCTGGCGCGCCGTCACACCCATCTCTGCGCAGACGGTCTACCAAATTGTCAAATTGGCAGTGCATGGCGGTGCACCGCACGTAATTAACACTGCCTGGGGCACGCCAGGCTTGCGCCCCCTGTGCTGCGCCATGAAATTAGAGCCCTAAAACTATGTACACTTGATGATAAAATGCTTGTGGTCCCGAATCTACAGACACAAGGTACCCCTGCGCACAATTTGTTCACCTGAGATCAAAGCTGAATACAAACCCTACACTGACATTAGGCTGTGTTTACACAACGTTTCATCCAAAACCGCCCAAAATTTGCAATTGCACAAAAACGCAAAGGGGCTGAAGGGGAATATGAGTGAAGAGTTTATTTTAAATACATTCAGGGCCTGTCATCCACACTAAACTGCGCTTTAACATCACCAATCTTTTTTGAAAACTCAAGCCAAAGTGAAGATTTTGGAAAACTCTGGTTTTGAGAAGACGTCAGAGAACAGAGTTTTCGGATCTCAAACGTCACAGCTGAATCATGGGAGTTCATTCTGCAGAATATGGGTTTTGCATGCTTCGAGTCGCACTCATAGGCAGATTTGCCATGTTACATGTGGACCAAAGTAATTTGAAATAAAAATGGGGGATATTTGTTCTTAAAGATACCCAGCTACGAGTATACAAGGCCTAAGTTGTCTCAATAAAAGTGTTAGAGCGTGGCTTCAGGGTTTCCACTGAAAACACTGGGTGACTGTTTACTCTGCAATGGTGCCTGCAGCGTTTCATGAAAATTCCTCTCTGAATGCTGTCTTCATAAGTTTCAGTTTTAGGTTGGCTAAAACACCATTTATGTGTCGGCAAAAAAGCCAAAACTCAACAATACCTTTGTGTTTCCTCCTAAAACTGTTGCTGTGTGAACTGCCTCTAAGACAGATCACAGACAACTTTGGCAAAAGCAAAAGGCCCATGTGGATCTTTATGGATATGATGTATTGAGATTCAATCTTTGACTGGACTTACACAGGAACCCTTTCTGTTTCAGAAATGGGGGGCAGATCATCTGACTCTGCAGGTTTGAACCTTTATCTTGATGTTAGCTGCCATCATTTTGCTGCAGAAATAACAGTTAGGTATCACTGATGACACAGCAGACTTCACAAACCTTGCAGCGTAATTTGTACTTTAAGTGATCCTGATCGACATCTCAGGCCTTCATAACCTCCTGAAGTAAACAATCTGTGCTGGTTTACATACTGCTGGGTCATGCCCCTGACAGCAGGGTTATTCAGGCTCTGGTTGTGGAACAAGTGACGCACAGCTGAACCTCATGTAATAAGCACATATCAAAGTGTATAATTGCTCCTCAGCCACATGGTTCATTTTTGACCAATGAGCCACTGAAGACAGGATCACGAGTTAATTCCACTGAAGTCATTTACAAGACAATACACAGACTCCGCTTCATCTGTGAGCCCTTCAAACTTTAGACCTTTTCATCTCAGCAGTTACTTTTTGGAAAATGCCCTGTCAATGACACAAACTGGATAAGATCATAAGAATATCTAGCTTTACCAAATTTTGGAAATCAAAGTCTGAAGCTTTTCTTTGAAATTAAAGTGGGGCAGAGATTCTTGAAACCCTGGGTTGTCTAGAAGCTTTTCTTGGAGTCATTATTGCTATGAAACAAGTGGCTGAGGAGGTGAGAGGAAATAAAGGAATAAAAGACTCAGAATGACAGTCAGACGTTCAGAGAGCTGAGCTTAAACTAAGACAGATGATAGGAAATGAGCAGGCTGCAGATGCACCCCTGTCAGCGTCCAGACATTCAGACTAAGTGGGAAAAGTTGTCTTGGCAACGTCTGCAGGAGGATGACTTATATTCATGGAGTGACTCATTGGCTTTATGAATGACTGTTTGCGTTTATGTGTGTGTGAGCGTGTTTGAGCGAGTGACGGGGAACTCTCATCCACAGCTGCCTGGGGGTCATTGGTATTTTCATGCTGATTCAACCTCTGCACTGAGGGGGAGTCCGACGTTATTGTTTGTCAGTCACAGTCTGTTCTCTCCCTACAGAGTGTGTGGCTTTCATTATATCAGTCAGTCTGTCTGAACCCATGTGACTTCCAAGTGAAGACCAAAGCTTGGGGCCTGGAGGAACACGCACACACAAGGGCCATTCATGAACAGAGCCCTGTTTGTCTTTCTCTATCAACTTTTCATGTTTATAGCCGCCATGTTGGTCTTTAAGACGTTAAAACAAGCTGACACACTCTTCGTCTAAATCTGTTCTTACCAAAATCACTTTTCACTTCTAAAACACTATTATTGAGACAAACCGAAGGATTTCTGACCTACGAAGAAATGAACTAAGTTTCAGACAGGTCTTAGCCCCTGAAGCCCAGCTTAAGAATGTTACTGACACCAGTTTTTGGCATGTAATATTTTTCAAAGATAGTCAGTTAGTGATGTTGAGAATAATTTTGTTGCAAATAAAAATTTAAAAGACAGAAAAAGTAAGGGATATTTGACCTTAGAAGACTCAAACTTTGTTTTAAGTAGCAGCAGCTCAGCCTGCAACCCCTGTTGCCCGGCTATAGAGTATTAAAGATACTCATTTTTGCTGTGTAATGTCCTTTATTACGAAGCTACTTTTTAAGTAGCAGCTTGGCGCGCTGCCCTTGAATCTGCAGTTCATCATCGGGGTAGTTATTGATGTATGACTTCTTCTTTCTTAAAGTGGTGTTCAATACAACATGTTTCAAATAAAATCCTAAACAACAAGAGGGTTTTCCAAGGCAAACAAACTCATCGGAGGTGGAAGCAGCTCAGTTTACAGCTCCCAAAACCAAACAAAGAGTATTATGGAAACAGATTTTTGGCATGAATAAAACCTTTTTAATGACCAGTTCCGAACAAAGTCTTTGTTTCACTGGGGGTAAGTCCTTTGTGGATTATAAAAGGCCAAAAACTGAACAGCCAATGGTCAATAAGACATTAAAATAAGGAAGATGTGTTTTTAGAAGTGCAGAAAATGCATTTTCTCTACTGATGCTGTCTTACATGACAGTGAAGGTCTTCGAAAAAGTCACCCAAGCCTTACGAGTCCAACCACTTTTTAGTCGCTTTAGCCATCAGGTTTGCCCCTTTTTTTAATTTGCAACAGCTCAGCTTGCAGCCTGAAGTTTGTCTGAACAGTTGTAGAAGCAGATTTTTAGCACGAAAGATCTTTCCATATAACCAGTTTTGACTAAAGCACTTGTTTCAATGAGAGTAAGACCTCTGTAGATAACTCTGTTATAAGACTGGACAATCTGAGCAGTTAAGGGTCACTTGGAGATGAAAACTTTACTGACTGTAACTTGCTACATGTTGCAAAGAGCTGTACGTATGGTGGGTTAAACTCCTTATCTTGATGTTGGGTTTCTGCTAATACAATTTTATCAACATTAACAGGTCTGTACCTGTTAATGTTCTTTGGAAAGTGTCTTGAGAGAAAGTGTTATGATTTGGCAGTATATAAATAAGGATTAATTTATTAATTGATTGACTGAAAACAGTGGCTCTGAAGGGCAGCTCAGCAAAACATGCTGAAAGCAGCCTTTGAGGTCACAGAGGAGACACCAAAGATCTAAAAGAGTCACCCAAGCCCCAGGAGTCTGTAGCCTCTTTTATTCATTTTAACCACAATATTCTTCTTTTGTTAGACTCCTCCATTTTGAATCCAAAAGATCAATCAGAAAACATTTTTAAATCCTCTCTTCTGCTGAAAAAAAGCAGCGCTCATTAGATCCCACTTATCAAACGAGTGATTCCAGGTGTTTCCGAGCTGGGTTCAGCAGAAGCAGATGGAGAGTTTGTGCGCCCTGAGGCCAAAGTGTTCCCACACAAAGACTTTCAGTTCACACTTTGCTACAAATTGGCTCTCAATTTCCCTCAATGTGCACACATTCAGGTGCTATTTAAGGGATCAGTGTCTGTCTCAATGACACTTTGATGTGTGGAGCTCAGGATGTGAACTACCAACGTGGCTGCTTTACCACCTGTAGCTGCTGCTGCACAACATTTAAGTTCAATTAAGCTTCAACTGCAGTCAAGGTACTTAAACCCTGACAGCTTTGTAATCTGAACCAAGTCAGTGACGTCAAATCTAAACAACACAGGGCACATTCAGTCAAACAGTTTCCTTTTAATCTGGTGACTTCACACACATTTGGAGACTAGAGATTGCCTTGAGGATATTTTTGACACTCTTTGGTTTGTTTCTTCTGCTACCTACTACTAAAAAAACTACTCACCTGTTTCTCATTAAACTTGGTGAAACGGTAAATCATGCTTTTCTGAATAAGCCCTTTGAATTAGTAGTAGTAGTAGCATATTGAGCTAATGCATCCAACACGGAGCTTGTGTTTGCCGATTTGCATCAAATACCAGACCATCAACCCTGGTGAAGGTCTCAGAGTGCTTTTAAGATTCATAGAAGCTACTGGAAACCTTTATATCCAGTGTCTTTGGCCTTTGCGTTGGTTTTGACTGTATCATTCTGAAGGCTGTCTTGTTTCTTTGTATTCTTACTCCATCTCGAACTTTTCTCCTGGAGGTGTTTGATGTTTGTTTGACGGTTAACTTGAAACAATTTTGTTCTCAAACTTTATCTTTAAGAGATAAACTACTGCAGTGTGATCTCAGGGGACATTACATCTTTCTTTCCCTGGGAAAGTACAATTTGCTGTGAGTCAGTAACAAAGAACTCCGTGCCTGTAAAACTGTGACTTAAACATATCTTTTTTGCTTAGAATTGTATCAATTCTGACTTTGAACTATTATTTTCTTTCTAATAAGAGCCCTCACCAATTTAGTATTCACAAAGACAACCAGATATTGACAGCCTTGATTAGCCTCAAGCTCAGAGCTCTCTTAAGTCCTGACTCAGTTCACACAAGTGAAAGCCCATAAATGTCGACTTGTAGCAGAACAGGCTCAGTGGAAGTAAAACTGTGCGTCAACAATGATGGAAGAGATCAAACCATCACTTTCACCAACCACTTGGACTGTGAAATGGGAAAATTCGTCTGAGGAAAACAAATCCAGCACTTGGTCCAGGTGCAACATTTGACAAGTTCTGACTGAGAAAAATGTAGTGACGTCTCATTTTTCATACTAATAATAGTTTTCTTCCATTCAATCCATCGTAATACAGTTTCCAAATCAGGTATGTCTAAGTTTGATGGATATTCCCCATCATATTAAATGTTCTGTTGAATCCAAAGTGTGCCAGAGCTCGTGACTAAGACCAGGTCACTGAAGGGATGAATAAGCAACAAGAGAGCAGACTAAATTTAGCTGTTTTTCATCAGCATGTCCTGCTGAAATCCCCCAAAGAAGTCCCTGAGACTTTGTCAATGGGAAACCTCCCCAAATGTCTCAGTGTGTTTAATTTCCCCATGTGCTTTTACTATTCATTTATTAGATGAGCAATGCCCCTCACAGCTGAAGGTTCAACAATCACGATGACAAATGACCAATGACCAATTAGAGCCACCAAGAGGTTCAGCATCAGATGTTTCTGGGTTGCTTTAATTGAAACCAGCTCCCTCTGTGCTGTGACCCCAGGGTCAACACAGCCCCCTACAAGGATGCTGAGGACGCCACTTACAGGTCGTATTCCAGTGATATAAGTCAGGGATTGAGATGTACGGGAAGAGCAGTAGAAGAAGAAGGTGGTGTATGACTGGTGGCTATGCATTTCCTTTCTAATCCTCTGTTCCGGTTGGAGAAGGGTTTGTCACTTCTTTCTAAAGCCAAAACCAAATGATACCTAAAAGAGCATACTTCACATGACCAAAAGACGCTCCTAAAACCTGGACCACATCTGCTGACCTGTGGTGTTCAAAAGGAGCTCCAGTTTGTGCTCTTACCTTGGAGATGTACGATCTGATGCCTTCGGCCAGTTTGATGCACGGCTCTCCAAAAAGCTGGGCGAGCTGGTCAGGGATGTCCTGGTCTTTGTCCAGAGCGTTCAGTAAACTCAGACACTTCAGCTCTTCTGTGACTCCCTGACTACGCACCTGTAGCACAAAAACCCAGAAAAACCCAGAATTAGCCTGAGCAGGGGTCAGCAACTGCAACCAACATTCACAGGATAGTAAAATGTTGCGCATTTTATTTTTTCTTGGACCACAGGTTGAGAAATATTGAAGAGATATCATAATGACATAACCCAAGGTCCATACCCTAATTCACAATCGGACTCAAACATTTGAAACACTGTGTGTGTGTGTGTGTGTGTTTCCCCTTCAGGGAGGTTGTAAATGTCACGGTCTGAAAGCCTTCCTAATGACTCCATAACAAGCCTGGATGGGGAGGGGGACATTAGAGCTGCACTCTCTCATCCCTCTCTCCTCTTTTTATTAATGTCTCTCTGCTTGACCTCTCTTCTTACGACACTCATTCCTTCTCTCTCCTCTGTCTCTCTCCTCTTTTTCTCAGTTTCTCTTCTCCTGGGTAATACTGCTCATGTTGACACAACAGCAGGTTCCTTTGTACCAAAGATAGCTGCTATCTCTCCGAGTTTGTGCGTGTGTGTATCCAGTCGTGTGTGAATGAGTTCACACTGAGCGCTTACGGGAAAAGTTCTTTACGGACGCATCTGAACAGACACCATATGCCCTCCTGAAAAGCCTGACTCAGGTCTGTAAGGGCCTCTCTTCACTTCAGGGAATAATCATGATGGATGTAATTAAACACCCAGTCAGGGCTTATTCCAGAAAAGAAAAAAAGTCATGATGTCCCCCAAACAATTAAAATAAATCAAAATAAACAGTAAATGTTGGGTAAATAAATCTTTGAGCCTTCATTGTGGTGTTATTCAAACCTCAAATATCAGTCTCTGATTGCCAACACAGCAAGGACTAGAGCTCCATTCAGGACTTTATATTTGAATAGATTTTTGCACCCCCTGTGGAGAGAGCTGTAAATGCAAAGTTAATGCCCTCCAAAAACAAAAAAAAAACAGCAACAAACTTGCTGAAATGTGTCAGATTTTAAACTAAGTATGCTAAGTGTCTTTGTGTAATCAGACAATGACGTAGGCAAGCTTTAGATGTGTAATAGCTGCTAAATATTTATGAAATTAGATTTGTGTCAAACAAAATTAATCAAAAAAATAATAATTGCAAACAAAAAATAAAAAATTGAGAGATATAATCTTACTCTAAAGTTAAAAATCCCATTCGTTCACATGAACCCCCTTTTTTAACATTAAGTAACCACTTTGAAGTATATTCATGATACTTGTCATCTGTAAAACACACAATCGTATGCTTCAGGAACAGTTTAATAAGCTGAGTCTCAGCACAATAATGTTATGTTATTAAAAAATAATCTCAGATTGATCTAAAGACAAAACATTCAAATAGTGACTGCACACATGGAATAATGAAGTTTGAGCAGTGTTTGTAAGGACAGTACCAAATAATTATCCGTTATATGCAGGTTTTAGAGCAGAGTTGGCTGCGTGAAAGCACAGCAAACAACGGACAAAGTGCTGCTGTGCAGGCATTTTAAATGGATCACAGGAGGACCAGACTGCAGCAAACCTCAGCACCCCTCCTTCCCACAGCCCTTTGTTCATTTCCTTCTAAAATATGCCATATGTATGACAACTTATCTAGGAACATATGGCGTATTTTAGAAGGAAATGAACATACACAAAAGATCCTGACGATTTTTTGGGTTGTCATGTTGTCATCCTTAAGAGTCACTCGTTTAGCTCCTTTGAACCAAACGTAGCTGTCCATCATCAAGCATAAATCTACCATCCAACCAACTTTATCTAGGCTTTCTTTACAGGGAAGATATGATGTCTGGGTCATGATGATCAGAGAAATTAAATAATAAAAACAAAATCAGTCTGTGGCCTGTAATAATAATTTTCCGAGATGGCGCCGAGGACGGTCGCCCCGGTGTGTCGGATTTATTCCCAATTTTTCTGTCGGAATCTGTGGAATTATTGGACACTGTGGTTAAAGGTGCCCTCACCTTTGTCAGCGCTGTGAGGGGGAGACAAAGAAGAAGGAAACGTGCTGGCTTGCTGGTGCATCTCTGCCAGCGCGGATTACGCATCGCTTTGCTCGGCATCTTCCTCTCCAACGTGTGCTCACTGTGCAACAAACTGGATGAACTTCAGCTATTGATGAGTAAAAACAGAGACTTTCATACGTCCTGTGTTTTGTGCTTAGTTACATTTTGGATCACTCTTCCATCACAGTCAGTAATGCCTGCCATGCTGTCCCCCGAGCTGCACTGGGACACTCTGACCATGTCACAGTCCATCTGATCCCTTCATACAAGCAGAAATTAAAGCTCTGTAAACCTGGGTGTCCGGGTCTTACTGTCCTCTGGCCAGCTCTGGGGGGTACTGGGGGCAGATGAGGGCTAGAATCACAGGGGAGGGCTGATGAGCTGGGGTACAGATAAGAGGGGGATAGGGGTGCATTGGGATGGAAGGTTATGTTCTGGGGACGCTGAGTCTTGGGGAGGGGATCTCTGTGGTCTCCTGGCCGGGTGGCACCGACTCGCGGTGGGTGGTGACCTGGACCCTGTCAGTGTGCGTCTGGCCTCTGGGAACAGCGGGGCCACATCTGTATGATCACACTTTGGAATGATCACCTAACCACTAAGGGGGATGCATTCAGGAGTGGGGAGAGGAAGAGTTTTAAAAAGCGAAATACACCTTAAACAATGTGGTGAGGGATGCCAAGCGTCTTTACTCAGAGAAACTACAACACCAGTTTTCAGTTGGAGATGCTGGCTCAGTCTGGGAGGTGCTGCAGGAACTCACGAACTTCGAGCTTAAAGCCCCCCACTCTGCGAGCGACCTGCATCTGGCCAACAACCTGAACGAGTTCTACTGTCGCTTTGTAAGAAAATGGGACAGCCTGAAAACCACTGGAAGAGATGTAAATAAGATCTTCAAGAGACAGAACCCCCACAGTGCATCAGAACCAGACTCTGTCTCTCCCACCACCCTGAAGCACTGGGCTGATCAACTGTCTCCAGTCTTTACAGACATCTTCAACAGCTCACTGATGACACGCTACGCTGCCAGCCTGCTTCAAGTCATCCACCATAATTCCTGTCCCCAAGAAGCCAAGGACCATAGGACTAAATGACTTCAGACCTAGTGCCCTGACCTCTGTGGTCATGAGGTCTTTTGAGCGTCTTGTGCTTTCCAGCCTCAGATCCATCACAGAACCTCTCCTGGACCCGCCTATAGAGCCAACAGATCTATGATGCAGTCAACCTGGCCATCCATCTGATCCCATCTCATCCAGGCATCTGGACTTGACAGGAACCTGCGCCAGGATCCTGTTTGTGGATTTCATCTCTGATATTAACACAATAATCCCGGCTCTGCTTCAGGACAAGCTCTCCTAGCTGAACGTGCCTGAGTCTACCTGCAGGTGGATCACAGACTTCCTGTCTGACAGGAGACAGCAGGTGAAACTGGGGAAGAATGTGTTGGACAGCAGGACAATCAGCACTGGTTCCCCTCCAGGCTGTGTCCTCTCTCCTCTTCTATTCCCCCTGTACACCAACAGCTGCACCTCCAGTCATCAGTCCGTCCAGCTCCTCAAGTTCGCAGATGACACCACCCTCATCGGACTAATCTCTGGTGGGGATGAGTCTGCCTACAGGTGGGAGATTGACCATCTGGTGACCTGGTGTGGTGCATACAACCACGAGCTTAACACTCCGTGACAGTGGAGATAGTTTAAGATTTTAGGAAAAGTACAGTCTCCCCCAGCCCTATCACCATCCATAAATCCAGTGTCCAGTATTGTAAACAAATCTCTGATTTGAAATTGAGTTCATGTCTTTTTAGTTTAGAAATGTTTACACAGTGTAAGGCTGATAACTTCGATTTGAGAACAGTCCTTTAGTTAGCTCATAGAAATAATTGTTGGTACCCTCTATTGGAATCACAGATCTTTCTTTTTGAAAACATCTTTAGTTGTTTTCATTGCAGTGAAAAAAAATCTGGGTTTACACGGAAAGGCTAAGGGCCTGAAAATGTTGTAGTACGCATGCCAGCCCTGTAGGTGGTGCTATAACTGTCTTGTCTAGAAGCAGCTTTGGGTAGATCTCCACTGAAGTAGAGTTGATCTGATCATCTGGTGTAATGGTGAATGCTAAGAGCAAAAGTGGAGCAACAGATGCACAGATTATTGAAAGACAGTCACAGATTCAGCAGATTGAGCAGCGCAGGCTCAACATGGTAGTTTGCGACGATTGTAACAATGGTACTGTTGAACTCAAGGTTTGACTGTTGTATGCGCTTGCAGGAAGTGGAGTATGATGTCAGTGTTTGAAACCCAACAAAACGTTTTCTTCTCCCTCTTAGACTGTAGTCTTAACGGCCCCTGGGTTATAGTGGGGAGTGACATGAGGGAAATAGGCCACAGACGGGATTCAAACCGTGGGCCACCAGGCAAGGGTGAACCTCATGGAGCGCAACCTAGACCCCTTGGCCACTTGTACCCTGTCTAATATTTACTCAAACATGGTCATTTATGACTTTTGTGATCTTAATTAGTGAGATTAAAATATTTTGGAGTCAAATTAACTCAGTTTTGGTAACTTTGGCAAAAAGCATATTATTCAACTCTGCAAAAGTTGTGGATTAACCCTTTAAGTGGCAAGGAGCTATATTAAGCAATATGGTATTTGGGTAGTTTTAAAACATGGAAAAAATCATGTCATGTCCACCAATCACACTCTGGAGTTGAAATTTTGAATTTCAATGAGTGCTCTATAAAAGGCTAAAAGAATAAAGTGTACCTCAAACTATGAGCACAAATCTTCTGAGCAATTACTTTCAGTGAACACAGCTGCCTCTGTTTTATTTATTACATGTTTCCCAGAGGTTTTCAGTAATTTCAAGCAGAAAGTACAGCTTGTTCACACAAAAAACTGTGCTCCTAAGATAAATAATTGAGCCTCATCTCACCAGGAGGCCAATTGGATACACATGACACCAACAAGTCATGGCAAATCAATCATCATCCCAAGCTGAGTTCAAACCATGAAGAAGGAAAAGAAGCAGCTGTGAAAGTAAGAGTCCTAAATTATGATTAACAAACCACAGGCTTTGTGTCATTTAAATGGAACACAGGATGGTACACACAGCAAGAATGTGGTATGAATGTTTTTCCTGGTCGGAATGAAACTCACTTTACATCTTCATGTCTCATTGGATGGTTCAACTTTTGTGAAAATAAAAATAAAAATAAATAAAATTTTGTCCAATTAACATGTTTTGGATGCATGTTACCCTCTGAAAATAAGTGTAGCACAGTTTAAAACAGCTCATCATTATTAACGTTAAAGCTCCTGTGAGGAAATTTCAAGTTATGTTGATTTTGCTGCCCTCTTGTGGACAAAACTTAATGATTTATCCCCTTTATGATTTTTTTCCTGTTGTATTTTCTGATGAAAATTTCAACTTTCATTGTAAGGGTTTAAAATGACACATTGGAAGCATGCTACCAAGGACACCTACTCCCTCTGGCTGTGGTTTCAGATCATTAAAATAGAAACACTAATGTGCTACACTAACTATCCTATTTGCTTGCGTAGCCTATGTTAAGTCATCAGTATTAATTTCAGACAGTTTTATCACCAGCTACAAAGGTTGTCACAGGAGCTCTAAGTTCATCACCCTGCATGCATTGTTGGGTTGCATGTCCAAAACTTGTTCATGGTAGGAGTTGATAAGAAATGGTTCAATCCAAAGACATCATTGACACATTCAACAAGTTAGACATCTCCTAATGGACCAAAAGGTTTATAGAAAACTATAGTGCTAGCTTGGTGCTAGTGTATATGGGAAATTACATTGATATGCTAGTGGTTAGCATACATCAATATAACCAGAACATTTTTCATCACAGAAACATATCACAGTTGCACTCTGTGCCATGCGCACAGGGCGTGACCTGCGCACTTTGCAAGTTTCCTGCAGTGCCAAGAGAGGCGCAATCAAGGCGCAGAAGAGCAAAGAGCTGCGGGTCCATGCCTCCCTCCGCGCAAATGGCAGAGAGAGTGGAGAAAAGCCGTGAGTGGGTTTAACACAGCCTAATGCTGTTTTCACCAATCAAATAAGCGCCTCTCCTCGCCTTTAAATGCCCTGCGGCCGAGGCACAGCGTCTGATTGGTCTGACTGATCCACAGCACCGCGGAAACAGTGCTGGTAGCGGAGACAGTCAGAGCCACTGTCCCTGCAGCAGGAAAATGGACAGCAGGGCACATTGGAGGACACGAAGCGCGTCACCATGTGGGCCAGCTCCAGGGACAGATGTAATCTGTTCCTTTGTCATTAATAGGAGAACAAAATGAAGAGACAGTTACACAGCTGGCTTATCCATTCAGAATACTTTTGATCCACCTGCACTCCTGGTTTGTCATCGCAAAATAGCAGAACCTTTGGTGATACACTGTATACTCTCTCGGTGTCTCCGCCTCATCCTCCTTACAATAATGTACTCCATCTTTTTAGATCAGGTTAAAAATAAAGACTAAAACAGAGAAATATGGGAACTCACGGGTAAATCCTGAGTGACATACATTTATTTTGTCTCTTTTTTCTTCATCTTTTCTCTCCCTCTTTTCTTTGAATTAAATGAAATGAGAGAACCAGATATATACTCAGTATCAGATGTTAAGGCTGTTTATTGTTTAATTGTAAGATGTGCATCAAACTTCCAGCTGCCGTCAGGTTAACTTTCCATTATGACAAACGGCTTTAATCTGACATCAGATGTGACGGGACAGTTAATATAGATATAAATGTATATGCTGGTTCAGACGGTTATACTAAATAGCGATTACTGTGATTGTTTCCTGCATTAAAATGTGCACTCTGGAAATCTGCCTCTGAGGCTTTGATGACATGTGCGCACATGTGCGCCTGTCACCATATTACAGCTGCGCAGCGTGCACTCCGCCTTGCGCAGCTGTAATTTAGTGACAGGATAGACCAGATTGGAGCTGGCGAGCTTTCAGCGCACTTTTTTGGCACAAAATTGTCACTGCGCCAACATGAATCTGCTGACACCTCCCCCTGGTGGGCGGTCAACTCCCTCTGGCACGCAGTCACACCCATCTCTGCGCAGAGGGTCTACCAAATTGTCAAATTGGCAGCCTACTGTGGTGCGCTGCACGAAATTAGCACTGTGCAGGGTGCTAGGCTTGCGCCCCCTGCGCTGCGCCACGAAATTAGAGCCCCAGATGTCAAAATACTAACAGGAAAATGTTTTCAAACAGGAAAAGAAAAAAGCTACTGCAGGCTAATGGCTGACTTCAGCTTAACTACGGCAAGGTTATGGTCCCAAACAAATCAAAGTTTTGCCATAACCACTTCAAGACACTAAATGACCTGTATCAGTCTCTAAAGGGCATTGGTATCAATAAAATCGTATAAATACCCATCACTACTGCATTATGAGTCTTTTTTCCACCACTCTTAATGTTCACACATCCACAAACCGCTGGCTGTGTTCCCTGCTGCGATAAGACAAAATGAAGTTGTCATATCATCTGCATGCAATCAGAGCACATCCCATAATAATAAATGTGCTGATGGTGCAGTCTGAGGCAGAGTCTCCGTCTGTTGTGTGAGCTGATGTGTGATGACAGCTTCCACTGCGCCGAGTGTTAGGGAGGAACACGCTGGCATGGATGAGTGGATGGGAGCTGGCTGCACACCACAGACACCACAGAGTGGAAGAAGATCCAGCCTCTGAAAAAACACACTCCCTGTTTCCTGGTTCTGGTTGACGGATTCATTGTTATTGAGAAGGGGCTTGTTTAGGGTTAGACTTCACAGGGTAATGTGTTTGTGTGCGTTTGGTTTTGGCAGGGCTTGAAGGGAATGTTTGTTAGGTTATAAAAGGTCTCAGAGTATATTAACACAGTTCTTAAACTGTTTCTCTGGATTGTTTCTGGGAGAGACAGTTTGATTTATGACTCTCATCGTTGTGTTCCTGTGCATGTTCCTCTACCTCCAGTGACTATAAATTCAATCCAAACAGGTTGATGAATCATTGATGTGAGAACATTGACTTGATGCTGTAACATGATTGACAAATCACTAATGGAATGACTTAAAGATTCCCTGAACGTGCCTGACAAGGATCTTTGAGTTATATAAACTCCTGTTCTTTGTTGTAATGCCAATAGTGTGGTTAGGGGTTATGTAACAGTTGGTTCAGCAGTCACGTTACCATTCCTCTGCTACATGCTAACATCCCCAAAGTAAAACTCGTGGTCGTTTGCATCACTTAGTTTCTGCTGAGCAACTTCTCTCTTGATTTCAGGTCTTGTCATCTATGTGCATCAGCTCTTAAACATGATAAAAGCAATGGCTATGAGTGGGCCTTTTGCACTTCCTGAAAGAAAACACAAGCTATAGATGCTTCCTTTAGCACATATAAGTGATGAACTGGAAAGAGTCATATACAGCGACATAGATGCTGTGCTGTGACATAATATGGGGCCTTTCTTGGTCACTGACACCACACTGGTTGTGTTTGCAGTGGCATTTTTACTTCTTTTTGCTCCTGTGTATGTCCAGAGATCCTGCATGTTACCACGGTTGCATTGTTTACACACAGAATACACCAACAGCAGCATGTCGATGCTAACCGGTGCTGGGGCTGGTGTTCTTTGCAAACTGAGCATAAGGAGGAGTGGACGATGTGCTGGTATTGCTGTAAGCTAAGAGTTTCAAAAAATCCTGGAGGAAACCCTGCATTCTATTCAGTTCGATTCAATTCTATTCAATTCTATTCTATTCTTTTCTATTCTATTCTATTCTATTCTATTCTATTCTATTTATATGTGTATAAGTAATCAGAGGCATATGCAGTCAGGCAGGAATTTATAAAATGCTGTATTTTCCAGCTAAAATGTATGAACATGTGTACAGGTTTGCATGGATATATGTATGTACAAAACCGGGAACAGGCTTTGGCAGGGGGACTGGTAGGCAGGCAAGCCTGGGAACACATATTATTATAATGTTAAGAGATATTATTATTAATGTTAAGAGGTTTTTTTGTACATTTTCCCTGATTCTCTGTCTGTCTTAAATAATGATATAAAACATTCAATAAAGGAATGAAAAAACCTTAATTAACAAGACGTTTTTTTTGTTTTGTTTTGTTTTTTAAAAGAACAAAACAATAGTTTTGATGAATTTCATTTTTTTCAGACAGGTGGTTACAATCCAAAAGACCTCAACCAAACCTCAATGAAAAAGATTATCTTCTGAAGTGAAAAGAACTGCTAAACTACTTTTTGATCATCTGAACTTAATAATATGGTCTTTACATTTGAGGTTGTGCACACAGAGTAACGTAGGCACATTCAATATGAACATCAGTAAAGTATATAACCAGTCTGGTATTTTTATTGCAGTATTTTGTTTACCTTCATGAGGAAATTCACCAATCTGTGACATCACAAATTGCCATTTAGAGTAGCTGGTTTCTGAATCGAAAGGACAACACATGAAAATCTAAGCATGGACTATCCACAGAGCAGGTAAAGGCTGTGACTTCTGACATCAATTGCTGACAGCGACAAGCTGAAAGCTCAAGAAGCTGTGACAGCACGAGTAAGATGATTACCAAGTTTGCTCCCACAGTTTGGCAAGACAGCATCCAAACATTTGGGAGTTTTTATAAATGATAAAGTTATTTAGAGTTATCCTCTGGACACCGCATGTGCCAAATTTCAAAGCCAACTGTCTCATAGTTATTGAGATATTGGAGTCTAAATAGGAGGAAAGTCTTAGCCTGACAGTGATAGAAAGCACAGTCCAACAGCTTAATCAGATTCTGCTTTGTCATTTCTTTCATGCTGAACTTGTTCTCCGCTGAGTTTGGGTTTAGAGGAACACATTTCATGTCCACATCGATTAACACCCTTATAAAAACACGTTGAGTTCAAAAACAGTTGTATCTGTTTCTGATTGAAACTCAAAGCTTTTCTCCACACACTGAACAGTGTGTCATCTGGCACAAAGTCGAGCTTCACACCACAAAGGACCCAAACTAAGACTTCATTTTCCATCTCTGTTACCAGTCTGGACTTTTATAAGGCCTCTCTTTCCCGACAATTTCCCTGAGGTGTCGTTGATTTGTATCCGAGGCATATCTGTCGCTGCTTTAAAAGCCAAGGAACTGAAACTGGATCGAGCTTTAATGATTATATCTGTTACTTCCTTCACTCCTTGTGTTTTTTGTAGCAGTAAAGCTGTTTGGAACACTGATGGGAAATTGGGATTCTGTTGGCGGGTTTGGGCATGCAGGCCTCCAGGGAACAAGGGACTCTACATCATTTTCATGCCCCTGGAGCGAACAACTAGACCACTCCACAGGTCTTCAATGTGTGGGAGGGGGACAACCAAACCCACGCTCACTCCTGAGTGCTCCTCTGACAGCAGTTTCCACCATTATTCCACCTCTAATGTGCTCTGGTCATATATCCTTTTTAGGTAAAGTCTTAAACATGTAAAAGTCTCTATAAAGCATCCAACTGAGTGTAGGATCTAGCAACTATGTCCAATTGATGTCCTCTTCTTGGCCTTAAAGCTTGGGGCTCGTCAGGCCCATTTAGCACCCAAAAGCCGGCTAACACATGCTTAACAGATCCAGAACACAGATCTGATGGTACTCTCTCAGGTGTTTTTAAGCTGGGTTGAATTCCTGAGTTTGATTTTGGCTCAGATTCAGAAGTGAAGTGCAGAGGAGATGGTAGAGATGTCTATGAAGATACGACCTCCTCATCCCTCCAGGCTTAGAGCAGCCATACTCCGTACTCCCTAACGGAGCGAGGGTGGCTTCCAGATGATGTAAAGCATGTCAAAATGGGCCGACATATTAAATGTTATAGGCCAGCTCAGTTAAAATACTCGGTGGAGTCGAAACTCGTGCAACAAAGTCTGTGGGGAAAAAAGAACGTTACCAGGTTTAACCAGAGCGGCTTTTTTAATTGAGCTAGCATGTATTTCCTTCGCGTTGCTGCCCATGTCTGTCTGTTTGCAATCACATTGCTCCGATCGAGTTAAGCAGCCTCTACAAAACTAATTGTCATTTTTCAAGATCAAAATAAGCCCATGAGATAACGACTCCATGCTTTGAGATGCCATCTGTCAACAGTGCTTCTTCTGTTGTAGCTACAGCTCAGGCTAATCGCAGGACGCTGGGTCACAGCTCAGACAGAACACCCACATTTCAGGCCTTTATAAAGATATTGCAAACTTGTTCAGTCATTCTGGAAAGACACAAAACTTCTTCATTTCCAACAACCCTGGACATTAACTATTTCTGGCCCAACTGAAGGCCCTTACAGGTGCACAGATTCATCAGCTGCTGGGAAGAAATACCTCAGCTTGTTTGGGTCCTGAGCTCAGGGAGAAGTTCCAGAAGCCTATAGCAGGGCTCCAGACTAACACTATGCATTGGTTGCATGGGTGCGCTGATTTTATTTTTTTTTAAGTTCACCAGCACAAAGTCGGCACATTCAGATTTTTTAATTTGTGTCTTATGTGCGCACAGCAGGGTGAACTCTGCTGTGCGAGATGCAGAGCTAAGGATTGTAAACAGGCATACAGATGAGATCGCTGAGTGAACAGGACCACAGCCAATCAGAGAAAAAGATCCACCTGAGCTCTGTCTCTGATTGGTTTAGACCATGGTATGATCCTTCCTTGAGTGTGAGTTCAGACACAGAAGAACACAGAGAGATAATGTGCTTTTAGGAAAAATGAAAAAATATTTTCACCTGGGCAGCTGTGTGCCCAAGACAAAATGTTAGTGGCACTGTTGAAATTTTTGGTTGCATGTGCAACCAAATTGGTCAAACTCTGGTGCCCTGTATAGACTTCCATAGGCCTGTGTTTTCTAGTCACATTGCTGTGTTGTTTTATATTGTGATATTAAACAGTGACTAGTTCCAACCATGGATAATCAGCCTAGATTTAATTTTCCTTTAGCTCGTGAAAAATGTTTCGGCATGAATGTGGAAGCCACACATCCACAACAATATGAACTCAATATTCAGTATTTTATATCCAAATTAAACTAAAATGTTGAAAAAAATATTTTCTAAAGAAATAAGGAATGAAATGCAAAATGTGAAAGGTGTCTGATTCAGATTTCATTTCTGGATTAATGGCAGAGTAATTTTTGTTTAGACTAGCAATGATGACAATGTTTAATTCCATAGTGTCTTCTCAGGTTCACCCCTACTCTTTGGCTTCTAACCCAACAAGAGCGGCAGGATACAAA
>NW_027437200.1:617500-897500 GCF_033239565.1 Halichoeres trimaculatus
GGCACCCCATTAGAAGGGTACAAAAGATGGGGCAGTACAGGTTGGTAATTTGGGGACCTATCCCGGTTTTCGGAAGTGGAAACACCACAAAATGTGTGCCGTACCAAGACCAACTGAACTGAAGCACCAGGTGGAAACTGGGCTCATGTGTCTATTTGGGCCAAGTCCACACATAGCTGAATATCTGGGTAACTGCTAGGGCTGGGCGATTATGGTAAAAATAAGAATCCCAATTATTTTAAGTGATATTGAAATCACGATTAATATACACAATTATTCATTTATTCAAAAACTTCAGTACTGATTTAAACACAACTTTAAAGAACCAGCAAGTGGCACATACAGTATTACTGATACACATAAGTCATACACACTCGCTGTGGCTGCACATGGAACACAGAAGAGCTATGAAGCACAGGAACTTGCATACATCTACACTGTGTGGCAGATTAATTGTTTTTCTTCGATTATATTGTTTTTATGATCGTCAGATGGAAAAATTGAAATCACGATTAAAATCCAATTAATTGTCCAGCCCTAGTTACTGCATATCTTTACGTTCAGGTCTGCCATCCACACCAAACTGCTAAAAAACTGTTTTCTGAAGACTCCAGCCAGAGTGAAGATTTTGAAAAACTTCAGACTCAGAAATGTCACAGATTGCAAGAAAAAAGAAAACGTTTATTAATTTTTGAGAATACCCAGCTGCGTGTGTTCAAGGCCCTACTCCCCCTCTGACTTTAGTTCCTTATCTTCTTGTGCCATCTCCTTACCTCGCCATGTTGTTCCTGTGGTTACCCACTTGAGGTTTTGTTTACCCACACGTATGTGTTGTGCTTTTTTTTTTTTTTCTTTTTTTTTAAATCTGAGAGTTTTAGACTTTTTTATAAACCTTTTTTTTTTTTTTTACTTATGCTGCATTCCATTTACATTAAAACTGGGAAGAAGAAAGTGGGAATTACATCATCTCCAAGTTAAAAGCGTTCCAGTTGCCAAGTTGGAAAAAGCATACCAAATAAAGAATGTAAAAAAAAAACATTACAGGAATATTTCTATATATATCAACAACAAACACATTTGTTATAACGAACACATTTTTCCTGGGAGGCCATCGGACAATGAAATACCAGATTTGATTTCTACAAACAGCTCAATATCAGTTTCAGGTAGAGCCCCCTCTGCCACATTTGGTCCAGGCATGTTTCCCCCCCTTAAGTAAGTCCAGCAGATGGTCTGCTTCATTTTAGAGGCATTAATGACATTATTGGCCCATGCAGTTTCCTCCTTTGAGCCTGTTTGTGAGTAAACTCGCTCTGCTTTGTGCTGAGAAAGGCTTCAGAGGAGGTTAAGCTGCATCAACTTGCTGGTTACTGATCAACCTGAAGGCTATAGAGTAAAACAATGCCCTGCTTTGAATGTGTTTGCAGGACTGTTTCATGCAGAGGTTTGCTGCGCTGCAGAAACCACTCCCAGCCTTGGCGTGTGGGACTGTGACCTCTCTTTGTCAGCTCTGCTCTTTTGGATTTCATCCAGTTCAAATAAAGTTTAAAGACATACAAAAGAAGGGCGGACCTGCCTCCTGATATTCCGGTCATTTCTTTCTCTCTTTAACTTCCTCCTGCCTTAAAACAATTGAGGACATTTCTGTTTGGGTAAGAGAGAGCTGTTCAGATCACTCAGGATAAAAATGCTTTGTGGTTTGTGTTTGGGAGCTCTGTTATCTTAGATAGTGGCATTGAAAAATTATAAGCCACCACAAACTCTCATTCTGGGTCCAAAGGGGTTGAGTTTCTGGTTCTTGTCATGTTGCTCCAAACAAGGAAGAGGAAGAGAAAAAGAAGGGAGGATGAGAGAGGTAATGAGAGAGGTCAGGACTTTCCAGTTCAGCTCAGTCACCTGTGAGTGCATACCAATGGAAACGCCCAGGGGCGACAGGGCTAACGTGAGAGAGAGACTGAAAGAAAAGATAAATGATCTGAGTTCAGAGGCTGGAGCTTTAGAGGAAGAGCCAAAACAAGGCGGTCAGGTCGCACAGGAAGACAGAAACTGAGGGGGCAGAAAGACATGTCACTGGTGTCTAAATTAACCGTGACAGAGGTGCTCTCTGATGCCGCCAGACAGAAAGAAAAACTGAAGTTAGAGAGCCGTGAAAGTCAATGTTATATCAGAAACACAGACCCAAGCTGACTCAACATCAATCTGGAGGTGTTGCTGCAAAAATGAATTTTGAATATAGGTCTTAATGTAGATTCCTTAGGAATGGAGACCTTTCACATTTGAAGCAACATGGTACCAGTGCCTGATACCTGACAGTCAGTATCAGTACTCAAAAGTGCCACTCTTGTGTGTTTATGTAGTGATAAATATTAAATTGTTTGATAATAAAATCTCAGTTTTTTTTATTGATTTTTACCTGAATCTGTACTCGGTACCACAGACTGAATTTGGTCAGTACCTATGAAAGTTCCTAATTTGGTACCCATGTTACTTTGTATCTCCACACAAGCCCTTGTCTTCTTGGCAGTGGAGTACTGTGCCTCAACCTGGAGCAGGAGCCCTGCACACCAGCCACTAGGGTTGTGCCATATCATACTGTCTATGATAATACCAGTATAATTTTTTTTGTCATTTCACAATTTTTACAGTGCAGAGACGCAATGATGTATGACGCTCCCTGCTGTGTACAAACTACAATGGCCGAGAGTAAGAGTAGCACCGCAGCATCAACTTGGTCCTCACATGAGGATTTAGTGCCTTAGAGATGCACTACCTCAGTGATGTGGAGGTGGTATGGCTGACCTACTACCTCTCTGAAGCGCTACGCTGCACAGCGCAGGGCAGTGCAGGGCAGGGCAGTACAGTGCAGGGCAGTGCAGTACAGTGCAGGGCAGGGCAGGGCAGGGCAGGACAGCGCAGGACAGCGCAGGGCAGCGCAGGACAGTGCAGGGCAGTGCAGGGCAGCGCAGGGCAACGCAGGGCAGGGCAGGGCAGGGCAGGACAGCGCAGGACAGCGCAGGACAGCGCAGGGCAGCGCAGGACAGTGCAGGGCAGTGCAGGACAGTGCAGGGCAGTGCCCATAGCAGCTGGATACCTGAGATCACAAGATCACTGGAGAACCACATGTTCCCGCAGGAACATTAGTATGTTAAGCTCATCTTGTCCTTCCTAAATATCAGCTCCTTCAGTCCATACACTCTCTTTTCTGTTGGTGTACTTATAGAGAGAATGTGTTGTGTCGTATAGAATTATGAAGTTTTCACCTTCAAAACATCAGATTTCCTCTGGATCTGACCTACTAACTATGTTTACATTTCAAGCTAGTGTAGTAGTAGTTCATGATTGGAAAAGTGGCCTCTAAACTGTGTGTGCAATAAAAATGCTGTTATTCAGAAGCAGCAACCACTAGTAATAAGTTGTTAGTTTTTTTTACCATATTGTCATATATGGTAAAAAAAATTGGTTGGCCAAACTCTACTTTGGTGGAGATCTCCCACCTACAGGCCTGGCATGCTTACTACAGCGTTTTCAGTCCCTCTGCGTTTCCGTGTAAACGCAGATTTCTTTCGCTGCGTTTCAGCATTTTCAGATGAAACATTGTCGTGTAAACAGGGCCTACAAGTGCTCACTCATGTGAGGACTCAACAACCCCCCACCTTCTGCAAAGTCCTTCACTACCAACCAAGTTAGAAGACAGCTGATGAGACTCCACACAGGCAAGGCTGCAGGCCATGACAGCGTCGGTCCCAAGGTGCTTTAAGCCTGTGCCCCCTCAGCTCTGTGGAGTACTCCATCACATCTTCAGCATGAACTTGAGTCTCCAAAGGGTCCCTGAGCTATGGAAGATGTACTGCATCATTCCTGTACCCGACACGCCCTGCTCTAGCAATGCCAAGGACCACAGACCGGTGGCACTGATGTCCTACATCATGAAGACCCTGGAGAGACTTATAGTCTTGCCTCAATTACACCCCCTCCAGTTCACCTACCAGCCCCAACTGGGAGTCAAGGAGAGCATCACCTTACTGCTGAACCTCGTCTATGATCACCTGGACAGGCCGGACAGCACTGTGAGGGCCACGTTTTTGACTGGACCCTGGATAAAAAACCTGGGGTCACTTATTTAACTTATTTACTGGTGCTTAATCTGCAATATCTGTCTTTTATGTCATTTTACACAACATATGTCAATACAATCCCTTAAGTGCAATACCTATATACTTAAGTGCATCAAGTGCAATATATGTCTGATACAGTACACCATCTGTTTAATCACTATCTGTTTAATCTCAGCACACCTAAGTGCAATACCACATTAAATATAGTTCAGTTAATGCAATATCTGTTTAATACCTTCAGTTAATGCAATATCTGTTCAGAATAGTTCACATTGCCTTGTCTACATCCTTATGTTATGTTATTTTAAACTGTTGTGTTATGTAAAGAGCAATGGTAATACCTCATTTCTCCCTGGGATTAATAAAGTTTTCCTGTTTCCTGATATCTAGAGTTTAGGCTCATGATAGGAAGCAGATAAACTTTTATCAGTGACCAATGAAATGAAGCTGTATCAGCAACTTTATCCACTGCTTCATCCACTTTACCCAGAATTCAAGGTTGTAATATCCCCTCCTGGCTGAAAGCATGAAGAGTCATGTTTAGCAGAATGAACTCTGGGAGAAGGAGAGAAGTGTAAGCACAGTGCAGCTAATGAAAGAGCAAAGAAAACAGAGTGAAGTTGATGAATGCAGCTCAGGTCAGCGTGCAGCTGTAGGGTCCTTTGGGTGCCCGTGGGTGGGCAGGTCCAGCCTGGGTGGGCAAGTGTTTTCTGTCCAAGAGGAGGTGGTAAGCCAGGATGACTGAGGAGAGACCTGCAGGAAGTTGATATGTGCTTTTTACTTTTTGCTGCCCACTGGTTCAAGCAGGAGAGTTAAAGAGGGCTAAAGAGGAACCGTGTCACAGAAAGGTCACATATCTTTAGAGCTTGTTTGTTCGAGGCACAGAAAGAAGAGAAAATCCAGAAGAAACCAGCAAATCTTCTGTTGGTGTCTCCATAAAAACAAACCATCTAACCTGAGCTGCCATCCTGGCACAGGATTGGCCGATGGTGTGACCAGCTATCACAACAAATACACCGATAACTTCTGGGAAAACTCTCTTGACACACTTTCTCTTGACTAAAGATGACTCCTCTGTGAGGCGTGTCCTGCTTTGTCTCATCATGAGTAATACAGAGGATATTTAAAACATTCAGCCTCAGATTAGAATGAAACTAAAACTTAATTTGACTCAGCCTGATGGACAGCTTTCATATTGAGCAGAGTTTAAAAACAAAAATGGAAATTGTTCCAGAATGGACAATTAAAGCAGGTAAGAACGATTTTAAGTGCCTGATAATATGCAATTAAAATAAGCAGACTTTGCCTTCAAGGTGGAACTCTCTGACAAAATTTTAACACTTTTAACACTGTCCTCTCCACAGCAGGATAACAGGAGATAAGGACCAGATCCCCCCAAAAAAAGCATATATTTTAACTATAAAGTCCCAGTTGAACAGAATAAGGTCATATTTTTCTTAGAAGAATGATGCTAATCTGTAAAATTCAAGATTTATTTTCTGGGAATACACTATCCTACAGTATTAACACAGAAGTTGTAAATCTGCTAGAAAAAGTCATCAATGCGCCGGATTAAAAGTCTTAAATGAACAGTATTTAAGTTAGAAATTAATGAGCCAAAAACCCCCAGCCCGAGAACAAACTTTAACAAGATTTCAGTCCTTGAGATGGAAATAACCAAACACTAGACCGAGGATGAGGACCATAAGAATACCAAATGTCAATCCAACCAAAAAATCCAGTTTAAAAGAAATAACGTCACATTCTATAGGAAAAATATGGTAAATCTAAAAGAATAAAATTGTATTTTTCTCAATAAATTGTCCTATACATATATATATATATATATATATATATATATATATATATATATATATATATATATATATATATATATATATATACACACACACACACACACACATATATATATATATATATATATATATATATATATATATATATATGTGTGTGTGTGTGTGTGTGTATATATATATATATATATATATATATATATATATATATGTGTGTGTGTGTGTGTGTGTATATATATATATATATATATATATATATATATATATATATATATATAGCAGTAATGTGAAGCTTGCACTTTTTACTGCTGTGTTGTCTTTTATTTTGTCTTGTCAGCTTTTATTTTGTAGTCACTGTTCTCCTCTCGTTTCAGGTAACTTCTCTTCCTGCCCTCTTGTTTTCCCGCTGTTGTGATTGTGAGCTCCACCCCTCATTGTTTCCACCTGTGCACCATTACCTCAAGTATAAGAGTCTGTGGCTGTTTTCGAATTTGCATACTATACTAGCAGTGCCTACTGATTCGACCAAAATGCAGTATGCAGTATGCAGTATGCGAACAAATGTCAGAGTTGTAGTATGAGAAAAACACCCGGATGACGTACTGAATCGCGAAAAATCCACAGTATGCATGGGACCAGTCTGCTACACATACTGTTACCCACGATGCAATGCGCCTGGACGCGCCCATTTCAGAAGTGAGAATGGCAGAGAGAGGAGCAACAACAACCGGAGCAGCAGAGGAATATAAATATAAGAGCCATTTTTTTTTTTTTATCTTTAAATCCTCATCATCTCCACCACTGAAAGTTAATATAAAATGCTCTCTCTGGTAATATATTGGCAGATAAGTTACTCATGGTTTGTTTATTGTCTACATTTTCAATAAAGTTTTTTGGGAAAAAAAAGTCAGCCGTAGCCGACTTCCGTTTTCTTCGAACTGAAGACCAGCGTAGCATACTACAAAAATTAACCCAACTGAACAGTCATACTACATACTGCTTATGAAAGTAGTATGTAGTAGGCAGTGCCTACTACATACTACTTTAACAAGCAAAGTAGGTGAATTCGAAAACAGCCCGTGTCTCCCTTTGTCTTGTGCCAGATGGTGTTGTCTCATGTCCATGTCCTTGTTTGCCACGTGTGTAATTAATCCATTGACTATTTTGCCTTTGAGTTTTGTTCTGAAGATCTTAGTTGCCAGCTTAGCTGTGATTTTCTGTTCTTTTGCTTAGAGTTTTCATCAAAGAGTTTTTTGTTAACTCTTGCGTTTGGGTCCTTCTGTGCCCATCTTGTCAGTATATATATATATATATATATATATATATATATAAATCAGACCAAAATTCTGAAATTAACAAAATTTAAGTTGGAAATTTGTGAACAAAGAGTACCTAAATGGAAATTGACCTTTGACATGATTCAAGTCCCAAATCTGAAAGTAAAGTGCTGTAAAATGACCAAAAAGACTTGTAAATGAACACGATTTAAGTCATGAGAAAGAGTGTCATGAGTTTATGAGAATTGGCTCATGAATGAATGAGACTGGAGTTAAGATAATATGTGAAAACAGTCCCAAACTTAAGAACAAGCTTGTAAATGAAAGATGTTTTTGTATTCCTCAAGATGTTAACTTCATGTATAGATGATGAGATTGGCTTTGTGATCCTTAAACTGAATTTCAGGTAAGAGATTGTTATTCATCTCTGTCCAATTCTCAGTCACATTAATTAACTCCACCAATCTGAGCTCTCCACCTTAAGGAGTTGGTTAAACATTCACCCCTTCTGCCGAAATCCAGACCGACTCCCAGCAAGAGAACCAACTCCATGAACAAGACATCACCAAGGCTCTGCTTCAGGTTCTCTGCTGCAGAAAAGGTCGATGGGTATCGGGAGCTGTTAGAGCTACTGCGAGTAATCACAGATCTCTCAATCCTAAAACTGCAGCGTCAGAATAGTTCCTGAGAAATTAGATGATAACAATAGACAAACAGGTCTGCATTTGTCTTATAGTTTCAAAGGTAACATGTTTCCTCTAATGTTCTTGCTGTGGTGTCTGAGGATGAAAAAGTCAGGTAAAGCAGAAAAAGGTGAGACAGACTCACACAGCTCAACAGATCTGCAGCGCTACCTCAGAGTTTAACGTCTAAATTTGCCAACTGAAGCCACTGGGCTGCGTTTGGTGGGTCAAGACAGGTTTTACAATCTGAGGACACTGCCAGGTCCATTATCAGCCAGCTCCAAAACCCCTCAAACCCTGAAGGAGGAAAGGAGAGGTTGGAGCTCATTGGTTAGAGATGGAGCAGAAGTGAAGAAAAGAGTTCACCAGCTGTTTAGTTTGTGCAGAAATGAGAGCAGACAGGAGGACTGGAGGGTTTGAGTCCTAGCTCCAACTGCTGATATGAGACAGAGAACAAATGTATTTCTGAGGGAGGAGAACATTGGAGCTGACAGGTGACACTAACGAACCCTCCTTCTCCTCCCAGGCTGGGGTGTGTACTCATTCCCAGAGCTGGTTAGAGCCAGGCTGAACTCAGACTGAGGCCTGCATGAGACCTGCACGGGATCTGGAAGGGATACTCATGAGACTTTCTGAAATCTGGGGTGGGCTTCACACACTTTGGTCTGTGCCTATAGCCCTGCCTCCAACAGGCCTAAAAAGGGCTGGCCAGTCAGAGTGAAGGGGTTTTGTGGAGTGGGCAGCCTTAAAGAGACAGGCTGAATGAAGGTTATCTAAAACAACAGAAAGATAAAACTAGACATGTATTTGAGCTGTGAATTGTGAAGAAACTACAGGGGCACCAGAGGGGCAGAATAAAGACTCCAAGAAGCACAATACCCCCTCTCTAACGTCATGCTGATGAGTCACTGTTTTGTTGGGAGCAACAGAGCACCGATGACTTTATTGAAGAAAAATTCAAGTTTCTCATCCTGATTTGGGCACATTTTTACCCCACAATGAGTGCTTTTACATCAGCCTGAGCTTCCTGGTTTTGATCAGGTTTTTTAGTGCCCTGTTTTTGTATCGGTGCATGTAAACACCATATTTCTAAGATGAACCCAGAATGAAGATGGTAATGGAGATTCTTCAGTCCATATAAACAGACTCTGCGATGCCCTCAGTGATTTCATTTAAGGACTGTTGGGAGAGAAGATGTTCACTGTGTTCTGAATAACCTGGATTTATAATTTCAGTATCTGGCATTGAAAACACCGCATTTCATCAATCGGGTCTTGGCCGAAGGCGGAGGGCACTGTTGTTTTTTTCTTTGCCCCCCCTAAAACCAAATGTTTCAGCCCAGGTTTGATGGAGCATGTTCCAATAGAGTGGAGCTCTTTCTTTCAAGCACTGAGTGAAGGATTTGGTTTCTCTATGATAGGAGCCATATGGAGCTCTTACAGCTGAAGAAGATGGACGGAAGAGAGGAAAGCCGATTCATTGAAGGAAGCCCAGTCAACTCTTAAACTGAGATACCTTCAAACATCTGTTTCCTGGTAACACCCAGAATGATTAAATTGTTTCTGGGGACATTAAATTCAGCCAAAATGAATAATTTTGCTGAGGCATGATGTTTTCATTATCTGACTTTCATAGGAGTAAATGGACAACGCTGGAGCACGAATGCACCAACGGTCACATAACTGAATAAATTCAGGGTTTCCTCCAGGATTTTTTGGAACTGTTGATGATTGTATAAATCTGTAGTGTAACCACCGTAATTTGATTCCTGAAAACAACGCAGCTTGCAGCTTGCAGCTTGCAGCTTGCAGCTTGCAGCTTGCAGCTTGCAGTATTTCGGTATTCAGCTGTAAAACAAAATAACAGTCCTCTCTCCCATCATGCACCAGGCCATCGGTGTGGTGCTGAGTGCTGTGACAGCATCAACAGTCAAAGTAAAGCAGTGTAAAGGGAACGACGGAGTGCGCATTAGCAAAGTGAGTGAATGGAGGGCAGGTAGAGAGGGGAAAGTGAAACTCAAGTATTGATCTCATCATATTTTAGATCAATCCACACACTACCAACACAGGTTGCAAAGTCAGTCCAAAAACGCAACCCTTGACTGACAATACTTGCAAGCAACTTTACAGAAAAGCAAACCCAAAGTTGCTTTTAGGAAGCAGACTTGGCAGCCCCCACTCTGGAGTGAGCAAGCCATAGTACAACCATACAGGAAGCTGCAATTCCAGTTTTAGTTATTAAAATTAAATTATTTGTAGAGCAGCGTTACATTTCATGAGTACAATTTCACACTCCTACTGTGGTCTGTAAATGTGCAGTAATATAGCCTTTATGTTAATACGCATTTTTCTTTGGCTTGGTAGTGGGCCAAGACTATTTACGTGTAGCAGAAACTCTGAAGGTAGACCCTCATCCAGAGCGAAGAAATCAGTTTCAGGTTCTTAAAGAGCGGATTGTTGCTCTTGAATCAGCTGTTTCATCCTTCATTCATTCCATTATAGTGTAGGTGAAGTACTACGAGACCTTAACATTCTCAAAAAGCTGCTGTTATCAATCTGCTGATCCATGTCAGCTAACTTCAGATGTAAAGATTTTACCTGTGCCGACCCAGTTCCAGGTGTGAACAGTTGTGGCAGCAGGTGAATCAGCTGCTCAGCAGCTCCACCTCAGCCGCCGGTTATCAGGGCGCTCAGTCTTCTCACATTGTAACAAACATCCTCTATCAGACCTTTATGACCGTGTTGACTCTGCAAACACTGAGATAGCACCAACACCAGCTGGAGGCACACACACACACACACACACACACACACACACACACACACACACACACACACACACACACACACACACACACACACACACACACACACAAACACACACACACAAACACACATCACAGCTGCAGCTACATCTTAATGAGCATTCCATTGTGGGAACACAAACTAATCCAACTTTCACGTGCCGAGCTGTCAGGACCGCCATCTTCCTTGTGTCATCTTTTTCAGCCTTACTTCTCCCTGTTTGCTGGGGCTTTTGGAACACTTTATCAGTTTTTTGGGGATGGAAACATGATATTTGATAAGAGCCGAACTGCTCAGATACTCTGTGTCACATCTCAGAAGGGCAGAGAGGGTTTTAATTTCAGTGAGATATGAGAATTCTCAGGGAAGTTTAGAGGTTAAGGGTGATGTTGCTGTGTTTCTGTGAAGCAAAGATGATGACAAAGTTGAAAAGGGGACTTACTTTTTCCGTTGCTAGGCGTTACCCAAGTAGCTGCCTGTTGCAGCACCTCTCTCGTCTTTGTCTGTTTCTTGTCATTTTTTTCGTCTCTTTTTCGTCATCTTTGTATTTGGAGTGGATCATCACTTTGTATGGTTCATTGTCGGTCACGGACACCAAACTTTTTGTGGCTTCGGCGATATTTTTGACTACTTTTCTCCTGTGTTTGTCTGGAGATCCTACATGTAACCATGGCTGCATTGTTTACATGTGAAATTAGCTGTTAGCAGCCTGTAGCATGTCAATGCTAACTAGTGTAGGGCTTGATGATTTCCCTCGAGCTGAGGAGGAGGAGGTGAGGACGACGTGCCGGTTCTCGGGTGTGAGCTGGGAGATGACAACGTGGACCTGTCCTTCCATCCATCTTTGTTGGGAACGTGGGATCCAGCCCCGGGGGATGGACGAGCTAGCCGTGCTAACCCAGCGGCATCGTGCTGTTCACGGACGTGCCTGACGGAGCTGACATCGGACGCCAGCGACACATTGGAGGAGCTTCGCCTGCTGTGAGCAGACAGGATCCAGGAGACAGAGACTGAACAGACTGCTGGGGAGGCTCAGTCCTGGACCCTGTGGAGGTGGAGACTGGCTGGAGAGTGGTGGACGAGTGGTGGACGGGAAGTCGTCATCTATTTTCTTGTGGACCTTTTTGCACTTTCTATACTCTTTCTTACTTTTGTTTTCTTAAATGCTGCGGTGACTCCTGAATTTCCCCTCGGGGATAAATAAAGTATTTTCTATTCTATTCTTTTCTATTCTATTCTATTAAAGTCGCTTTACAGCCAAAAATCTTTACACAGAATCCCTCCCAAAAAAACATGCTGATTTAGAATTTTTAACAAAAACTTTGTGAGTTTCAGTTTTCTTTATTTCTCTGAGGAATGTTTAAAATGTCCCAGATTTGAAAGACATAAAGACAAAACCCAATAAGAAAAAAAAACACCCATTGTAATTTTATGAGAAGTTATATTTACTATTTGATAAAAAAAAAAAAGCTTCAGTGTTTTTTTCTGTCTGTATGTATGTTTGCTGCATATCAACTGCCAAGCAAACACTCATTAGCCTAGCCTAGCTTAGCATTATTATTGAGGTTATGGTTTTCCCCAGTTAGTCTGTCTTGACTGACAGGTGGACTCGACTGTAAGCTGTAAGCTGCTCTTTACTAGTGAACCAAACTTAGGATGAGTCAGCATTTTCAGTGTCCCAAAAAGTGATGACTCGTTTGACTTCAGATCTAAGCGTGGAGACAAAAACCAAGGCTGAAAATCTCCTAAAACATCCCCCCCTACACCTTTGTAAAACATGAGCTTCTCTCCTTCTCTTGTTCTTCTCGCGTTTTACGCACATTCAAACGTTTACATAACTCTGGAGACAAGCCCAAGGCTTGTTTAGATGCACATACACTCACACACACTACACATAAATTACAGCCAAAGAGTCACTTAGCTTCTACCTCATAAAAGAAAACTTCTTGTGTCACTCCTGAAAAATTCGCCCCCTCCCGCCTGGAGGCCCTAACACTAACTGTAACCTGATTCTCGGTGTGGGCTTTAACCATAACACAGAGAGACTGTAGGGGGGAGAGAGGGAGAGGTGTGATGCAGAGAGCGAGGAAGGGGAAAGAAGGAGGTAAAGATGTGTGTTTTGGCTGCTGAGTGTGCTGTGGGAGGTTTTATTAGTAGCTTTGAATTAAATCTAAATATTTTCAGTGAAGGATTTGATTTGACTCTAAATTGGTCCCTCTCTTTCCCTCACACACACATAAAGACAAAGAAAACATACTCTTGGGGATCAAACCCCCCACGGAGCACACATGTCGCTCGCACATTCTTGTTGGGTTATCCATTGATTCCCGACTTTGACCTGGACCATAAAAACCAGATCCTTTGCGAGCCCCTGGGGTGAAGGTACAGCACATTTGTGCTCTAATGGAAAAACTGATCCTCTATAGTGCGCTGTAGGAGGCTGCAGCAGACACATTCTGGCAACAACAGCTGAAGCCGAGCGTCGGAGGTCGTAGTCAAGGCAGCTCCAGATGAAAACAACTGATGTCTGCTGACTTCTTCTTCCATATATCTCTCCATATACCTCTACTACACATCACTTGTGTGTGTGTGTGTGTGTGTGTGTGTGTGTGTGTGTGTGTGTGTGTGTGTGTGTGTGTGTGTGTGTGTGTGTGTGTGTGTGCGTGTGGAAAACATCTTGTATTGTGCCGGTACCAAAACTCAAATGCCCGGCTGAACTTAACGACTACAGACCAGTTGCCCTCACCTCACATGTTATGAAAACCTTTGAGAGGCTGCTTTTACGTCTGTTGAGACTTGAGGTCAAAGACACACTAGAACCTCTGCAGTTTGCATATAGAAATCATATTGGAGTGGATGATGCAGTTACATACATGCTCCACCGTGCCCTGTGCTATCTAGAAGAACCTGGCACCTATGTAAGAATTATGTTCTTTGATTTTTCAAGTGCATTTAA
Source organism: Halichoeres trimaculatus (assembly GCF_033239565.1). Classification (NCBI taxonomy): domain Eukaryota; kingdom Metazoa; phylum Chordata; class Actinopteri; order Labriformes; family Labridae; genus Halichoeres; species Halichoeres trimaculatus. The sequence continues at coordinate 631,150 of NW_027437200.1, forward strand.
CACCATCCAGCCCATGATACTGAGAGATAAGCTCAAAGATATAGGAGTGAACCCATCCTTTGTCTCCTGGATCACAGACTATCTCACAGAGAGGCCACAGTTTGTCAGGTTGGGAAACTGCGTCTCTGGTACGGTCATGAGCAGCACGGGGGCTCCACAAGGAACTGTTCTGGCTCCATTCCTATTCACTCTTTATACTGCAGACTTCAAATACAACTCTGAGTCCTGTCACATCCAAAAATACTCCGATGACACTGCTATTGTGGCGTGTATCCAAAATGGATAGGAATCTGAATACAGGGATCTGATAAAAGCTTTCTGTGACTGGAGTCATAGAAATTGTCCCCTACTGAACACCTCAAAAACAAAGGAAATGATTGTGGATTTCCGAAAGTCTGGGCTCTGCCATCAGCCAGTTAACATCCATGGGGTGGACGTGGAGGTGGTGTCAACCTACAAATATCTTGGTGTACATCTGGACAACAAGTTGGACTGGTCCCTTAATACAGATGCACTCTTTAAGAAGGGGCAGAGCCATCTCTTTTTCTTAAGGAAGCCCAGATCAATTGACGTCTGTGGAAAGCTGCTGCAGATGTTTTATCAGTCTGTGGTAGCCAGTGCTTTGTTTTATGGTGCAGTCTGCTGGGGAAATAGTTTAAAGCAGAAGGACAAGAGATGACTGGAAAAACTGGTGAAGAGAGCTAGCTCTGTGGTTGGATCCAGTTTGGACTCACTGGAGGCTGTGGTGGAAAGGTATACACAGAAGAAAGTGGAGGCCATCATTCGTCACACTGATCACCCACTTCACATCATCCTTGTCCAGAGAAAAAGCAGCAGTGGACGGCTCACCTCTGTGCGCTGCAGGACTGAGAGATACAGAAGATCGTTCCTCCGTGCAGCCATCAGAGTTTTTAATTCTTTAATCTTTGGAAGATGAGCCCAAACAACATGAATTTCCCTTTGGGGATGATTAAAGTATTTTATCTATCTATCTATCTATCTATCTATCTATCTATCTATCTATCTATCTATCTATCTATCTATCTATCTATCTATCTATACTGTAAACTGGAGACCTTCAGCGGAGCGTCTCCATTAATAATCTAGGTGATGCATCCTATTAAAGTTTTTTGATCCAAATGTCCAAATCTCTTCATCAGGTAAGTAGTTAATGATCATCTAGAACTGTCTGAGAAGGACGCATCCCACTGAAAGTCCTCAATCAACAGGGTCGCTCTTCAAGCTGAAACATCGGCCCATCTCTGTTGTCCTTATGTTTCAGATCTTTTTTGTTTGTGTAATGGATAAAATGTCTCTAGTGTCATATTTGCATTTGGAAAAAATATTTAAAAACAACAACAACAACAACATTCCATTGTAATTTAATCAGATAAATTAAAATATTCAGTATCATCTGATAAAACAGCTTCAGTGCCTTTTTCCCCCGAATGAGGTGAGTTGTTCAATACCACACATGGGTACGTTTTCTACAAAATGCTTATCAAATGCTAATTAGCCTATCTTGGCTTTGCACTGACATTAAGATTACAACTTTGCCTAAAATCAATAGGGACGCTCTCTAAGATGAAACACCTGTCAATCTCCGCTGGATTGGTGTTTTCGACAGACTGGGATGGGAAATCTCTGAAACTAACAGTCTTATAATCTGAGCCCACCAGCGGCTCTAAAAATCTAGATGAGGTCTTATCTAAAAGTGTGTATCTTGGTAAGAATGATCCAATCCAGTCCCCCTATGTTTAAACAACTGGATCCAGATGTTTCCTTTTGTCCCTGAAGCCGGGAAAAATTGTGAATAGCCAGTTGGCCAGTTGGAATATTTGATGATGTGACAATTTAAGCTCCCTACACCCTGTGGTGACACCCACTGCCTTAAAGTAATCTAACAGTTTGAATCATTAAGGTTGCAGTCACACTGGCCATCCAAACCGTGCCGTGCTTAAGCACCATTGCCCCCCGCAGCGCTGTTCCCCAGCTGGAGAGTACGGCCAGCGGTCACACAACCCCTATATGAATCCGAATTTAGCAGGTATCACACACGCGCATGGCCAGCCAATGCCATCATGAAGCATCTGTTTACATGAAGCATGATCTCATCAGAGTCAGCACAATGAGACACAGAGAGCACTGCAACAACTTTTTAGGGACTCTTTAACTTATGGTAAGTCATTTTGGTCGGACACAGCCCTCTAACACCCTGCTTGGTTTAAAATGATTGTGGAGAGGTGCACTCTTGGTGATTATACGTCATGTTTCACACGCAATGTCCACGTGCTTGTGCTCATGCATGAAGTAAACCGTGCTGAAGCCCACCTCTCTGAAATGTACCAAAGTAGAGAAGTGAATCATGCTCAAGCACGGCACGGCTGCGGTCACACTGGCCATTCCAAACGTGCTTTAGGGCTGAAGCTTGCTTAAGCACGGCACGGTTTACCAGTGTGACCGCGCCCTAAGAGCTTTAAGATGATCCTCCTGAGTCTAAAACATCCACATGAGCTCAGCCTCACTGACTCTAATCTGCAGGAATGAGATTACATGGTTAGCCCTGACACTTTTGGTCATCCACCCTTAAATCTGACATTCATAAACCTCAAACTGCTCCAGTTCAATCCATCACAGTTCCTTCAACGATATTATCACAGAAAAGTTCATGCTTAGACAGATTTTCCTCATCGTCATGAGTCATAAGGTTAACTTATCATCACACAGATCAAGCAGGACATCATCAGCGTAACAACACACTGAAACCCCTCAAAAAGCTTCATACTGGTCTTCTTTCTCAGTGGACCACACACACACACACACACACACACACACACACACACACACACACACACACACACACACACACACACACACACACACACACAGTTACACACACCTCAGCAAACACCCACAGCTTCTTCTTCATGATGCTTCAGACCACACACACACACACACACACACACACACACACACACACACACACACACACACACACACACACACACACACTGCAACGGTGGGTGTATTGTTGCATGTCTGGGTGACTCAGAGCCTATCAGTGAACTCAAACAATAACAAAGTAGACCAGTGAAGTGGAAGGAATGGAAGGCCAATTACACACTGATGACTCTGAAAAGCCTGATTTCACCGGAACATCAGCAAAAACCTAAAAATGTGCTGAGACACACACAAACACACTCATCTAAACATGTTTTATTTATGTCATATTAAAAACACCCACAGTTTCCTGAGTCAGGGAGTGATGTTTTAAGCTTCAGAGCACTGTGGTTCTAAAATTTAAATCTATCTGGGACAGAGGTTTGGAGGTTCAGAGTCTGAAACCTGACATTTTCCTGCTGATGGACTATCTTGATTAACTTGTCCTGATACTGATCTTGTATTTTGCCGTTGGTATCGGTTGATACCCATACTGGTCCAATAACTTGGTATTTGCTTTGATTTGGGTTTTATATTGATATTGATCCAGTATATAATGATACCAGGCCAAGCAGTTAGTGCTAGACTCAATCAATACTGATGCAAATCCAATAACTTGGCACTGGAATTGACAGACAGTAATACTGGTCTATTATTGACCGATACCAACACCATTACTGATCCTATACCTTGACCAGTATTAACTGATACAGATATTGGTCCCATATCTTCCAGTACCACAATATTCTAACACTGGTTTGATAACTTACAATTGATATTAACTGATTTTGATAGTAATTCAGTATCAACTGATGCCGACCCAACAACTTGCTGGTATCGGCTGACACTTATGAGCTGATACTGACTGATACTGATCTGATCCAACAACTTGGCATCGGATCTATTCATACCGATACTGGTCTGATACTAGCTGAAACCTATGTTGATCCAATAATTTGCCACTGGTATCGAACAATATGATACCGATACTGATCTGATAGTGACTGACACCAGTACTGATCCATTAACTTGGCCTTAGTATCGGCCAATACCGATACTGATCTTATAAGTTGGCATTGGACACAACTAACAAGTCTCTTTATTTTCAAACAACCCAATAAGTAATTAGATCAGAACTGCCCAAAGTCTGATGTGATGCCTTCGAAGGTCTTGTTTTATCAGAGGAGCATCCAAAAAATCCTCCAGGCTGAGAAGTTGGACTTCTTCTTATCCTTGAAAATGACTAAAACCATTTAACAGTTCCCTCCTGCTCTTACTTCCGTTTTATCTGATTTGATATTAAATTGAAGTGTATTGAAACAAATTCAGCCAACTGATTTATTCCTTCCAAATCAAATCAATCTGACATTAAGTACACTTCCAGAAACTAATGTTGGCAGTTCACTGACTCATAAAGCCTGCACAGATCTGGAGCAAGCATGTGAGGCCTGGAAACTCCCCCGTTTACTCTCATTTGTTTGCTTGCGTGTGTGACCGCTGCAGCTTTAAGGCAACACTAGAGCATTCCTCTTTGTGCTGTGTTTATTGTTGAAGCATCTTTTGTCTTAACCAGGCTGGCACTGGGAGGGTGTGTGTGTGTGTGTGTGTGTGTGTGTGTGTGTGTGTGTGTGTGTGTGTGTGTGTGTGTGTGTGTGTGTGTGTGTGTGTGTGTGTGTGTGTGTGTGTGTGTGTGTTGCTGTGCTGGGACTCAAAGAAGGCTGTTTCCAGATTAAAAATAGCCAACCCTCACATGAGAACCGGGGGATTCCCCACATACGAGATACATAGCTCTGTGTTTTTCATGCGTCTCTATCCGCTCTCCTCTCTGAAATGTTCTGTATGTGATTTCCTGCCAACCTCGACGGGCCAGAGTGGAGTCAACGTGAAGGAAAACATGTCTACTGTGTTATGTACTTTTACATCAAGTATGCAAACACTGTTTCCACAGCTGACTCTGCTGATGCAGGATCACTCCTGCTGCTGTGCCAGAGACTCGATTGGAAGCAGATGCAGTCAAACTCTGATATATGCGCCTTCATTATGAAGTCCCTCTCATCCCAGAAGGTCTGTAAACCATGACGAGAGAGAAAAAGGACTAAAACTAAAGTCTTTCTGTTCGAGCCGGAGTAGCTGCACTTAGCGTCACTCAAACTCAGAAAAAGGAAAAATAAAATGAGCGAAACATTGTGAGAATAGCACCAGATCTTTGCTACAGCAAAGATCAGAGGGAAGGGGGTTTGTGGAGCAGCAAGCCTTAAAGTGACAGGGAATCATTTTCCATCTTAACTATTTAAATAATTTGTAGTAATGGGTGATTGGTTAAAATGACACGAAATGCAATTCAAAGGTGGAAATCTGTGTTTTCTTGGTGCTTATCAAACTCAGATTCACAGAGGTATAAATCATCAATGCACCAAACGTAGACTCAACTCTTGGAGGCATGGTCCCAACCCTCTTTATCCTACATTGCCTTTCTCTGCAGCAACTTTATGCGACATAAGTAAAAACAACCTGCAAAAATTAAACCTCTGTGTCTTTTTGAAACCTTTTGGTGATACCTGAAAGTCCAGAAGCCCATTAACACTACTTCAGCCTCCCTCTACAGTAAGATTCACCCTACCAAGGGCCTAGCCTCTGGACTAGATGAAAAAATAGGCCTGATTCAGATGTCTTAACGTACAAATGTTTCTCCTGCCCTGATTCCTCAGCACAAGCACAACGTTTACCTCAGGTATTGTTTCCCTTGCCTTACTTTCATGAGGAAATGTTAGTGATATAATCCCCCCTCCGTCCTCCTCCGCATGTTTCAGAACGCTCCAGTTTCAGTGATCTACAGCGCCGGTGCAGGACACATGTGCACGGAAGCGGCCTGAAGCACACCTGTGTGAGCTTTCGCTCCAGCAGGAGGTGGAAAGCATGACACATTTCCCACCTCAAGGTCTTAGAGATGTTTACTCTCCTGTGGAGGCGCAGAGCATCTCTGACAGGGAGATGGTCAGTTTTCCCTTCTGCTGACTGTGGCAGTGATAGCAGCTCTGCTAACTGATTTCTGTTTCAATTCAACCTCAGTCGTGCACAAACCTTTTTCTTGGCTTAAGTCCAGAGATGTTTGACATTTTTCCGAACCCTTTCAGCTCATGGGAACTACTCACAGAGCTCTAATGCACAACCTGAAGAGGGGTTATCATAAATCAAAGCTTCCGGGATGTCCTACGCCTCCATCACTGACCTGCGAATTCACCAGTGGTCAACATCTGTAACCTACTTAAAATAAAGAACCGTCAGCTGCAGCTCCAGCCCACTCTCTGCGCACAAATAGCTCCATTATGTTCTTTTAATGAGCAGATTGACGTAGTTTGATCCGATAAACGCTGCTGGACATACCCCCCTCTCATTCCCTCTAAGTCGTGATTGCTCGTAACTTTTCAAAAGTTTTAACAAGTTCGGTCATGCAAAGCTGTTTTTGAAAATGCCTGGTGAGGCAAATGCGGGGGCGAAATGCGCAAAGCGTGTTCCAGAAATGAATTAGTCCCAAAGAGTGGAGTTCAACTGCATGGGCTGAAGGCTGGAGGAGGTTTCACAACATTTCTGTCGTCTGGCTGCAAATTAGCAAGTTTACCTTTCATCGTGTTGGTAATATTCCAACAGATGTGGTAACTCTGACGCCGAATTTGGTGCATTTTCAGCGTTTTTTAATCATTTTTTGTCACAGGAAAAGTGTAAATGAAGCATTAAAGTGTAAATCTGGGTCACAGTGTCTCACGGAAAGTCAACTGTCTCCCTGCACATTTACTTATTTGTGCAAAAATGTAAGTTCACTTGCGCACGGAGGCGGTGTTCCTTCAGTCTGAGTTCCCAAAGAGTGTGAGGCTGCTCTTACCTGTGATATGGACATGTTCAGGTAGAGAAAGAGCCCCGTGGTAGACGCGATCTGCAGCACCACCACTACTATCACCACCATCGCCACCCACATCTTGGACGGCGCTTCCCGGCGCGCCGCTGCGCTCGGTCCACCGGCCGGAACCATCATGTAGGTGGTGGACTCGCTGCTCACCGATCTGTAATAATCCTGGTGCTGCTGCTGTGCGCTCGGGGTGGCCATGGCATTCCCGACGCATGAGCACACCATAAAAACAATTAGAACAAAAAACAAACCAAGTGAACTGTGAAACAACAACTTCCACCAGCTGGAGCAAAAACTGGAGCAAAGTTAGACGTCCATGCGTCCCCTGCTGCCAGGGAGGTTTTTTATCCGAATCAGAGGAGGAGGGGAGGAAGAAGACGTGCTGGAGTTAAAGTTTGGCTCTGTCCATGTCTTCGCGATCAGAGGAGCTGCTGCTGTTGGAGGAGGCAGCGACGGACTGATGAGCTGCAGCCCGGAGAAGGAGCTGCAAGAGAGGGGGCTGGCTTAACCTTTTCACCACCCTGGAGCTGTGGAGGAATGCTCTCCCTCTCTCCTCCCTCTGTGTGTCTCTCTCTTCTATCTGAGCTTTCTAGACATGGGACAGTGGTGCAAGACTTCGCAACAGAACAACATGCAACGCTTTTGTTGTGCTGTTGTTAATTATTGCCATATTTTTTCAGAGAACGTCCAAATCGCTTCAGAGAGCCTCACCTCCTTTAAGTGCGAGTGGGACTCTGACCTACATGAAAGACTGCCAGCTCCACCACGACTCCAAACGCGTCTATCATTCCCACCTCTATGCTTTATGACACATTCAACATTAGAACATGATTTAGTTTTCTTTCCCAAGACTGACTGTCCCTCTGAACAATGTTCCTGGGTTAACCAACAGATGGCGGTAGCTCTTAAATTACTGCACTCTCTGTGAGCATCACATCCCTGCAGTGTTCTTGTGTGTGGCCTATCAAAGTGTTAGGCAGAGGAGCTGGCGCTGATCAATGTTGATTTTAAAGCAGATATTGTTAAAACAAAAGAAAGAAGATTTTGAATTTGATCTAAAGTCATTTATGCCTCTGTCAGAAATAATTCATTTTAGCTGCGGTCTTCTTTAAAAAGGCCCACCGGTCAGAAGGCCAAAAAACAATACATTTACTTTATGTTCTGAAATCAAATTTGTCTCTGATTAAAGGGCCTTCTAAATATCTAACGAATAGGCCCTCTGATTATCTGACAAACAGGCCTTCTGATTTACTAACAGGCCTTCTGATTTACTAACAGGCCTACTGTTTTTTTTCACAGACAGACCTTTCGATTTTTTTTATTTTTTATATATTTATTTATTTTTCATTTCATTTTATTTTATTTCATTTTATTTTATTGTATTTACTTACTAGCCTTATGACTAACATACCCTTTGATTTTCTTGCTAAAGAGCCTTCTTAATTTTTTAACATACAGGGCCTCAAAATTTTCTGGCCAATGAGCCTTCTGGCTAACAGGCCTTCTGATTGTCTACCCAATGGCCCCTCTGATTGTCTGGCTAGCATACACCATATTACCAAAAGTATTTGCTCACCTATCCAAATCATCAGAATCAGGTGTCCTTATCACTTGGTCTGGCCACAGGTGTATAAATCAAGCACCATGCAGACTTTTTTTTTTTTTTTTTTTACAAACATTTGTGAAAGAACGGGCCGCTCTCAGGAGCTCAGTGAATTACAGCGTGGAACTGTCATAGGATGCCACCTGTGCAACAAATCCAGTTGTGAAAGTTCCTCACTCCTAAATATTTCACAGTCACCTGTCAGCTTTATTTGAGAAAATGGAAGAGTTTGGGAACAACAGCAGCTCAGCCACAAAGTGGTAGGCCATGTAAACTGACGTAGAGGGGTCAGCAGATGCTGAGGCGCATAGTGCAAAGAGGTCGCCGACTTTCTGCACAGTCAGTTGCTACAGAGCTCCAAACTTCATGTGGCATTCAGATTAGTCCAAGTACAGTACACAGAGAGCTTCACGAAATGGGTTTCCATGGCCGAGCAGCTGCATCCAAGCCATACATCACCAAGTGCAATGCAAAGCATCGGGTGCAGGGGTGTAAAGCACACCACCACTTGACTCAAGAGCAGAGGAGACACGTTCTCTGGAGTGATGAATCAGACTTTTCCATCTGGCAATCTGATGGTCGAGTCTGAGTTTGGAGGTTGCCAGGAGAACGGTACATTACTGACTGCATTGTGTCAAGTGTGAAATTTGGTGGATCAGGAATCATGATGTGGGGTTGTTTCTCAGGAGCTGGGCTTGGCCCCTTGGTTCCAGTAAAAAGAACTCTGAATGCTTCAGGATACAAACATATTTTGGACAATTCCACGCTCCCAACCTTGTGGGAACAGTTTGGAGCAGGCCCCTTCCTCTTCCAACATGACTGTGCAGCAGTGCACAAAGCAAGGTCCATAAAGACATGGATGACAGAGTCTGGTGTGGATGAAGTTGACAGGCCTGCACAGAGTCCTGACCTGAAACCGATAGATAGAACACCTTTGGGGTAAATTAGAGTGGAAACTGAGAGCCAGGTCTTCTCGACCAACACCAATGTGTGACCTCACCAATGCACTCTTGGAAGAATGGTCAAAATTCTTATTAACACACTCCTCTACCTTGTGGACAGCCTCCCTAGAAGAATTGAAGCCGTATTAGCCACAAAAGGTGGACCGTCATCATATTGAACCCTATGAGTCAGGAATGGGATGGCACTTAAGTTCATATGTGAGTCAAGGCAGGTGAGCGATTACTTTTGGTAATATAGTGCACCTACTGACTCTCTGGCCTTCTATTTCTCTGATTTCCTGACCACCTTTTTTCTTTTTCTTTTCTTTTACTTATTGACTTACAGGCCCTTTTTCTCTTTCTTCTCTACAAAAAGTCCTTCTAACTAATGGGCCCTCTGATTGTTTGACTAATGGGCCTTCTTACAATCGAGGGGGCTCTAGGCAGGGACCTTGGTGTTTGAGGAATGTGTCATGAAGATGACATCATCATTTCAGCAAGTCTGGTGAAGATCTGGCGCTATCTTTGCAACTGATTTGATGAGTTCACCAACAGACTCCGGGATTTCTACAACACATGAACATCTGAACATCTAGGATTAGTACTTTAAAGCAGTGTTTTTTAACATTTGTGAAAACAGAACACCCCCCTTTAAAACATACTCTGAATTTTCTCTCACTGTTTGCACTGTACTGAGGCTGTTAGAGAGCAAACATTTACCCAACACTGCTGCAGTCCATCCCTGTGAAACAAGCAAAGCCATAATTCAAACATTCAAACACAGGCCACAAATCTCAGTACAGGGATTTACACAGCAAATGTCTTTCTGATTGTATCCATCTGAAGCTCTCGTGCTGCTTTAAACCACCTTGAACATAAACTTTAGAATCAGTCATTATCCTGGCTTTTTGAATTAGTTGTGTTCAATAATGGAGTTCACTGTAGGACGACCAATGATCTGTCCTCCTGGCATCCATTTCTGGAAGCATCCCTTGAAACAACAACCTTCACTTTGACTCCTCTCCATCTCCACTAACAGCTGGCACGAGTTTATCCTCCTTAATCCTTCATCTTAACTATCAGCAGCCACAGGAGGGGAATAAAGCCCCGGTTCTACCATCCACATTCTCAGATTTATGGAGTCCAAGCCAGTAGGTGAGGCTCCCTCATAAAACACACTTATAGATTCAGTGAGAAGTCTTCATATCTGTGCAATATGCACCCACAAAAAAGTCTGGCCTTGGGTCAAATAATGGCTTTATTTGTAGAGTCAATCTTTATTTTTTAGGGGTAAAAGTTATCTGAGCACCTGCGCTCACTTTGCATAGTAACTACAACTGAGTGTAGAATCATTCCTAGAATAACTGTTCAATACCCGCACAAATTTTCAGATGAGCTGACCCAATGAGTATTTAAACAAGAAGAGGAAATTCTTGAACTGTTTCCTGCTCTGACTTGAGAGTGATCAGAGTCATAAGAAACCTCCTGAGGTTCATATTTGAGGATCACAGTAATGTGACCTGACAGCCTCTGAGCTATCTGTTAGAGAAGATCAAACCCAGCTGCAAAACAGAAACAAATGCTTCAAATGGTTTCCAAAGCTTTCCCCCTTTCAGTTGGGTCTGGGACAGCTTATCTCGGAGCAGCAAGTGCACCCTTTCTTCAGCAGTGCTGGCCTGGCACAGTTTAAAAATCCAATGGAGCAGTATAAAAAAGATGGTTTACAGTAGAGCACAATGCTTTTGGTAGTCTCTAATTTACCACTTTATGAAATGTTGATGTTTATTTACAGCTTGTTTGATGTCCACCATGAGGAGAAACAACTAAGACAAATGCATATGGTTAAATTAGCTGGAAAGAAATTTTGTTTTAGCTTACCAAATACATTGATTTACCTAATTGCTGATATTAGCTCACAGAAAGTTTTTTTCTTTTTACATTTTTTTTTTTTACCTTTACATCAATAATTTCACAAATCTGTGCATCTTATCTTGTAATTAAATCCAAACTTTACTGTATATAAGATTGACAAATTAAAAAATTAAACAGAGGTATTGTGATTTTTGTTGTTTGTATAATTTCTCTCTGGTGCCCCTGAAGTACTTTTAGGACGTGGTCACACTGACCATCCAAACCATGCCGTGCTCAAGCACGATTGCCCCCCCCACAGCAATGTTCTCCAGCTGGAGAGTGTGGTCAGCGGTCACACTACCCCTATATGAACAAGACTTTAGCAGGTATCACACACACGCACGGCCCGCCTACGTCATTATGAAGCATTTGTTTACACCCCGCTCTGTTTAAAATGATTGTTGAGAGATGTCCTTGCGGCGATCATATAAGATAAGATAAGATAAGATAAGATAAGATATACTTTATTGATCCCCGGAGGGAAATTCATGTTGTTTGGGCTCTGTTCCAAGCAAAGAATTGTACACTCTGATGGCTGCAGGGAGGATCATCTTCGGTACCTCTCGGTTCTGCAGCGCACAGAGGTAAGACGTCCACTCTTCCTGCTGCTGATTCTCTGAACTATGATGGTGTGAAGTGGGTGATCAGAGTGACGGATGATGGCCTCCACTTTCTTCTGTGTATACCTTTCCACCACAGCCTCCATTGAGTCCAAACTGGATCCAACCACGGAGCTAGCTCTCTTCACCAGTTTTTCCAGTCATCTCTTGTCCTTCTGCTTTAAACTGTTTCACCAGCAGACTGCACCATAAAACAAAGCACTGGCTACCACAGACTGATAAAACATCTGCAGCAGCTTTCCACAGACGTCAATTGATCTGGGCTTCCTTAAGAAAAAGAGACGGCTCTGCCCCTTCTTAAAGAGTGCATCTGTATTAAGGGACCAGTCCAACTTGTTGTCCAGATGTACACCAAGATATTTGTAGGTTGGCACCACCTCCACGTCCACCCCATAGATGTTAACTGGCTGATGGCAGAGCCCAGACTTTCGGAAATCCACAATCATTTCCTTTGTTTTTGAAGTGTTCAGTAGGAGACAATTTCTATGACTCCAGTCACAGAAAGCTTTTATCAGATCCCTGTATTCAGATTCCTGTCCATTTTGGATACACGCCACAATAGCAGTGTCATCGGAGTATTTTTGGATGTGGCAGGACTCAGAGTTGTATTTGAAGTCTGCAGTATAAAGTGTGAATAGGAATGGAGCCAGAACAGTTCCTTGTGGAGCCCCCGTGCTGCTCATGACCGTACCAGAGACGCAGTTTCCCAACCTGACAAACTGAGGCCTCTCTGTGAGATAGTCTGTGATCCAGGAGACAAAGGATGGGTTCACTCCTATGTCTTTGAGCTTATCTCTCAGTATCATGGGCTGGATGGTGTTAAATGCACTTGAAAAATCAAAGAACATAATTCTTACATAGGTGCCAGGTTCTTCTAGATAGCACAGGGCACGGTGGAGCATGTATGTAACTGCATCATCCACTCCAATATGATTTCTATATGCAAACTGCAGAGGTTCTAGTGTGTCTTTGACCTCAAGTCTCAACAGACGTAAAAGCAGCCTCTCAAAGGTTTTCATAACATGTGAGGTGAGGGCAACTGGTCTGTAGTCGTTAAGTTCAGCCGGGCATTTGAGTTTTGGTACCGGCACAATACAAGATGTTTTCCACAGAGCCGGGACCCGACCCACCTGTAGACTCAGGTTGAAGATCCTCTGAAGGGGTTCACACAATTGGGCAGCACAGTCCTTAAGCAGTCTTGGACACACACCATCTGGACCAGCAGCCTTCCCTGAGCACAGTCTTCCTAACTCTAACCTCACTCCTAAAGCTGTGACAGACGGTGACGGTGGAAGAGGCACAGGTGTAAGAGGGGATGTAGCAGGAGTGGTGGAGAGACACAGATGTGTAGAAGGAGCAGCAGTAGAAGAGGAAGTGGTCGCTGTGTCAAACTTGTTGAAGAACTGGTTGAATTCATTAGCACGTTCAACATCACCCACAATTGGCTGCCTTGTCTTTGTGTTATAACCAGAGATATTGTTGATTCCTCTCCACACCTCCCGCATGTTATTATTTTGTAATTTTCTCTCAATGTTTTTTTTATATTTCACCTTAGCCTCCCTTAATCTCCTCTTCAGCACTTTTTGCACCAGTTTGAGCCGTTCTTTGTCGCCATCTCTAAAGGCTTCCTTTTTCTGATTGAGGATATTCTTGATGTCACTTGTGATCCAGGGTTTGTTATTGGAGAAACGGAGTACAGTCTTTGATGGTAGAATAGAATAGAATAGAATAGAATAGAATAGAAAATACTTTATTTATCCCCGAGGGGAAATTCAGGAGTCACCGCAGCATTTAAGAAAACAAAAGTAAGACAGAGTATAGAAAGTGCAAAAAGGTCCATAAGAAATTAGATGACGACTTCCCGTCCACCACTCGTCCACCACTCTCCAGCCCAGCCAGCCTCCACCTCCACAGGGTCCAGGACTGAGCCTCCCCAGCAGTCTGTTCAGTCTCTGTCTCCTGGATCCTGTCTGCTCACAGCAGGCAAAGCTCCTCCGATGTGTCGCCGGCGTCCGATGTCAGCCACGTCCGTGAACAGCACGATGCCGCTGGGTTAGCACGGCTAGCTCGTCCATCCCCCGGAGCTGGATCCCACGTTCCCAACAAGGATGGATGGAAGGACAGGTCCACGTTGTCATCTCCCAGCTCACACCCGAGAACCGGCACGTTGTCCTCACCTCCTCCTCCTCAGCTCGAGGGAAATCATCAAGCCCTACACTAGTTAGCATTGACATGCTACAGGCTGCTAACAGCTGAGTTCACATGTAAACAATGCAGCCATGGTTACATGTAGGATCTCCAGACAAACACAGGAGAAAAGTAGTAAAAATATCACTGAAGCCACAAAAAGTTTGGTGTCCGTGACCGACAATGAACCATACAAAGTGATGATCCACTCCAAATACAAAGATTACAAAAAAGAGACGAAAAAAATTACAAGAAACAGACAAAGATGAGAGAGCTGCTGCAACAGGCAGCTACTTGGGTAGCGCCTAGTCAAAGCATTGGTATGATATTGTCTTTACAGAAGTTGATGTATTCAGTAAAACAGTCAACCTGTTTATCAATATCTATACTATTTTCATCTGTTTCTAACAATTCATTCCAGTCTGTGCACTCAAAGCAGTCTCTCAGAGCCTCACTGGCCTCAGGTGTCCATTTTCTAACTGTTACAGTAGTTGCATGCTGCCTCAATACGCAGGGTCTGTAACAAGACTGAAGTAAAACCAGATTGTGATCCGACCTGCCCAGTGGTGGTAATGCAGTGGCACTGTATGCATCTTTGACGTTGGCATATAGAAGATCAAGTGTTCTGTTCACTCTGGTTGGGCAATTAACAAACTGTTTAAATCCAGTGAGATAAGAGGAGAGGCTAACATGGTTAAAGTCTCCAGATATTATTATGAGAGCCTCAGGATGTTGAGTCTGTAGCCTGGCAACAGTTTCTTGGATAACATCACATGGAACTTCAGCAGTTGCTTTGGGTGGAATGTACACAAGGATTGTTATTATATGACTGAATTATCTGGGAAGGTAATATGGCCTCATCCCAACTGCCAACAGTTCAATGTCCGGACAACACATCTTCACCTTGACTGTAGTATGATCAGGATTACACCATCTCTGATTGATGTATAAAACCAGTCCTCCACCTTTTGACTTGCCACTAGCTTTGGTGTCTCTGTCCAGACGTTTTTGTTGGGCAGAGAGTTGACATTCCCCATGATGACTGAAGGAAGAAAGGGCTTGTATCTCCATCTCCTGGCCTTTAACTTTGCACCAGCACGACATCCTCGGAAAGGCTTCTTTATCTCAGCAGGAATAGGGTAATGTCCTCCAGATTTGCTCCATCGTAATGCAAGAAGCTCCTCTCTTGAATAAACTCTCCTTCCAGCAGACATATCCATGAGTTGTTGTCAAAAAAGTCCAGTATTGAGCAAAAATAAGCAAAAGAAACAATTAAAGATAAAAATATAGCTTAAAAAGCAGAGTAATAACAGAGAGCTGCCAAACTTTGCTGCTACCGCTAGAAGCGCATCATTCGAAAAAAAAAAAAAAATGTCATATGTCATGGATCGCTCGCGCTGTCCTTCGGCTTGTGTTCGTGCATGAAGTAAACCGTGCCGAAGCCCACCTCTCCATAGCGTGCCAAAGCATGGAAGCTAATTGTGCTTGCTTAAATGCTGTGTTCTCTTTAAAACTACTCAAACCCTCCTTCCCTCTGATTGGCCAGCCCTCTGGAGGCCTGTTGTGGGCTGAGCTATGAGCAGACCTTGGTGTTTGAGGCCCAGTTTGAAGATCCTCATGTAATCCTAGGTGGGATGACCCTTCACAGGGGACATGGGGGTTAAACCATTTATTTATGTCACGGTAATGTTGAAACCCAGGCCTTGCAAACATGTGTCATACTACTTTTTCCTTTCCTATCTCCTCCCTCTCTTTCTGGCAGCCTCCCTCCTGGAGCACAACAAGCATTTCTCCAGATGTGTGTGCTAGTGCGTGCTTGTGTGTGTGTGTGTGTGTGTGTGTGTGTGTGTGTGTGTGTGTGTGTGTGTGTGTGTGCTAGTGCGTGCTTGTGTGTGTGTGTGTGTGTGTGTGTGTGTGTGTGTGTATGCGAGTGTGTGTCTGTTTCCCCCTGACACCACAGCTGTCCACCCAGCCCCGCAGCTTATCACACTGCTCGTGTGTGATTGTGTCAGGCCAGTGTGTGTCCCGTGGTGAGAAAACATAATGGTGATCAGCAGAGGGAGTAAAGAGTTCAGACTCAGCATTAGTTAACATCATGTGTGTCTGGGCCAGGGGACAATTACACACATACTGCAGGCAGGTCAGTGTGTGTTTGTGTGTGTGTGTGTGTGTGTGTGTGTGTGTGTGTGTGTGTGTGTGTGTGTGTGTGTGTGTGTGTGTGTGTGTGTGTGTGTGCACGCACTGTGCTCTGATTATAGGCATATGCAGCTGGAGTTAAAGCTAAAGAAATCTCTCAGGTTCAGGACGAGGGGTTAGGATGAGGTACAGAGGTGGGACTTCAGTGTACAAACTTAAGTACTGTGCGGATAGAGTCATTTTCTACTCAGACTAATGGGCCGTTTACACGACAACGGTTTTAAGGTGAAACGCAAAAGTTTTGTTGCATATCAGCCTCGCGTTTAAACGAAAACGACGTTTCAGCTGACCTAAAACGCAAGCTTTTGAAAACGGCCTCCAGAGTGGAATTTTTCTGAAACGCTCCCGACACCGTTGCCGTGTAAACAGAAAGCCAGCATTTTCAGTGGAAACGCTGACGTCACACTCTGCATCACGCGTGCATAAAACAGTACCGCACCGTCGTTACAATCCTCATGAACTACTGTGTTGTGCTTGTGCTGCTCAGCCTGCAGTATCTGCTGACTGTCTTTAACAAAATGAGCATCTGTTGCTCCACTTTTAACTTAGTATTCCCCAATACACCAGATAACTGGCTTAACTCTACTTCGGTGGAGATCTCCCATAAGCAGCTTTTTGGATGAGACAGTTATAGCACCACCTACAGGCCTGGCATGATTACTACAGCGTTTTCAGTCCATCAACGTTTCCGTGTAAACACAGATTTTTTTCACTGCATTTTCACAGCATTTTTAGCATTTTCAGATGAAACGTCATGTAAACGGGGCCCGAAATCCTGCTTCGAACCAGGCAGTAAACTTGTTTATTTCTGTTGGTTCTGCACACAGCCTAGAGTGGACACTTTCATTTTAAGCATCTTCATAGCTTCATATATTCAGACCAGTAATTTTCCTCATTTGTAAAAGGACAATGTCCACAAAATGTGGTGAAAAACTACTTCAACGTAGATAAAATTATTTTCCCCTTCCTGGATCATATCAAGGACATTTCAACATAAACACTTGGGAAATTTATTGTCAGACATTTAGAAGGCCCATAAGTAAGTCAATCAGAACGTCTGTTTGTCGAAAAATCAGAAGGCCTGTCAGTCAGAAGGCCTGTCAGTCAGAAGGCCTGTCAGTCAGAAGGCCTGTCAGTCTGAAGGCCATTAATTAGAAGACCCGTCAGACAGAAGGATCATTATTCAGAAGTCTTGTTTGTTTGAAGGCCCATTAATCAAAATATCAGGAGGCCCATTAGTAGGAGAATTAGAAGGCCTGTTAGTCAGAGTTTCAAAAGTCCCATGGGTAAGACATTTAGAAGGCCAATTGATCAGATGACCTGTTGGCCAAAAATTCAGAAGGCCTGTCAGTCAAAAGGCCTGTTAGTCAGAAGACTCGTTAGACAGAATGACTGTTAGTTAGAAGGCTGATTAGTCAAAAATTCAGAAGGCCCATTGGTCATAACATTAGGAGACCTGTGAGTCAGAAAATCAGAAGACCTGTTTCTCAGTAAATAGAATAGAATAGAATAGAATAGAATAGAATAGAATTGAATAGAATAGCATTCTTTTTTGCTCCCCCTTAGGGGACTTTTTTTTGTCACAGCAGCTCACAAAAAAGTGCAACAATGCAATAACAATAAAAATAGAATAATGATAACAGAATATAAAATTAGAAATTTAAAGAAATATAAGAAATATAGAAAAGTAGTAAAACACTACTATTTACGTATTTATATAGGAACAAGATATATACAGAGATTGGTTCTTGAGAATGAAAAGCACTTAACAATGAAAATTTACAGTGAGTACTGGAATGAATTGCAAAAAGGCAAGTATTCATTGAATGCTTGATGTCATTATGGTGAGAGTTCAGGTGTGTGTTTTATTAAGTCTTATTGCGGTTGGGAGGAATGACCTGCAGTAGCGCTCCGTCTTGCAGGGTGGGAGTCTGAGCCTGCTGCTGAAGGAGCTGCTCAAGTCCCCCACAGTCTCATGTAGTGGGTGAGAGGGATTGTCCATAATGGATGCCAGCTTTGACAGCATCCTCCTCTCACCCATCTTCTTGCCACTTCCTTGCCCCTTAGACTCAGAGAGTCTAAGGGGCAGTCCAGGACAGAACCAGCCCTCCTGACTAGTCTGTTCAGTCTCTTCCTGTCCCTTTCCGTGCACCCTGCTCCCCAGCAGACCATAGAAAAGGGCAGAAGCCACCACAGAGTCATAAGAAGACCTGAGCAGTGTTCTGCAGGGTCCAAAGGACCTCAGTCTCCTCAGCAGGTGAAGACTACTTTGGCCCTTCTGGTACAGAACGTCTGTGTTGTGTGTCCAGTCCAGTTTATTGTTGAGGTGAACACCCAGGAATCTGTAGATCTCATCCATCTTGATGTCCAAACCCTGGGTGTTCACAGATGCAGTCTGGGGTGTCCTCGTCCTGCCGAAATCCACAACCATCTCCTTCATCTTACTGGTATTAAGCTGGAGGTAATTTCTGTCACACCAATCAATGAAGTCAGAGATGACGAACTGTATTCCTGCTCATCTCCCTGCAATACGAATCCGACGATGGACATATCATCAGAGAACTTCTGGAGGTGACAGCTCCCAGAGTTTTAAGAAAAGTCCGAGGTGTACAGGGTGAAGAGGAAGGGGGAGAGCACAGTCCCGTGCGGTTTTCCTGTGCTTTAGACCAGTGTTTCCCAAACTTTTTCTCAGGTGACCTACATTTTTGGGGAAACAGGCCTAAGCGACCCAATCCAGATGGCTTAGCTATGTCATATGTGTGATGGTGACACAGTGACAGTGTTTTCCTCTGAGTGCTGTAAAACAGTAGGAAACTTACAGTGGTTTGGCTTTGGTTGTTTGAGTGGCACCACCTCATGGCTTCAGACTGTTGAAAAACAGCTACATGTTTCCAATTACAGTAAACATTGTGTTGATGACCCTTCAGAATGAAAACATAACCAGATATGACAGTATGAGGAGCCAATCATTTGTAAACAAATTAGCGAAAGAAGACTTCTTCTGGTTAAGGAAAAGATGAATTTCGTGGAAACATTTGGTGACCCTTAAAAAATCTCTGGCGACCCACCTATGGGTCAGGGCCCAGACTTTGGGAATGATTGCTTTAGACCATCATGTCAGATACACAGTCCTGGAGCCTCACAAACTGTGGTCTGTTGGTGAGGTAGTCCACGGTGCATGCAGCCAGGTGATGGTCAACCCCCGCTACTTCAAGCTTCCCCCTGAGCAGTGAAGGCTGGATGGTGCTCACTGGAGAAGTCAACAAACATGACCCTCACAGTGCTGTCGCTATTCTCCAGGTGAGACAGGGATCTCTGCAGGAGGTAGATGACTGCGTCGTCCACCCCAATGTTCGTTTGGTAGGCGAACTGCAGAGGATCCAGATGAGAGATCTTCTCCAGGGTCTTCATCATGTGAGAAGTGAGGGCCACAGGTCTGAAGTGGTTGGGCTCCTGTCTTTGGGACAGGAATCACGCAGGAAGTCTTCCACAGTGCTGGGACTCTCTCCAGGCTCAGGCTCAGGTTGAAGATCACTGTCCCCCTCTCCCCCCTCCATCATCTGTTCTGATTTCCACTCATGAATACGCTACCCTTTTGTTGTGTCGTTGTGTTTATATGTCTATGGCCTACCTCATTATTTTCTTTACATTCCAATGCACTTGTGATTACATCATAGCAATGCCACTGAGTGTTTGATGCTCTAAATGTAATTCCGTTGTTCCTTGTGTCAGTGACAATAAAGAATTGAATTGAATTGAACTAAAATAAATTGAAGAGAAGATGAGCAGTAGCACCTGACAGAGCTGGTCTGCACAACCCTCAGGTGTCTGGAGCTGATGCTGTCAGGATCCGTGGCCTCGCCTTGATCTTTCTCAGCTCTCTTCTCACCTGGTCTGCTGTTATAGACAGACTGGGGGCAGGGGTGGTGGTGGAGGATGTGGGGGTGGGGGTGATGATGGGGGTGATGAAGAGCTGAGACGGTATGATTAAGAAGCAAAATGTGTCGTTTCCAGGAAGAGTTGGGGAATGAGTGGGAGTGGAGTCAAATCTATTGAAAAACAGATTCAGCTCATTAGCCCACTCCTGATCTCCTGCCTCAAGTCCCCGTCCGTGGCCTCTGCTGTGACCTGAGATGGTTTTAAGGCCTCTCCAGACCTCTCTTGTGCTGTTCTGTTGCAAGAGGTCTACCATTTTGGCCCTATAACTGGTCTTTCTTTCCTGGATCTTCTTCTGCAGCTCCTTCTACACACTGAAAAAAATGTTTTGTTGAATTAACCCAATTTTATTAATTTTAGCAGTTGCACGCAATATCTTTATCTAGATCTAGATAATGTATTTAATCTTAATCTACATGTTATCTTTAAGTTATTTCAAATTAATAACATTTGTTGTTTTAGCTCAAATACACATAGTAGAATTTACTCAAATTTCTTCAGAGATCACAACTAAACCCTTGTTCATAGAACTAAATTGTTTTGAATTATTGAATTGACTCGTTTCAAACCGTGAGTGAGGAGGGAGTGCAGTGGATATTAGCCCAAGCTGTACATTAAGATGTTAAGCGGCCAAGGGCACTGGTTTTCTGTGCTCCACATGGCATGGACTTGCTATCTGTGGCATGGACCGTGTACCTTGAAGCATGCTTAATATTCTATATGTTAATAATGAGATGTGTTGATGGGCTGAAATTATGATCAGAAATGACAAACTGGGTTTTGTCTTCAGCTATATTCAAATTACCATTACTGAGAGAGTATTTTAATTGGAGCCCTCACTGTCATGGAGCACAGACGGCCAGACAGCCAGGACAAGCAGACTATGCTGTGGAGCACAGCCAGGCAGCCAATGTCATGGGGTACAGCCATAGGCTTATGCTGTGGAGCACAGACAGCCAGCCAGACAGCTAGCCAGCGCAGTGTACCACAGACAGGCAGCTGGTCCATGCAATGGAGCACAGACACACTGTCCCCACGTGGTAGCTTAATGTGCATCAGGGTTTCATATCCACAGTGATCCCTCCTCACCCACGGTTTTTCCTTTTGGGTTTTGCAGATTATTAAATTGAAACAACTTAAAATTTTATGCTGGATTAATGCAAAATATTAATTTGAGAAGAATTGAAATATTTAATTTATTTGACTTATTAAGTTGTGTTAATTGAACTTGTTAATTTTATTTCAAAGAACTTAATTAATTTAGGTGTTACCGATTGAAGCAGTTAATTTAAGTTGGTCCAACTACTTCTTTTTATTGGTTCACTAAAAAAAACGTTTTGTTGAATTTACCCAATTTTATTAATTTTAGCAGTTGCATGCAATATCTTTATCTAGAGCTAGATAATGTATTTAATCTTAATCTACATGTTATCTTTAAGTTATTTCAAATTAATAACATTTGTTGTTGTAACTCAAATACACATAGTAGAATTTACTCAAATTTCCTAGTTGTAGTAACACACAGAATTTCAAGTTGATATGATCCACAAAAACACATTGGAAACCTTAACTTAAATATTGAGTTGGATTGATTAAAAAAATTATTTCACTTCAACTGATCGAAGATTCCCTTTTATACAGTGCAGGTTAGCCTCTGGCTCTGCTCTCTGATGAATCGGGCCTATTGCACATTACTGCCATCTCCTGCTCTGGAGAGGTGTTGCAGATGGGATTCCTACCTAAACCAATTAGGTTGAGTTAACATAAAGTGATCTTGTTGTTTTAACAATTTTGCACATCATGCTGAAACAACATGTTTTAATCATGTTTAACCACTGAACATGAAATAATCTAGTAGAAGCTACATGTTTTATTTATGCTGATTGAACAACACCAATGTTCCTTTTTTGAGTGCACCCTCCTCAGCTCCTCCTTGTCCCCTGATCCAAAAACCCTCCTCTTCTCCTTCAGCAGGGCTTTAAGTTCAGGGGTCACCCAGGGTTTGCAGTTAGAGAAACAACGTTAATTAGTTCAGCCTCTGATGATACTTCAATATCCAAACTAAATTCCTGACTTACAGGCCTGCTGGGTGGGCTCTCAATGGAACAATGTTTCTGTCATCACCAATCAAGCAATCTTTACTGATATGACACTAGATCACATCCAATCTTGTCAAAGGATGCTTCCAAAACCAAACAGGAGCGGGTCTCGACTTTAAATGAAACTGGGCAGGTTATTTAAAACCATGTCTTCTACTTTAAACTAATCCTAAAAAGGAGCCAAGATTATATTCTGATCAGAATTGTAATTGCTGAATCTGATGGTGCTTGATGATAATAAGTGTTTTTATTGTTCTCATCTGGAGCCCTGCTTCATTATCTAGGATAAAATCTGAAGTGCACAATCCTGAAATGTCTTATTCTGTTCCATTTTTCTAAGTCAAAAACAAACTTCAGGCTCAGTTTCCATTAGACATGGTGGGAGGACAAGTGGTGTGCCAAGAAAAATTAGTCAAGAAGGATGCTGATCCAGTTCACAAGAAATCAATCAAAAACAAATCTGTGTCATGGAAAGGAAGAAATTCCTCCTTCTCAAACACGCCGTGTTTGTTGAAGTTCATTTTTATTTCTAACTTGATAATGGTGTTTTCCACTCTTGAAAATAAGTAAGAAGACTGAAACATCTACAAAAGGAGGCTGATAATATGACGCCTATATTTGGCGTGATGGTCTGGACTGTTGGCCTACATTTGTGTTAGGATTTAGTTGTCAGAGACGACATACTGTCTTTGTTATACTCCCCACTCATATTGTGAAAGACAGAAGGTGCTTCAAATTGTTTGCAGATCGCCTGTAAATTAAGAAAAAAACAAAAAACAAACAAAAAAAACAAGACAATAAAACCCAAAGACAGCTCGAGAAGGATAATTAGATGCTCAATTTGAAACAGTTCCTTTGAGTTTCTGACCTTTCAGTTCATTACTTAAGTGGCTGAAAGTCTACAAAAGACAGAAAAAGAGGAGTAGAGCTTTTTTGAATTGTCCCTGGAATAACATTAAAGTTTGATTTAGCACCATGTTTCCTTCTTCCTGCTGGTCAAACTGCAGTGATGAGTCTTATTGAGCCAAAACTTTACCACAATGCCAACATTCAACGCACAGGATTCCAATGAATCACACTGACTCTACCAAGTTTTTAGGCTGAAAACAAGAGAAACATCCAAGTAATTTCAAATTATCCTCTTTTATAAGGTTAGTGTGAAGCATTAGTTGTAATAACTGCATTCATCCTTGAGATCCTCCAAAGATAGGGTTAAGATTTTTAGAAAAAACAAGATGAAAAAAAACACAAAAGCTTCAAATATCTTAACTACAAATGAGAGAATACCTTTATTTGGATTTGTAATAGGAAATCATTGGATTAAGTCCAACCTCTATTTGGAAAGCTTTGTGGTTACCTGTTCTGACCTTGATCTGAGAACACCCCGCTGTTGCCATCTACAGGGCATTTACAGTCACTGCATCCACCAATGTCATCACTCTGAAAGGGTTTATATCTAAAAAGATGCATATAAGTTTGTTTCTAGTCAAACAGCTTTTTGTTGTTGAGTTGTTCCAATAAATGGTGAATGTTGCATAATAAAGATTTTTAGAGGGAAGAGTGTGGGTTGAGAAATAAATTCAGTGGAGTTAATCGAGTTCAGATACAGCTTCTTCTTGACACAGTAAATCACACTTTAAGGAAAACATCAAATGGTTAGCCTGGAAGCATTAAGTGGCTGCATGTTGGAATTAAAAAACTTCTGTTTGTGTCTGTTAGTCATCTTTCTCTACACATTGGCCATTTGGAGCTGCTTCTGTATTTCGTTTTATAAGATGTATATTCAACCATCCTTGAGATTTTATTGTTGACAACAGAAGAAACATTGCCTGGGACGAATTGCTGCTCTTATGAGTATGTCTTGATTGCTACTGTCAAATATGAACATAAATAAATAAGTTATTTTCTCAAAGAAGATACTGAAGGCTAACTTTAGCCAAACAAACATTTTCTTTTTTAATTGTTGCAAGGGATTGTACGCTAACAGTAGCACACAGAAAAGTGACTTTAACTTGGTGTAAGCTCACCAAATATGTTGTTTTGACAAACTTATATGAGTACAGTCATATTTGTACTGAAGCGTACAAAAAGTGAATAATTGCTAATATTAGCCCACAGAATATGTTGTTTTAAAAAGTTACTCAGGGTATGCTAACATTAGCTTACAAGAAGTGCTCATATGTTTAAGTTAGCCACCAAATAACTCAATTCAACAAGAAGCTAAGCATAAATTTACATTAATTTGCAAAAAGTAGCTAAATGCTAATGCTAGCTTACCAAATATGCTGATCCAACAAGAAACTTAGCATGTGCTGATATTAGCTTACACTAATGCTGCGTTCCATATGTACTCGGAAGTCAGAATTTCTGAGTTCTGAGTAGGAACGCGCCCCGAGTTTGGAATCTCCAGCTCGTAAATTAGCTCACCCCCACCACCCCCGAGTTCCCAGTAGGAAATGCCGAGTTCAGGGTTAAACAGTAATTAAGCTCCTGTTGCTGTTGTCTTCTTTTTTTTTTATTTTACGATTTCTGACTTGTGTTCGTTGCAATAAATCAGCCGTATAGATAGTATTATTCCATGTTTATATACAGAAATATTGTGTTAAGGCAAGTTTTTCTGACTTGGCAACTGGAACGCTGAACTCAGAAATGACGTCACTCCTAGTTTCAACTCCCAAGTGCTGAGTATAAAGTAGCTCCATTTCTACAATAGCTCACCCAATACTTTGGTTAAAAGAAGAAACTAAGCACATGCCAACATTAGCTTCAAAGAAGTGACTTTATGCTAATGTTAGCTCACTGAATATTTTTTTCTGATAAGAAACAAATTTTAAGCTTAGACAGAAGCTTACTAAAACAATGACTCTATCTTTATGTCAACTCATCAAATTTTATTTAAAAAAAAACCCTTGGCATATACTAACACAAGCTTACAGAAAAATGACTATATCCTCATGCTAGCTCACCAAACATATTGTTTAAACAAGAGGCTAAGCATATGCTAACAGTAGCAAAAAAGTAGTTGTATGGATATTTTTGCTCATTAAATGTGGTGTAATAGCAAATGGTAACGTAGCTTACAAAAAATGTCAAATCCCAAGAGTTGACTGTATTTAAACATTAATTTTAGCAACAAGTTATTAATGCTAATTGTAGCTTACCAAATAGGTAATAATAATAGGTGACTGCAAATTACATTGGAGAAATACATTATTTTGTGCAGATAGTTACTGTGTGCTAGTGTTAGCTTTTTGATTATGTTTTCTTGTGATAAAACCACATTTTCCTCTGAAAGTTGCTGATGTACATTTATATAGTTGAGAAAAAAAAATCAAGAACCCTGAGTAATTTCATCGAATTTATCTATCAAGGAAATTTTTTACAAATGTGACCATAAAACTTACAGGTTGATGCATCTTACTGGAGCTAGCTCAAAGTGAATTTACTTCCATGGTACCCCGACAGATCACAGTTTAAGCAAACATACCATCAACAGCACAGTTTTATTAAATGTAAGTAAGAAAGAGTTGACAATGTAATGCAGTGGAGAAAATTGTTTATGGATGGTTAGAACCTTATCTTAGCTTCATCAAGTGAAGAGGTGATGATGGTCTCAGCCAGTTGTTGGGCTAGTTCATGAAGATCCCACTTGGCAGGGATCACTTCTCCAAAAGTGGACTGTATGACTGAATGAGTAATGTCATGCGAAAGTCCCTCTGCAAAAGCTTCCATAATGGACTCATGATAAACCTCTGGATCAAAACCTTCACCTGAGAGCGAGTGCATCAGATGCTCCATCAGCTCAGCTCTGGGGTCGTCGTTGTTGTCTCTGTCTGTTTCGTCCTTTGGAGTCGGCGGGGGAGGCGATGGCAGGAACTCCTTTGCCAGGCCTCCTTTGAGCTTCTTGGCAAAGTTGTATTTGCTTTTTTCGAGCTCTGGGAGGAGTGGCGTGGTTGGAGGGGCGTCAGGGTAGTCGAGGGATCCCAAAACAGGGAGCCCTGTCTGGGGTGGTTTGGGCTGGACCGCCTCATGAGTTTGGAGCTTATTTGTCATATCAATCTCTGAGTCCATTTCTTGAAAGTTGCTCTCAGGCTTATCTGAACTTGTGGCTTCTCCGCCCTCCGTTTCCATCCCCTCTGAATTACAACTCCTGAACTTATTTTGACTCCTTCCAGCTTCCTTCAGAGCTTCTTTAACCACAGCTGAGGCTAACTCTTCAGCTAACATTTCCTGCTTTTGATTAGTTGACATCACTTCAGGTTCCACTGTTTTCATTTGACTCAGAAAACACTGGATCATGTTCTCACTCATAATTTGGGCAAACATCTCAAGAACCTCGTTGTTTCGGTGACTTGTCATGTGGCCTTCGGGTCTGCCAAGGTTCCCTTGACCGGGCTCTGGCACTGTTGGATCTGCACTCACTTTCTGCATCAGCTCCTGTGGGAATAAAAGCAATCATTTTCATGAAATAGAAGGAAATATTGGTTTTCCCGGAGCCTGTTTTGTGCATCAAAGGTACTGTAAAGGTCAGTGTGTGACACAGGCACAAAGTGGGGCCAAAGATGGTTTCAAACGCTGAATGTTCCTATAATTGGTCAAATCTGGTGTTTTTATTCAAAGATTGCTCGCCAAAATGTTCAGTCAACGTTTGGCAGGGTGTCAGTTTTTCTCTTAAGTCTCTCTTAAATGCTGACGTTGTTCCCAGTGGGTTTCAGAGAATGGGAAAAAGAAAGATTAAACCACAGCCTCTCACTATATGAGCAGTCAGCCAGCCGAGATGTAACATCCAGAAAGTGATGCTTGATTTCATATTAGTGCAAAAACTGTCAGTACACTTTAAGGTCCCATATTAAGCAAAAATCAATTTATTAAGTCTTTTGATTAAATTGTAGTTTTAGTAGGCTTAGTAGAGTAGTGCTTGTGAATGTAAAGTCCTGACCTAAACGAGCATTGTGGAATTTCCAGGATATGCCAATGTCAGCAAGTTTGACCTGATTGGTCCACAGGAGCAGATACCCCCCCCCCCCCCCCCCCCCCCCCCGCTGCTGTTTAGAATGCCAAAGTTGAAGTGCTCCGCTGATGTTGGCGGTAAACAGCCACATAGTTCCATGCTCAAGCATATTACACTGCAGAAAAGGAGCAGAATATGGGACCTTTAAAAAACACTGTAGGTAGAAATAAATACACTGTATCTGATGCTTTCTGAAGAGGCGTCATGCTCTTATCTTGGCCTTAGCCGCTCATTGGACCACAACCCAGAGCTGCAAACTGACGCAGCTTCAGGAGGGAACATGTTGGAGAATGAGGCACAGATGTGGAAGAAATTACAGAGAAACTGAAGAATGTTGTCTCTAGGCAGTTCTACTTGGATGGTCGGACCAAAATTTATGAGACGAGGATGCTTCCACCCTGAGTGATCATGAGATACAGAGGCTGGCTTCCACTTTCTGATGACATACTTCATCTACGCGACTCCAAACAAGATGTGGGCAGTGACAAAGACTGAGAAAATACCACAGGAAATATAAGCCTCACTTAAACTTACCCACAATATTTCCTCCCTTTTACTGTCACAGCCTTTCAAAGATGTGTGAAATCAATGACTAAACCTACTGAGAGGAATTATTTTAAGTTCTACAGAAAATGATTGTCTATAATTTCACAAAAATTTACGCATGACCTCTGTAATCCAACCATTAAGTTAAGAAATCTAGAAAACATATCCTAGTATCTCAACATAGATAAGAAATGAATAAGGCATCACAGGTATGGATGTCGGACAGGTGGCTTTATCAGCCAATCAGAGAAGTTTAAATTTCAAAGTTTGAAAAATATTAACTACGACTCAGGACACATAAGGATGAGGATTTTTGCAGCAGACGAAACTCACCTCACCATCTTGCTTTCTGTCGTCTTCTGTGCAACTGAGTTAGAACGGAAATGGTTTGACGAATGAGTCTGCCTGTTACCTTCAGTTCCTGTGTATGTGTGTGTGTGTGTGTGTGTGTGTGTGTGTGTGTGTGTGTGTGTGTGTGTGTGTGTGTGTGTAAGAGAAGGGAGACCTCGGTGAAATAACGGACGTGAATCTAAACCCTGTTACAACTGGAGGAAATGACTCAAGCCCTATGTGAACACAAACATAGAAGAGGAGGTTATGTACGCGCAGATCAGTCAAATTTTATTTAAATACTGCATTTAAATAACTTCATTAAAATGTTCACTTTAAGAGAGGGTGTCATACTTTCTCATATTTAAATATGGATGTAACAATCCCGGATATTCAGATTGAGTGAGTGCAGATTTTTAAGCCTCTACATGTTCACAAGTTCACATGTAGAAATCCCTATAAATTGATCAAAGCGCTCTTGTTCTTAAAATAACACCAGACTTTCACCAGATTAGGGCTGGCCAATCAGAGTGAAGGGGGTTTGTGGAGCAGGGAATTTTTAAGAGCCAGCAGTAAAAAAAAAAGTGTTCCAGACATAGGCTGAAAAAAGATTTTTCTAAAACACCAGGGAGAAAAAAGTGTATTTTAACTTTATTTTATTTTATCTATTAGTTGTGAATAATGTAAAGGTACTATGGGGGCACCAGAGGGACAGAATAAAGATGGCAAAAGAATAACACTCACTCACACTCTCTGAACATGATAAAACAAGGTGACTGCTGTCTTGAACCTTAAAAATTGAACAATGAATCTTCAAAAAAAAAAAAATCTTTTTTTTTTTTTTTTGAGAAAGTGTTGTTAAAAGCATCAAACTTAAGTATTTTTTTCTCAAACTTCTCAACATATAAATTTCATGTGAGGCTACAAAATAGTTACGGAAAGTACCTTATTTTAACTTAGAAAAATTGCACCTATTCACCTACAAATTACACTTTAAGTTGAAATTTCACACTACCTTCTCAAGGAGTTTCTAATGAGGTTTCCAAATCAAAACTAAAACCGTGTGCTAAAAGAGGCTAAAAGGGTGAAAAAGTGCATCAAAACTTAGTGTTTACTCAGTTACTTTGGTTACATTTTGCTGCAATTTGGACTAGAACCGCATTTTACTGCTTCTCATATGGGTTTTGTAAAACACCAGGGAGAGAAAAAAGTTTTTTTTTTTTTTTTTAAACTGTAAAACATATAAAGATACTAAGGTGGCACCAGGCAGACAGAATACAGACTTATAAAAAAAAAACCCAATATCCTCTCTTAAATGTGCTTTAAAGTACTCAAATGAACAGGAATCACCCTGCAGGACTGAAACCATCCCACACACTGTTTGTTATTGTGCAAAGTTTTAACCCTGACATTAGTGCCTGAGCCCCACCTCTCTGTGTACGTCCTGAGAATTCAACGGAACCACCTCGCCCTGCTTAGGTTAAGACAAAGACAGATCACTCTCAGGTCGTAATTGTGGGACAAAGACACAGACAGGGAGGGGAGCAGGAATAAAAGTTGTGTTATGAGATAATGTCTCAGTAGACTTCATTGGACACAAGATTGCACTGCGTGAACTGCAGGCTGGTTCACATAAAGTGCAGAGAGTGAGTGTTTTTGTGTTGTTATTGAGTTTTTTGATGCTATGTGTGAAAGGAGATAATTTAAATAGCATTCATTGTGAACTTTGGGTCAGAGGAGAGTAAGATAAGCTGTATTTTGTTCCTTTAAGTCAGTCTATGTCCTGTTTTAGTCCTGTTGGACATGAGATAGAGATGACCCTCCCTCACCTCTGGCCCCCAGCATCCATCTTGAATCTGCCTTGAATCAGACTTCATGGCCCTCTGTTGTCCAAACTGTTACTGTGGTAACTCTGTGTTGTGGGCCTCAGAGGGCTCTGTGCTCTTTTCTGGCACAGGAAACACTTATCTGTGTGTCAGTGAGCTCATTGCACAACACCAACATTTAAGTCAAATTTGGGGGTGATTTTAGACCGTTTCAGGCGTCTGAAGGGAAACCAGGACACGCCAGATTGCAGCACAAACAAATCACAGAAAAGTACCTTTGACGTGCTGGATTCTGACTTTTCAGGTGGTTTATTTCTCCTCATTTGTTGTGTTCACACAGGAACATGGGATAAAAACAGAGTGGAACCAGGCTGTATTCTCCACTTCAGTTCATTTCTCATCTAATGATTCTTCTAAGCAGATGGAATTTGCTCTCTTGTCACAACTGATTACTATGATTTATTCAGCCCAAACAAGACCTCAATCTCACAATTTATCCTTTGGGTTCACTTAATTTGTAGAAATGTGAACATCTGCCTCAGTACTTTTACAACTTATTTAGGCTGACCTAATGAATGTCAGATGCATTGCCTGTTGTCATTACAGCCTTAAATAGTTTGGAGTTGTGTCTGCACACATTGTCTCCATAAGCTTTGAAATGAAAGATACATGTGGCCTACTTCTGTAAAAGTCTGCTTTAATTTCTCTTTTTGCTGGACAACATGAAAAAAAGTAGAAAAATGTGGGGAAAACCCCCCCTGTGAGAATAAAATCTAGATGTATGCGCCTGACCATGCGCAGTGATGATCCTATCCATGTCACGTGTGTGGTGTTTACATGTAAAAAAAATCTAATTATGTGCATCAGTTAAACTCGTGCCTCTGTTTGGAAAACATCAATTTACTCCACAACGTGCTTTAAATGTCATTGGTTGCTGGTATGTTTGAATTCTTTACGCAGCACACTCTGCTTGGGTTCGTTTGATTTGTATCACGACAAAAAGGGCTCTGGTGGGCGGTAACTAAATATTTTAAATGATTGTTTGCTTTTAATTAAAAGTAATACTTAAATTATTACATAAATAAACAAACAAACAGAAAGCGTTATTTGGTTATTTTATGCTTTACAAGTTCGTAAATTTGAGTCAAATGCGGCACATTCGGAATCGAGAAGGAGCCAGTTTTGAAACAAACGCCCCCCTAGCAACGGCATTCCTAACGACTCTCTAATTGGTCCAATGGTTTAAATTCTAGCCAACCACAGCGAGGCGAAGCAGATTTTGATTCGCAGTGAAACACTTTGTTCAAGCACTCAGCCGAGAAGAACCACAGCGAAAGCGGACTATTTATACAGAGCACCGATATCTCAGCTTTGAACCGAAACATTGAGTGAAAAGAGCAGAAATTGTGAGAAAGGTAGGTCTAAAGAATATTTTATGCTTGGTTTCAGATTAATATCGTTTGATTCAGACGTGGTTGAAGGGTCCACGCCCTGTAAGCCCACAGAGGAACCGTGCTAACCTTGTATGGTGCTGTTGTTACTCGGATTGAAATCATTTTTGAGCCGGATGAACGTACGGCAACCCTGCTTTTTTTCGTTTATTTTCGGAACCAACCTGTTCTTTCCGCTTTGCATATAGTTCCCATCACAGGCACCGCGAAGTCAGTATTAAAGCCCGAAGACATGCCTGTACCGAGAGGGAAGAAGCCTACAGTTACAGCTGGGACCAGGATACCCAAACTCTGTGCAACAAGCAGAGAGAACCAGGTGAAATAAACATGAATGCTCACTTATTTTCCCATTAAAACTCAATCCACAGAGGTATGTATACAAAGCACGTCTGCTTAGTTTGCAGGGGGTGTTCGGTTTAGTGCACTAAAGGCAGGCTAATCTGCAAATAAACAGGATCTATGTCCCTGTGCAGTCTCTACCTTTGTGTGTATGTGTGTAAGGTTTGGTTTCAGCCTCAGGTTGTTTGTTTTCTTGCAGGAGGAAGGTACCCAGGCTAAGAGGTCTTCCTCTCCCCCTCATGGAGCCCCCCAAAAGAGGACAGCTTTCATTGACATTACTAATGTAAGTCTCTTCTCCCCGACTGGTTTTGTTTAACTGTCAGATCTGTGTCTTTTAGTTTTATCTATATGAGGGAGTTAAGTTTTCCATTCAAGTGTTCAAAGGGGGGATGTGTGGTTTGTTTTGATCTGCACTGTATGAAGGCAAACGGCACCTTACGCAGACATCGCTCTTGGTAATACCTGTGTAATGAGTCCTTTCAGTCAGTGTAAAAACATCTGCGAAACCTTTTTTCACAGTGCACCTTTTTGTCGCTCATTTATCAGCCAAAGCTTTGATTTTCCTAACTTTGTGTTCTGTTTAATCTCTAAAGATGAGTTGTGGTTGCTAATTGTTGCAGGATTCAGCACGTTCCGTGTCTTAGATTTGTTTTAAAGTTTGATGCACAGTAGAAATGACGCCTTTAAGGCGCTGGAAAATGTATGCACCATGTCATGTTTGTGATACACTGGACAAATATTCTGTCCTCTTAAAGGGATAGTTCAGTTTTTTTGAAGTGGGGTTGTATGAGCTCTATGTGACCACTAAAGACATTAGATACAGTAGAAAGTTGTCTCCTCTCCCTCAGTAAGACACAAACTGTAATCGATGGTGACGAGGAAATAGACGCTAACAGGGAAATACCATACCAGCCTACTCAGTTTAAGAGTAGGCTACATAACATATTTTTTAAGTGCATCTTTTCGGAAATATAAACATTTATCTGGACCTAACTAACTGGTCATGTATCCTTCCGCGCAGCGCTAGTGCGCTCCACCCCCACTCCTCCTTTCAGCTGTAGGGAATGTAAACAAGCTATGCTTCGGGCGCTGGTTGTAGCCTCGTGTAAGTTTGATCAAGTATTGTAATTCTTTTGTTTGTACTCTAAGGATTGTGAGGCAGCGTAGGAAATTCAAAATGGGTGACTATGACAGCGACAATGAAGTTTCATTCACTTTGGAACCAAAAGGATACCAGCATGAGCCAAGTAGCTACACAGAAGAGGAGCTGCTACAGATGGTGACTGAAAGAAATACAGAGGAAACATCCACGGACACTGGACATCGAGATGCTGAGTGTTACTGCTGCCACGACAGTTGTTGTTGTTGTTGCTGTTACAGGACACTCCAGAATTCATTTCAGGGAAATCTGTGTGATGAGTTATACAGACGGCTCAAGAGCCAGCGGTGTCCTCTAACTTAGACAAATCCTGAAGAGTGTCTGTAACCAAGTTCCACTCGTGACAGCAGTAACACTCAGCATCTCAGCATTGAGTCACAGCTCAGACATTTACACCACTGGGTATTTCTGACTCTATCTTGATGTCTAGTGTCCGTGGATGTTTCCTCTGTATTCCTTTCAGTTGCCATCTGTAGCAGCTCTGTGTGCTCCGGTTCATACAGGTATCATTTTGGTTCCAAATGAATGGAACTTCATCGTCGCTGTCATAGTCACTCATTTTGAATCCCTAGAGTACAAACAAAAGAATTATGACACTTGATCAAACTTACACGAGGCTAAAACCAGCGCTCGAAGCATAGCTTGTTTACATTCCCTACAGCTGAGGAGGAGGGGGGGCGGAGCGCACTAGCACTGCGCGGAAGGATATATGACCAGTTAGTTAGGTCCGGATAAATGTTTATATTTCCGAAGACTTAATACATTTAAAAAATATTTTATGTAGCGCACTCTTAAACTGTGGTATCACTTTTTGATGTTAGTTCTTGTAGGCAGAGAAAATAGCCTTTGAATTTGGTACGGTCTGTCCCTGTTAGCGTCTATTTCCTTGTCACCAGCGATTACAGTCTGTGTCTTACTGAGGGAGAGGAGACAACTTTCTACTGTATGTAATGTCCTTAGTGGTCACAAAGAGCTCATACAACCCCACTTCAAAAAAACTGAACCAACCCTTTAATCCACGCCTTCATTCCTGTCTTTGTTTTTCTCTCTCATTACCATCCATACTTTTTGTAATTCTAACCCTTTTGAGTAATTTGGAACGTTTTTGTCTTGTCAGGTCGTATTTTTTGTTGTGTTGCACTACATAGAATGATTTTTTGAGAGTTGTTTTTTAATGAAAATCTTAAAATGTATCTATTTTCATAGATCAGTAATTCAAGGGGGACAAATTTACAACCACAAATAGCTTTTACCAAAACTTCTATAAAAACATAATAGATTAACATTTTCCACCTGTTTTTTCCTCAGATATTTCAGTCAACTTCAGTTCTAATCAAAAACACCAAAAGTTTAATTACTCATAAAACTTTAACCCTTTGAATACCCATCTGATTCCATGAAGCTACCATTTTAATTTAAAATGTACACATATATAGATGTTTTTCAGATAATAAATATTGTAGGGCCGGGGACTTCATTTTTTACAGATCAAGCTGAAATAAACGTGAAATTAGTGATAAAATTGATTTGATGCATTGTTTTTTTTAATGGTTATGATGTTTTTCAAGCAGTTTTTTTGTAGAGGACATTTTTGATGGGCTACTGACCAACTCTTATCACTGTGAACTTTATCAATCCGTCTAATCTCTCTGTTGAGCTGCGTTTCCACCAAGCAGTACGGGTCGGTTCAGTACGGTTTGGGACATTTAAGTCTGATCCCGTGTGCGTTTCCACAGCAAACTGTGCCCTCTCGTGGTGGGCGGCGTGTAAGCCGCATGCCGGAAGCCGCAGCTGGTAAACAATAGCGCGACGCCGTAGCAGCTTACCCCGCGATTAAATCCAACAAAGAAGAAAACGCGACACAGTAAACAAAGAGCACGGATGGAAGACATGCAGCATTTTGTCCTCTCTGTGATTTTCATGTAACTCTCTGTTACAAAGTGCAATCAAGCTTTGTTTCAGAGAAGTCTGTGTGCCGCCAGGAGAAATGCAGCTGCTGTCGGGGTGAGTGACGATTCTTTTGACCAATCAACCGTCTGCAGTGTGTTGCTCCACCTCCCGAGAGTGGATCGGTTCAGTCTGGCACCCATACGAAAGGGTCCCAAAAAAGTGGGACGGCTCGTCTCGGTTTTTAGGGATCCGTCCCGGGATGAGTCTGTGGAAACGCCGCTAAAAGCGCACCGTACCAAGACGAACCGACCCGGGCTGCTTGGTGGAAACGCGGCTTTGGGTTTAAAGTTTGAAAGGTGCGAGCAGTCAGTGTGTGTTTTACTTGGACATAGGAGCAGAAGTGTGTTCCTGTTTCCTTCTCTTTTCATGTTGTGTCAGTTGTTTAAATGTAGGTATATCTGTGCTCTCAGCAGTTTCTCCCCAGGGTGTGGACATGCGTCTTCTGCTTCATCATCTGGGTGTAAAATGTGTTCAGTATTTGACCAGAGAAACTAACACAGGGCGGAGAGCTGTGTGTGGCAGTGTGGGGGAATAACGGTCCATCATTCAAAAACAGACGAGTGAGCTCAGAAATCCTAACCTTTCCTCTTAAAATTCTCTCAAAGGCTCACAAAGTTCAGATCAGCATCCCGGGGAGGAAGAAGAACGCAGCAAAGAAGCAGACAAAGAAAACAAACCTGGGCTCTGTGTCGACAGAGAACCAAGCCAACCTGAAGAAGTGAGCATCTCTCCCTTTGTTTGAAATTAAGCTCTTCCTCCCTCTCTCTCTTCATACTAATCATCCTCTCTTTGCAGATCTTTGCTTGTGAGCTCAGAGGGGACACCAAGTGAGAAGACCAATGAAGAAGAGGTGGCGCAGAGGGAAGCAGCAGCTCCAGTTGAGGAGCTGGTGGCTGCTGCCCCTGCTGCCCGGGAGGTGCCAGCACACCTTCAGAAACAACGGGTAAGACAAGTTCACCCCCGTTACAGAGAGGTACATGTGAAAAGAATAGAATAGAATAAAACTTTATTGTCATTGTAACAAGTACAACAAAATTGAAGCCACAGCAGCAATCAAGAAAACAAAAGTAAGAAAGTGTATAGAAAGTGCAAAAATGTCCATAAGAAAACAGATTAAGACAGTTTGTCCATCATTGTCCAGTCAGCCAGTCTCCACCTCCACAGGGTCCAGGACTGAGCTTCTTCAGCAGTCTGTTCAGTCTCTGTCTCCTGGATCCTGTCTGCTCACAGCAGGTGAAGCTCTTCCAATGTGGCGTTGGTGTATGGTGTTAGCTCCGTTAGCCATGTCTGTGAATAGCATGATGCTATTCTGCCCTCTGGTATTCCCTCTGTTGCTGTGTTAGCACAGCTAGCTTGTCCATCTTATTGGAGATAGATTTTATGTTCTCAATAACGATGGATGGAAGGACAGGTCCATGTCGTCACTTCTTAGCTCACACCTGAGAACCAGCACGTCATCTTCACCTCTTTCTCCTCACCTTGTGGGAAGACATCAAGCCTTACACTAGTTAGCATTGACATGCTACAGGCTGCTAACAGCTTAGTTCACATGTAAACAATGCAGCCATGGTTACATGTAGGATCTCCAGACAAACACAGGAGAAAAAGTAGTATAAATATCACTGAAGCCACAAAAAGTTTGGTGTCCATGACCAACAAATGAGCCATACAAAGTAATGATCCACTCCAAATACAAAGATGACAAAAAAGAAAGAAAAAAAGAATAAAAGGAAAGTCAGGTGACTTCCTTTTCCTGTCGTTTCTCCTCCATGCAGATCCCAGAGGAGTTCGACATCGACTCAGGGAACTCTGAGGACTGCTACATGTGCCCTGAGTACGCCAAGGACATCTTTGACTACCTCAAAGAGAGAGAGGTGAGACACTGACTGCTGCTCAGATTGCTCAGAAGCATCTGTTTTTGCTCATGTTTGTTCTCCTCCTGTTTGTTCACCTGCAGGAGAAGTTCGTCCTCTGTAACTACATGCCCAAGCAGCCTAGCCTGAACCCAGAGATGAGGGCCATCCTGATCGACTGGCTGGTTGAAGTGCAGGTGAGCGTCCCAGCTGGGTGTTTGTGGGGTGTGTGGTGGTAACCCAGTAACCCAGTTGTGCTGATGAATCCTTAAACACTTGAGCCTCAAAATGCCAGTCTGGACAATGTTGCCTATTTTGACTATAAAATGGTCAAAAAATGCCATGTGAGTAATTGCTATTTTCAGTATCTGTTTTTTTTTTTTTTTTACAATTTACTGTATGTTTTATGAGACTGAAACAGTTTAAAATGAAGAGACAGAATATGATTTTGGAGGTTTAGTGAAGGATCATGACCAAACAGTAAAAAGTACACTTGGTACACTGTTGTAACATCACACAATAAATACATGCACTATTTTGCACGCTGCGCAAAGCACACACTTTTACACATACAGTACAAACGCAGCACATTACTCTGTAACACATCATCAACAATGAATTTTATTTTACTAACTACACTTGGTACACTGTTCTAAAAAAGTCACCACACAACACAAGCCTCAGTCAACACGTATAATTATGCATAACAAGTAAAAACTAGATAGAAAGAGCCCCATTCATCCTGAAGTTCATCCCATCTAACGTTACCTTTTTCACATGAAGTTGCTCCTTCTGTCTCAGAATCCTGTAGAAACCTCAGTGGAGGTTTTATGACCAGGGAAGATCTTCTTTTTTTGGCATTTTTAGGAGACTTTAGCTCTGTTCTCTACTTGCACTCCTGCCATGTGTCAGCTCGGCACTCTTGTGTGTATTTGCAGGCTTTCTCAAATGCCTTAGTAAAATTACCGTAAATAACACATATGGACTAAAAGAGCATAGTGTCAGCTTTCTCAAACTGTCAAAACTGTCAAAGTTTTTCTGATTGTGTAAACCGTTTAGGAATAACTGTCCTTCAAAGTGCCATGTGTCACCCAGTGTTAAAGGGTTTAACTTCCACAGGAACTCTTCACAGTGCTTCTGTTGTTCTGTGCAGGAGAACTTTGAGCTGTACCACGAGACCCTGTACCTGGCCGTGAAGATAACCGACCACTACCTGTCCCAGACCGTAGTCCACAGTGAGATGCTGCAGCTGGTGGGCTCCACAGCCCTGCTCATCGCCTCCAAGTTTGAGGTCAGAGAAGCTTAAGCTGCAAATCCTGGAGGATGTTTTAAAATTAAGCCTTTGAGATGAGCACAGACTCTTTACCAACAAGAATCTTCTCTAAGGATTGTTTTTACTGAACAATGTTACTGATATTGTGTGCTAATTTCATGTGATTTTTCAGCTATTTATTAATTTCTTCTGTTTTGGTAACCACTGATTTAGATTAACATACATTTCTTTTTGATTATTAATGCAAATGTAATTAAATTTGATTTATTTTAGCAATAAAACAATTAATTTATCATTATCAAATAACTTTTTCTGTTACAATTTTGCAGGGTCGTGTTAATTCATTTTTTATGTAATTTTTTAATGTAATTTATTTTTTTACAAATTATTTAAAGCACCTGTGAGGACTTTAACAGTGATCTTGAAAAAGTCTTCCTTCTAAAAATATGCCTGATCCCAATCCACACCTAAAAATGAGATTATCAGCACCAATATAAATTATTCCTTACTGCTTCTTCTCAGCTTTCCGATCAGGTCGAGCAGGACCAGATTGATTTGATGTCTCTGACAGTAAAAGGACAGAAGAGCAGAAGAAAGGGCAGTGACAGAACAAGCTAAAGCTAAAACACAGGCTACAAGCTAAAACATTACTTAGAGGCTTAAACAAAAGCTATAGGCCAAAATTCAAGCTTAAGGATGAAACACAGGCCAAAGGCTAAAACATGAGCTAAAGGCTAAAACATGAGCTGAAGGCCAAAACACAGGTTTATCTGGTAATGAATGATGTCTTCATTTAGAATTTTTTTTTTATCGCATTTTCTCTTTATAACCTCTTATGTATTATAAATACTGACTCATCTGAAATAGCGTTGTAATTTTTCTGCTGCTTATGCATTAAAACTCTGGGCCCATACCTGATGTTTCTTCTGTGTGTGTGTATTTGTCTCTGATCTGACAGGAGCGCTCTCCACCATGCATCGACGACTTCCTCTACATCTGCGATGACGCATACAAGAGGGAGGAGCTTATTTCCACAGAGGCCAACATCCTGCAAACGCTACGCTTCGACATTAACATCCCCATCCCGTACCGCTTCCTCAGACGCTACGCCAGGGTAAGAAGGCAGACGCTGACTCTGGAGAGGTGGGGTTCTTTACAGACTGGTTCTGACTCTGTGTGTGTGTGTGTGTGTGTGTGTGTGTGTGTGTGTGTGTGTGTGTGTGTGTGTGTGTGTGTGTGTGTGTGTGTGTGTGTGTGTGTGTGTGTGTGTGTGTGCAGTGTGTGAGCGCGGGAATGGACACGCTCACTCTGGCTCGGTACTTCTGTGAGATGAGTCTGATGGAGATGGAGATGGTGTCAGAGAGGGGCTCCCTGCTGGCATCTGCCTGCCTGCTGATGGCGCTTGTGACCAAAGACCTGGGAGGATGGGTATGTCTCACGGTCTTTTCTCTCACACACACTTCCACACTCTGTAGAATAGAATAGAATAGAATAGAAAATACTTTATTTATCCCCAAGGGGAAATTCAGGAGTCACCGCAGCATTTAAGAAAACAAAAGTAAGAAAGAGTATAGAAAGTGCAAAAAGGTCCATAAGAAATTAGATGACGACATCCCGTCCACCACTCGTCCACCACTCTCCAGCCCAGCCAGTCTCCACCTCCACAGGGTCCAGGACTGAGCCTCCCCAGCAGTCTGTTCAGTCTCTGTCTCCTGGATCCTGTCTGCTCACAGCAGGCGAAGCTCCTCCGATGTGTCGCGGCGTCCGATGTCAGCTCCATCAGCCACGTCCGTGAACAGCACGATGCCGTTGGGTTAGCACGGCTAGCTCGTCCATCCCCCGGGGCTAGATCCCACGTTCCCAACAACGATGGATGGAAGGACAGGTCCACGTCGTCACCTCCCAGCTCACATCCGAGAACCAGCACGTCGTCCTCACCGCCTCCTCCTCAGCTCGAGGGAAATCATCAAGCCCTACACTAGTTAGCATTGACATGCTACGGGCTGCTAACAGCTAATTTCGCATGTAAACAATGCAGCCATGGTTACATGTAGGATCTCCAGACAAACACAGGAGAAAAGTAGTAAAAAATATCGCCGAAGCCACAAAAAGTTTGGTGTCCGTGACCAACAATGAACCATACAAAGTGATGATCCACTCCAAATACAAAGATGACGAAAAAGAGACGAAAAAATTACAAGAAACGGACTGTTACCTGCATTTCTCCTTTTAGTTTGACTCCTTACACACTTATTATTCTGGCTTTCCTGCTGAATACACACACACCCACACACACACACACACACATGCAGATGAAAATGCAATGTGTGATTGGTTCAGGTGGTGATGTATTCAGGTCTAATCCTGGATTTTACACTTGTCAAAGGTAGATACAGGATTCTGCAGCACCTGAAAATACACCTTTACGGCCAGTACCACCAAGTCAGTGACGTGATGAAGTAAACATTTACCAACGTGCAGAAAGCAAAGCAGCTGGTGTACATGATAATGGTTACCCTGTTTTTGACACAGGCTGTACAGCGCTATAGGTAAATGTCTATGGTCAAACCTCAAAACCTTTAACAAAAGTAATGGCATCAAAAAAAAAAAAAAAAAACACATTTTGAGGCAAACTGAAACCGTAGTTTGCGGACCATGAGCCGCTACATTTTTCACATGCATTGAACCCTGCCGCTCAAACAATAGTGCAGCTGAATTACGGATATTTACGTTCCAACGAGCTTCATGGCCTCTTAGTATTAAAACCAATAAATTCTGGATTATTTTCGTTATTAATAAAATACATGCCAACAAAAAATATGAGTTTTGCCAAGCTTTGACAGAGTTTAGGCATAGATTGCTAGCTTGCTGTGGTGGGTCCAGACGGAGTGACCGCTGTCATGTCAGCAGGTGTTTCTGCTGATGGGAAAGGGGAAACAAGCATTGTGCTGGTTTGTTAAAAGTTTTTTTTCACTTTTTTTGTCCAATAAACATGTAGCTAAAACATGCCTTTGATAGACTCTTGTTCTGAGGATGAAGCCTGAGCGCTGTCCAGCGCCACATTAAGTTTTTCTCTTGAGACAGGTTATTGTTTTTACTCCTTGTGGGTGATGATGATGATGGATATCTTAAAACAGCATTAAATGATATAGGAATCCTACCTTGGATTGATAAAACTGTAGAAGCTGGGAATCGAACCGGTGTCCTTGCTATGAGGCTGCAGCGCTAACTGCTGTGCCACCATGAAGTCCTTAGAAAAACTCATCGAACAAAAAAACTAGTAATTTTCATGTTCAGCCTTTTTAAATAAAATGCAAAAAGTTATTTTTGTTTGTAAGTATTTTTTTTATCTCAGATAAAAGACAGAGACCGAGTTTGCTCACTAGTAAAGTGCAATTCAAGCTTGAAATGGGACAAGCACCTCTTCCAATAGCACATTGTGGGCAAAGTCCTTTTTATGTCACAGTATTAGACATTTTCCACCTGCTAGGTAGGATGTGTACACTTATAACACAGAACAGAGTCAGAATCATGTTTTGAAAAGACTTCACTGTTTTACATGTTGGAAGACCATGATATAATACCGTTATAGCAATATAAAGGAAAAATACCGTGATATAAATGTTGGGCCATATCGCCCACCCCTAGTGCCATAACCCAGGATGTCAGCAACATACTGAAAAAAGCCGTTGGAGACTTGAGAATTTCATGAAACTTCATCAGCATTGCTTTAAAGTTAAACTCTTTAAATTTAGCTGAAAATCACCTGTTTCCTTTACCAAATTCTGTAAAAAAAAAAAAAAAGAAAACCCTCAATGCTTCTCTCTGCTTTCAGCAAACTTGAATGTTCCACATACACAATGTATTCACGTCTTAAAAATCCTTTAAATTTTGCTTTCCAACGTCATGTCAGTGCGGAATGTGAGGACACTGATGTACTGTGATGTCTCATTATAAGGCTTTTACTCTCGCTTCATGCTGGTTACTCCACTCCTACCCTCCTTACATCCTTAGTCAGTAAAAAATGCTTTGGATGTTTGTCCTCCATCCGTCTTCACTGACACGTTTGACTCTCGGTTGTGTGTCCTGCTCGTTCTGACCCTCCTGGCTGACCAGAGAGTCACAAAAGGGCGCTGCCCTGTTGTAGCTGCCATTTGCCGCAGCTCTCTCTTCTTTGTCTGTTTCTGGTAATTTTTTTTTCTCTTTTTTGTCATCTCTGTATTTGGAGTGGATCACTTGTATGGCTCATTTGTTGGTCATGGCCGCCAAACTGGTTTTGTCTTCAGTGTTATTTTTTACAATATATATATATATATTTTGCATGCAACCATAGACGCATTGTTTAAATGTGAAATAAGCTGTTAGGAGCCTAAAGCATGTCAATGCTCACTGTTGCAAGGCCTGATGTTTCCCCACAAGGTGAGGAGGAGGAGGTGAGGAGGGTGTGCTGGTTTTCAGGTGTGAGCTAAGAAGTAGCGACATCGGCCTGTCCTTCCACCCATCGTTATTTGGAAAGTAAGATCTATCTCCAATAAGATGGACAAGCTAGCCATGCTAACGTGCCAACCCTGAAAACAGGGGGAATACCAGAAGATATTTCACAGACATGGCTAACAGAGCTAACACTGGAGACAAACTCTACATTGGAGGAGCTTCACCTGCTGTGATCAGACAGGATCCAGGAGACAGAGACTGAACAGACTGCTGGGGAGGCTCAGTCCTGGACCCTGTGGAGGTGGAGACTGGCTGAACTGGACAATGATGGACAAGCTGTCAGCATCTATTTTCCTATGGACCTTTTTGCACTTTCTACACACTTTCTTACTTTTGTTTTCTTGAGTGCTGCTTTGACTCCTGAATTTCTGATTTCACTATCAGTACACACTCTAATACCGTGATACTGTCACAATCTTCAAAAATACTGTGATATAGTTTTTGTTTTTTTTGCCGTACCACCCAGCCCTCCTTGTAGGTGTTAAATTTCAGCTCAGTGCATGCTCGATGCCGACTCTCGGTGCCTTCAGACAAGCTTCAGGGCAAAATTAACCTTTCATTTTTCAGCAAACTGCTATTTTACAAAGTGGAGTGAGGAGAGTCAAAAAGATTGATGCATGAGTCCTCTGCAGTGTAGACTGGAAATTGTGGCGACAGTATTGACTGGAAATAGTTTATAAAGAGTTTATGCGTGTTCATATCTTATAGTAATGTAAACAAATCACAAATTA
The DNA here is from genome assembly GCF_033239565.1 of Halichoeres trimaculatus. NCBI lineage: Eukaryota > Metazoa > Chordata > Actinopteri > Labriformes > Labridae > Halichoeres > Halichoeres trimaculatus. Next base: position 674,450 of record NW_027437200.1, read on the forward strand.
CTTATTGAGATGTAAGTTTAGGCCTCAGAGAATTTGCTCAGAAGACATTGTTGAGTTACTGGCTTTAGCCATGGTTGTCCTGAACTCAGAGGTGGAGGAATTCATATTGCAGAGGGAAAAGAGTCCTCGGTCGGTTAAAAAGTGACAGAAGCAAAAACATCTAAGACATCTACAGAATTACTAGATGCTTTGAATGTTGTACCACACCACCATTTCTCCTGTGTTACTCAGGCTAGAGGGTACCTGAACACGTGTTGTATACACCATTTTTTTTTAGAAGGTCTCATATCAATAAATCAGAGAAATGTAATTAATTTAATAGTTTTTTTCCAGTGATTTTACAGCTTTTAAATTTTGTCACCATCCAGAGGGTTAGAGACAGACATGATGAAGGATTTTTCCACACAGCTGAAATCGAAAGCATGACAGTCGTTGTGCATCAGTCTGATCTAACCTCTGCAGCGCAACAATCCTTCCAATTTAAATGTAAATAGTTTTCCCTCTAAATTGGACTTATTATTGCAGTACTACTACAAGGCATGCTGGGTAATTTGATTTATCCCACCAGCTGCCTCTGGATTCAGATGATATGTGATTTTTTTTCTTCCCCATTCACAAATGATGTTTGTGGAACTATTTGAAAAGCTGCTCAGAGCGAGTAATGAAACCCCAACTGCTGTGTTTGCATCACATTTTACAGACATTCCCTGAGCGGCAGTGGCATCAACATGTTGGCGAGCGTCCTTCATATGTTTGTTCTTCTGTCTCATTCTGCAGAGTCCCATCCTGCAGTTCCACTCCGGGTACCAGACGTCAGATTTGGCTCCTGTCGTCAGGAAACTCCATGTGATGCTTTCGGCACCTCCTGACAATAAACTGAGAGCCATCAGGAACAAATATGCACACAAGTAAGCCAAACACTGACGCATGGTTGGTCTAAATCTGCCTGCTGAGCTTTAAAGTGACACTTTGATGCTTTTCTTTCAGGGTGTTTTTTGAAGTTGCTTCCCTCCCGTTGGTCAGCTTAGACGTTCTGGAGAAGGTGTTAGCTCAGTGAAGGAGAAAAGAAGAATAAAGTTTCTTCTCAAACTTTGTACATAATTTGTTAATATGTTTTAATATTTATGAACACAGTTTAGTCTTTTGTTTATCTAATATGGGAAATAAATTTGTGCTCCCTCTTGTCATGGAAGAGTTTAAATGAAGCCGTTCGTTAAAAAAGTTTTACCATGTTTTTAGAATTATGACTCATTGCAGCTTCACTTCTGATTTTAATCAGATGTTTTACCCCACGGGGGCAGAAGTTGCTCATATGATGAATGATTCTATGTGTTTTTGGTCGAGTCATGTTCCCCAGGTTGTATACGTGTTCTCTGTCATATGTTGTACAGTGTTTATCATGTTAATACCTTTATGCCATGTTTGTGTTTAAAAAGATGATGCTGTGCTATTTTTAAATGGCTGTCAAGCGTACTTTTAAAATAAAGTGTTTTTTTTATGTTTGATGAATCTCCTTTATTCCCCAATATTTTGACTACGATCAGAATTATGTGAGATGCAATGACAATCAGTGACCACTAGAGGTCAGTGAAGCACCATCATTCAACTTACAGTGTTTCACAGTTCTTAACACAGGTTTCTCAAAACACTAACAGATTCCTTCAAAGTGTACACACAAACCTGAAACCTCACACACAAAATACTAAACTTGACACTCCCTTTTCAAGATGACTCTTTGCCATCAAATCTTTTAAAGGGAACAGATCATGCTTGTGTCCCCTTTTCACTATGCCAGACTAGGATGCCTGTAAAGCATTTCTGCCCTCAGTACAAGTCATTTAGTTCCTTCATTGCCCCACAATAGCGTTCTCAATATCCTCAGTTTAGGCCATTCTGAAGATTTCGTTGAAACGCTCTGTTTCCAGAATGACCTCCAGTAACCTCGCAACAGCCCTTTGTGCTCTGATTGGTCAGTTCTATCAGAGGGGCGGAGGGGGTAGAGCCAGGGGGCCTTTTTTTGCAGCATGGCAGTATTTACAAAATTGCCACATTGAATGGAGCAGACCGAGGGAGTTTGCTGTTTGCCAAAACTTCATCCTAAGGCATTGATAGCACAAATAAAATGGCAGAGTGTAGGATACGTCCTTTTGTATTGGACCCCGAGTCAGACCCGGACGGTTCTGCAGCTCTGGAGGAAGAAAATCCACCTGGACACAGATCATCTCAGGACGCTTCAGCGTGGTGAGTCAAAGCGGTACTGTAACATGTATAGTTTATACGTGGAAATAAAGGCAGACTTCACCAATAAACTATTTCTACAACAGGGCTCCATCCTGCTCCTTCACTTTTCTTTGTCTGTTTTATCCATCATGCTGAAAGTGTAGTCTAAAGATCGCCTCTACCGTCAGTTCCTCACTATGTTATTACCGCAGCATTATTGTGGTCCAGGTTCACAGTGCATGTCAGAACAAGCATGCAAATATCACAGTCTCACAAGTGTTACGACGTCTGCTAAAACTACAGTGTTTCAACTGCTAATTCACCATGTAAAGCTGAGCTGCTCAGCAGAGCAGAGTCCCTGTATCCAGCACTCAGTCAGTTGGCTCTTGGTGGGTGTATCCCTTGGTGGTGGTTGTGTGGCTAACTGACATCACAGAGGAGGAGCTGCTTTATCAGATTACTCCAATAAAAAGAAAGGATCCTCGTGTCGTCACGAAGGTCGAAATCTCGAAGCCAAAAGTCAATGACCTATTTTCAGAGGTATCAAATCTCGTTCTAGGATATCCGAAAAAATACAATTTCTCATGTTTTGAAAATTCAGGGGGTGTAAGGTCTTGTTTTCAAATTTATTATATTATATGTAAGTATTAAATCAGGGATCAGCATGATATGTCCCCTTTAACTGTTCACAAAATGGAACTTGTGTTCTCATTTGGTACACAATGACAAATGACATACACATACCAGTCAATTGATACACACAGCTCAGTATTTGCAGCACACTACCAAGCATTCACAGCACAGTGAAGTGAAAAATTGAAAATCAAATTATAGAAATGCAACACACAATGGCAATTACCCATTTTTCCTTTTGGAAAATGTCTGTGTCGGCCCACTTCAAACATAAAATATCACACAAGTAGGCAGGAAATCATTGTTGCATTTACAGTGATTCAGTGCACAGGAAATTTTTTCAAAGAAAATGTGTGTAAAAACTACAGTCAGCATACTGTATTCTACTGATATGTAGTATTACTGTATTCTATTGATATGTAGTATTACTGTATTCTACTGATATGTAGTATTACTGTATTCTACTGATATGTAGTATTACTGTATTCTACTGATATGCAGTATTACTGTATTCTGCTGATATGTAGTATTACTGTATTCTACTGATATGCAGTATTACTTTATTCTGCTGATATGCAGTATTACTTTATTCTATTGATATGCAGTATTACTGTACAAGTAGAGAACACAAGGCAAATAGATTTACTCTAGTGTCTATTCTCTACTCTGAAGGTCCTGATGAGTCCAGCCACAGTGAAACAGCTGAGGTTTGGCTGGACCCTCAGGCCCGCCTCTCTTAAGCTCAGACCATGATTCAGAACATGGTCAAGAATTGTGGCCCAGATCTATTTAGAAATGATTGCTCTCCTCCTCTGTCTTCTTGTCCTCCTTGTTCCACTCTTTCTTCTCCTTGTCCTCCTCGTCCTTCTCTACCTCCTCCCTCTCCTTCTCCTCCCTGTCCTCCTACTCCTCAACCTCTTACTTCTCCATCTTCTCCTCTTCCTCCTCTCACTCTTAACCTTACTTCTCTGGTTGTCGTTGTCCATTGTTCAGGGCTCACCAAACAAAGCAGAAGCTTAAGGCCCTTTTGTGCTGCAGTTCTCCTGATTGAAAATTGCTCACCAGACCTGGGTGTCTGGAGATTTGCATAACTGTATGTTGTAGGTTGATGATTTGAGATTTCAGCTGGGGTGTGTGTGCAACTGACCATTGTGTGTACAGCTTTGATGAGGTGGTGTGTAACTGACAACATCAGCGTGTAAAAAAGGAAAGTCAGAGTCTAATGCAGATGAGGGAGTGTTTTGATGTGGCAAATTGGGCCAAGCAATTGGTACTTGAAGTGAAGGTTTTGCAAATTGTGCCAAATTATCGATTGTTTTGTGTTAAGAACTGTGAAAAACTGTAAAAGGAATGAATCAAATTTGAAATTCAAGAAAAAATCTATGAAAAAATTGAGCTGATTCGTGGAAAATGAAAGTCTAATCTCTAAAATGCTGTTAAAGTGTGATACTTTGTGTCCTGTGTGTGTGAATTTACTCTGACAAAGACCCTCAGGAATTAACGTTGGAGTACATGTGGTGTTTTTTTCAGACTTTTCCTGACAGTTGGCCATTTTTTGATAAAGTGCTCCATCCTTTGGCTTTAAAAAACACTTTGCCAGAAGCAGGACAAGATTACCTACATATTGATATGTACATTGTGAGTATCCGGAGACTCTGATGAACATGATGATGTGTTTCCCAAGTCGGTAGAGCGAGAAATTAGGTCAGGACGGCAATCTACAAATGTAGTTACGAATGGAGCTGAGAAGAAAAATAGCCTTTTGAGCCATTTAACACTGGTGTGTATTGGACAGAATGTTTCAGCTTAGAGTGGGAGATTCAAATGACAGAGTGGGAAGAGGGTTAGACAAAACCTAGAAACTTTCTGAAAATACTGTCCCCTTGGCAACACTTTTTGCCCCACCAAGGCATATAAGGCATCAAAATGTAGGTATTATTGTTCTGCTTCTGACAAAATGGTTTTAAAAGCAAAAAAGTTGGGGAACTTTATCACAAAATGGCCAACTGTAAGGGGAAGTAAAAAAAAAAATCACCCCGTGTACTTCAATGTTAATTCCTGAGGACTTTACTCCGGGATCAGTGGAGGATCACTCATTTGTCTCTCGTGGTCATGGCTACATTTCTGGGTCTATTGACATGAAACCAACACAGTCATTTCAATATTTCCATGGATGTTCTTTGAATTTAAATTCAATTTAAATTGATTCCTTTAAAGCTGTTGTCTACAATCTGAAACCCAGTTTGGCTGATAATACACATTTGAAAAAAGTAGCCTGCCCCCCCAAAACTCACCCCACCCCTCTGTGTTCCAAGATCTCGCCCCCCAGCTGGTATCGCTCTACCTCGCCTCCTAACAACATGCCCCCTCTGACAGAATACGACGCTGGCCAGCAGAAAATGTCAGCAGCAAAACTAGGTTCAAAAACAACTCAGAATGTTGTAGCTGAAAGTAACAAACGTGACAGTCACCCCCCTTGTAACACATGGTGGTAGCTTTTTTAATTCAAAACCATAAATTAGAGGTGCAAAGCGGATCTGGCGTAGCCACTGCCAGCTGAACAGAGCAGAGCCGAGTGTGGGCGAGACTTTACCTTTTTCGGCATGTCTTCACCAGCTTTGTTTACAATGCTAAAGATCCTTGGCTAACTTGTTCTAAAATCTATTGACAGAGCCTACCCGGTCCGACCAGCAGCATTCAGTCATTGAGAGGGGTCTGGCTGCAGACCGCATCTCTCAAGCCCCTCCTTTGAACCTCTCACACCCCTGTCCTGCAGACCTCTACCACATATCTGAAGCCCCTGAGGCGTCTTATTTACAGTTTTGTGTCTTCGAGAACATAGACTTGTTTTAGCAGCAAACAATGGTGTTAGCAGCTGCTAGCGCCATTGTTTGCTTCTGTGTTGTCTTTACTATAAACAACCGTCTTCGACCGAACATAAACATTTAAACAAGGATTAGTGTGTGTTTTGGAAGCGTGCTGAGTTGGTCGGCTTTGGGTCTGGGTAGTTATCTGAGCAAGGAAAGTGTGAAATATGTTAGATAGTTGGAAAACGTTTTCCTGTTATTTAGGGTGTTCGGCCCAAGAGTTCACTAAAAAGAACCATTATAATATCAAATCAGCATAAAGCTGTTCCAGAGTTACATAGGTAAATTATGTTCAGTCTGAAGTTTTCCCATGTGGACATTGCCAAACGTTTTGTCTTTTTCTTCCATAGATGCAGCATCATCATATTGATCGGCACACAAATGGCAGCTGACTGCTGCACGCCATGTTGCAGACTGTACCACTGTCCCCTGTACCCTGGATTTAAAGCAGCAAAATTGAATAGGATCCAGAGTCACCTTAAAGTCTGTATTAAAAATGCCATTTCGTTTGAAGGTTAGTGTGTATGTGTCTAAAGCAGTGAAGCCTATTGATGTGTGTGTGTAGCACCACACCGACATGCTGCACTATTTGATAGACAACTGTAGCAGCATAGAAATACACATTTATGTATGCAAGGTGTTTCACTTTTCACCCAATCATGGGGCTGGGGGAGGGTATTCAAGTAGTGGTTCTCCCCCCCCGCCTCTGTCTTTCTGTCTTCTGTCCGTGTCACTTGCGGGTCATGTGTGGCTGCTGCAGGTATGTGTTTATGGCTTTACCTGGCTAGTTGTTGGTCTCCTTGGTCTCGTGTTGATAGCTTTTATTTGGGCTGCAGAGCGACTGGTGTGCCCCTGGTAGTGATGGGTAGATGAGGCGTCATGAAGCGTTTCGACACATTGCCAAACTGTATTGACACTGTGTTGATACTGTGTCACTGAATACTGACACCTGCTGGACTTTAAAAATCCCTACAGGCAACCTAGTAAACATACTCAACTGACACTGATATAATGACCTAGTATATACAATAATATAATTTAAGTAATTGTATTTAATATTGTATTATTTCCTTTCTTCATTTAAGTTTGAATTATCTCTGATATTTGCAGATACAGTCAATAAATAATGTGAAACAAACATGTGTCATAACGTTAAAAACTCGGTGAACGTGTTGTGAATGAGGATGCTTGTGGACTGGAAGTTTTTCATTTACAAATTTTTATTTAAAAAAATATTTTCTTCCAAAGTCTTGAAATTCAGTCATTTGAGGGCTCGAGGACCTGAACCAGTTCCCCGAACCCTTCACACTCTACAATGCTGAGGGGCTGGCAGTCCTTCAGGATGAAGTTCAAAACAGCCTCATCAAGCATCTGCTTTCTGGAGGCTTGATGAATAAAAAAGAAGTCAAGAATAAATTAATAATAATTACTTATCAATAAAGCAACTGTGTGTACGTTTTAGAGTGGCTGTACACCTGACTTTATCCCGGTGTATCAGGGACTTCACTCTCATGCCTGGCCCTAATGCCTCAGCATTGAGGATGTGCTTTTATTTAAATAAGATACTTCTGTCGAACAAATGCGACATTTAACCTGCAGAAAATATTATTAATAGTAAACTAAGAGTCCCTTTGAATTTTTTTTTAAATTCAGATAGATCAAGTGGAAACTCTGAGAGGAACAGGATGAAACAAGGATGTTAAAACAAATACCTTATTTTCTGTCATGACATCAAAATGGTCCCACGCGGTGGAAACCTTTCTTTTCTGTGCCATAATTATTGACGGATTTTACGATGATCACGTCAGATCGGATCAGAGATTTGTTTGGCCAACACATCTCGTTGACAAATGCGCTTAAAGACGGTTTGGCGCGTCAGTTTCACTTCGAAACAGTTCCAGTATCGGTCACGTGACCTTCTTAAAGCGATACGCTCATCGACACGGGTTTTGCTTTATGAGCTCGACACATGCGCCGATGCATCGGTGTTGCCGGACCCATCACTAGCCCCTGGTGTGTCTGTCTCCGGTGTCTGTCTCCGGTGTCCTGTGGTGAGTTCTCTCTCTCTCCCTCCCTCTGAGTTAGTGTGCATTTTCGTAGCGGGCTAATGCTATTGTGGTCACAGGTGAGACGTCGTAGCTCCTGGCTCTCGCTCCCTCCCTCGTCTCGGGTGTGTGTGAGCGTGTTTGCTGCTGCTGCTGCTAAAGGTATGTAAATCTTCCCATGTCGCGTTCAACCCTATCATTGTCAGCTTTCTTGATAATGTTTAATGTGGCATCTCTAATAGGTATACTTTATAGTACTCCTAGTACCTGCTGCCGCGAGGGCGATGCTACATCAGCTGATTGGAGTGCTGCTGTTCTGTCTTCCGGGCTTCCACTAACTGTCTCGAAGCTACAACTGCCTTGCTTCAACGCTTCACCGCTTCGAGGCTGCTGTTTGTCGCTCGTGCTGCTTTTTAAGTCCTCTGATTGACTGTCTCCTGCTCTGCCTGCTGCTGCTTGGCTATACATTAGTGCTGGCTACTTAGCCTAGCCGGGCACTGACTGTGTGGTCTCCTCTCTTGAGTAGACAGTCCACATTCTTTTTTATTAGATTTATCCTCTTTTAGGGTGTTGGTGAATGAGAACATTTTCCCTTTTTCTTTATTAATTCATATAGTTTTAGTTTGTGTGTCTAATTAGTTTCAATTTACTCTTTTCTTTTAGCTTTATCTGTAGTTTAGTTGTTTTTGGGGTGTTTGGTGGGTTTTCTTTTCAGTGTGTAATTTATTTCTTCTGATCTATCTGGGATTAGGTTCTGATTTGGGTTATTAGTTGTATTAATTTTAGGTTACTTAGTATATTTGGATTATTTGTTTGTTTGCTTTATTGGTTTACTTTTACTAATTGTTTTCTCCCTTTTCAGTTGCTGAGGGCCGGTGGTGGTGCTGGTGGTTGGGTGGCGGTATCCCCCCCCTTCTGTGTGCTGTGCTTCCCTGGGATTTGGTCTTCACGCCTGTGTGTGTGTCACGTGTGAAAGGGGTGATTTTTGGTTTGTTTTGGGTGGATCCCTTCCCTGCTCACTAGCCCCTCTGTCCATCTGGTAAGCCTCAGCAGCTGATCAGGTCCCTTTCTTCCCTGTGTGAATGGTTTTTATAAAAGTGTTCTTTTAAAGAGTTATATTAAAATGAAATTATATTTTTATAACTGGAAACACGTCTCTGGCCTCCTGAGTATAACGAACCTGGGTGCCTTAAGTGGGTTAAAAAGAAATCATTCTCTGGGTGAAATTCCCAGGGTGGCGTTGCTCGGCAACTTGAACTTTTCCCCCACATTGGATAGGTTCGATCAGTGAGTGTTAATAAGTTGAATAGTGCTCCCACATCCCACCACTGCCACACAACATTTTTCTTTTTCTGTGTTTTGTTCTCAGATAGAATGATATGCAGATGCAGTCTGAAGTGCAGGACTGCAGCACATTTTCATTGCCCTGTCTGCCACAAAACAGTGCTCAAAAAAAGTGACATGCTAGGAAACTTGGTGGCTTGCTCAGGGAAAGTTCTGCAAACGCCTTCTTCGGCAGCTGAGACCACCTCAGATCCCAAACTTCCACCATCTACTCCTGCCCCTTTGAATTCATCAACCAAACAAGCCTCTTTTTCAGTCCAGCAGAGACCAACTACTTCACCATCCCCCACGCCTCACAAAAAAGGAGTCTTTAATTTACACAGTAAGCTACAATGTCTAGTGGTTTGTGTAAGGATGTGTTTGAAAATATGTCTTATACACAGAGTCAACATTTTTTTTGTCCATTAGTGAGTGGCATCAAGGAAGCTTCTGAGGACTTCACTGGGGAAGTGAACATTGAGGAGTTCTGGGATTCTGGGAGAGAGAGACATAGGGCTCTAATTTCGTAGACCAGGCACAAGCGCAGGGGCACCTGCCCTGCGCCGGCCTTCGCCGCAAGGACAGGGCGTGACCAGCGCACTTTACAAGTTCCCTGCAGTGCCAAGAGAGGCCCAGTCAAGGCGCAAAGGAGCGCAGATGTGCATGTCCACACCTCCCTCCGCGCAAATGGCAGAGAGGGAGGAGGAAAGCCGTGAGTGGGTTTAACACAGCCGAGCGCTGTTTTCACCAATCAAATGAGCTCCTCTCCCCACCTTGAAATGCCCTGCGGCTGAGGCGCAACGTCTGATTGGTCTGAGTGATACCCAGCACCGCGGAAAGAGACCCGATAGCGGAGACGGTCAGAGCCACTGTCCCTGCAGCAGGAGAATGGACAGCAGCGGGGTGCATCGGAGGACACGAAGCGCGTCACCGTGTGGGCCGTGGGCCGTGTGGGCCAACAGATGTCATCTGTTCCTTTGTCATTAATAGGAGAACAAAATGAAGAGACAGTTATGGTGCGGCCACACCAAACACGAAATTTGCGGCGCGATTACATACAAAGTCTATGCAAAGACGCGTTTAGCCGCCGATTCGCCTCTGGCGGCACGATTCGCGCGTTTGGCGCGGCGAGTTTTGAAGCGTTCACGTGTTCGGGCGGTAGACGCGAATTCGCTCCAGCTCAAAATATTCCCCCACGACGTCATTGTTTTGACAACGTTGGGGGGCAACTGCCGCCTGCTCCGGCTCCAACTCCACTGGAGGATGGAGAAGAAAACAATCTGTGCGGTGTGTCATCATCCAGAGTTATACAATACGACGTGTGTACTTTACAGAGACTGGAAAAACAGGAGCAGGCTTGGTTGAAAGTCTCTGAGGAGACAGGTTTTGAATGTAAGTTCTGAAAACATTCGTTTCCAGCTGGATCTGCCTGTACGGGCTATCACTGAGTCCGACTGTGTTTTCCTCAGCGGAGTTTTAAGCCTGATAGAGAGGAGGAAAGTGCGGGGCAGGGGCAGAGCGAGGGAAAAGATGGAAGTTCTCTGTGCTCCTCTCTTTCCTCCATCCCTTCATTATCCCCAGGGAGACCTCCGGGAACATGGGTCGGGGGTTCGGGTAGTCGGGGGTACGGGGTGTCGGAGGTTCGGGGGATCGGGGATGAGATCGCAGGGAACAGCCAAGCAGGGCTGGTGGATTACCAGGGAGAGGCAGAGGCATTGATTGTGATCTCCAAAGCTTTCACACACTCTCCTGTCATGCTTTGGAAACCACAGCTCATTGTTTTTCAGCTGCTCTTTTGGACTTTCGGTCTTTAAATGAACAAGCTCTCTACTCCGCATGCACAGTACCGCGCATTCGCGTGTTCGCGCCTCAGCTTGTCAAAAAAGTCCAGCGGCGAGACTCGGGCGTTCATGCGGCGCGTGACAGGCCATTCGCGCGAGTAAATCGCGTGTTCGCGTTTGGTGTGGCCGAGGCATTACACAGCTGGCTTATCCATTCAGAATACTTTTGATCCACCTGCACTCCTGGTTTGTCATCGCCAAATAGCAGAACCTTTGGTGATATACTGTATACTCTCCCAGTGTCTCCACCTCATCCTCCTTACAATAATGTACTCCATCTTTTTAGATCACGTTAAAAATAAAGACTAAAACAGAGAAATATGGGAAATCACGGGTAAATCCTGAGTGACATTCATTTACTTTGTCTCTTTTTTCTTCGTCTTTTCTCTCCCTCTTTTCTTTGAATTAAATGAAATGAGAGAAGCCAGATATATACTCAGTATCAGATGTTGAGGCTGTTTATTGTTTAACTGTAAGATGTGCATCAAACTTCCAGCTGCCGTCAGGTTAACTTTCCATTATGACAAACGTCTTTAATCTGACATCAGATGTGACGGGACAGTTAATATAGATATAAATGTATATGCTGGTTCAGACGGTTACATTAAATAGTGATTACTGTGATTGTTTACTGCATTAAAATGTGCCTGACACTCTGGAAACCTGCCTCTGAGGCTTTGTTGACGTGAGCGCACATGTGCGCCTGTCACCAAATTACAGCTGCGGATGGTGCGCTCCGCTTTGCACTGAGGATAGACCAGGTTGGAGTTGGCGAGCTTTCAGCGCACTTTCTGCACTGTTTTTGGCACAAAATTGTCACTGCGCCAACATGAATATGCCGACACCTCCCCCTGGTGCGCCGTCAACTCCCTCTGGCGCGCAGTCACACCCATCTCTGTGCAGACGGTCTACCAAATTGTCAAATTTGCGGTGCGCCGCATGAAATTAGCACTGCGCAGGGTGTGCCAGGCTTGCGCACCCTGCGCTGTGCCACAAAATTAGAGCCCATACTCTTTCTGGACTTCAAGTTTGCTTATGCAAAATTTGGATTCGGTGATCAGGAGATGAGAGGACTACTGAGGTCACTAACAAAAACTAGTTTCAGTTCTTGCTGGCATTCATGTTACCATGACGTTCGAAAAAGGCTTGGTTTGAATTTTTTTGCAGATCATGTTCTGAACTGTGATGCAGTCTTATTTTGGTGCTTCTTAAATTCACACAGCATTGCATCAGAGTTATTTGGGGCAGAATTCACAAAATGGCACTGTAAAAATTCTGCTGAAACTTCATGTGTGTTTGCATGAAGATTTTGTTCCTGCCTGATCCGTGTGGTGTGTTTTTGCATGAAAGATGTCTGTGTTTAACGTTATTGACTGTTTAGCTCCTAATGCAGCTGTCTTTTCAATTTTTGAAACCTTTGCCAGTCTGTTAATCGTGGGACATGGACATAGAGGGTTGGAACAGACATAGAGGTATTTTTAAAACCATGTGTATGTTTAATGATGATTTCAAAACTCTGTGGCACTGACCCAGGCAATTCCCACTTCAGGGTTTTCCTAGACAGTCATTTGGGAATGACTGTGGCATCTTCATGCTGATGGTAGGTGAGATTGATATTCTTATTTTGTCTCGTGTGCTTTGATGATATTAACATTAAATCATTCTGATTTTATAGATTTTACAGTAGACCTGTGTATAAATTTGGATGCTCCCTATGACTTTAGCATTGTAAATTCACCTTATCTTTCGGCTTATGCTCAAAAGCTATTTGTGCTAATCATATATGAAGTGTTCTTTTTTTATTTTTCATTGGACAGATATGCCAGCTTTGAAAAAATAGTGGTGTGTAATGGTGATGAAAAATTTCGAACTTGGAAGGTAAGACTGTAAGGTGGTTTAAATTGTTTTAATATGGAAGTTGTTGTTCCACAGCACCATCTCTGTTGAATTTGTAGAATATTTATTATTTATGTCTTTGTTCAACTTATGTGAGCCATGGGAAAGTCTCCGCCCACTGGACAGATGCATCAAAAGCTCTGGTATGTGAGGTGCCACCAGTTTTCCGTCTGAAGAAACGGAAATTGGATGACACTGCTGAGGTCAGTTTTTTTAAGGTTTTTTTTTTTTTTATTTTTTTTGCATTAGTTCACATTTCTTTGTTCTGCCAGTATTAATCGTATTAAAACTGTGTTTATGAGTAACTTTTAAAAAGGAAGTTTACTAAGTATTTTGAAAACATTTGTTGAGGTGCTAAGTCCCTGTGATTGGTTTAGCTATTGTAGTTCACTAAAGTTAGACGAGAACATTCTCTCCATGTTGACCCCATGTGTTCACATAGATTACTTAGTTATACTGTGGTTTAAAACTGTGCCTTCATGTGATCATTGCATGTTCTTTAGATGTGCTGCCTTTGTTTTTAAGGAAGAAGAGCACCCTCAGCCTTTGCAAATTGAATCTCTACTCCAAAAGGATGTTGAGACAGAAGAGGAAGTGGTAAGTTTTTTTCCTAGGTCTATGCATCTTACTTAAGAGGAATACCTTTTCCACAGGGTGTAACAGTATTTAATTGTTTAATTTTGCCTATTCAAAACCCAGAAAACCCTTTTTCTCTCTTTTCCAAAGACCAACATAGAGGAAAAAAGCTGCAGAATGGGTGGAGGAAAACCCACATTTGTTTGCTGCTTCTGTTGAGCTGCCTGACATCCTGCAGATGGGACAAGAGATACAGAAGGAGTCTGTGAAGCTGTATGTTAGTCTTTCATCTGAGGGATCGGATCAGCTTAGTGAGGATGACAGGGAACACATCTTGGAGCCATTCAAGTTTAAATTTCAAGGGGTGGAAGACATGTGGATATTTTGTGAAGAAATAATAAACAAAAGAGGACACCTAGATATTGTGAACTGGCATTCTTTTTTCCCATTATAATTACCAACTATGTTAAGTAACATTCAAAATATGTTTAAAAAAAAAAAGCTATGCTGCATTGCAATTTAATGTATTTATATGTATAAATTAAAATTGTATATAGCGATTTGTGAATTGTCACTAAAAAATGTTTCTAAAATATGTCTGTATGTAAAATTATTAACATGCAACCCAGATAGGATTTAAGTCTGATTTTCAAAATTCAAACAAAAGTTGAATGGCAAAAAAAGAAAGACCTTTATTTTGTTTTGGAATTAGGTAGTGGAGGGGCTTGAGAGACCTACGTGAAGTTGGCCCCCCACCCAACGCAAAACTCAATAACAATAGTCTCAATCGTTTGTGCTACATTAGTGCTGGTTTGTGCAAAAACAATAACGTTTGTGCTGCTTTGGTTTTTCAGATAAAGAGGTTTATTATTAGGGGATGACGTCACTCAGCCCCCCGACATTGTCCAAACTGAACAAAAAAAGTCTCAATCGTTTGTGCTTTGTTAGTGCAGGTTTGTGCATTAAAACTTATTGTTGGTTGGGGGCCAACTTCACGCAGGTGCTTGAGAGGGGTGGTCTGCAGCCAGGGACCTGGGGAAGATGGAGAGGGGAGGGGTGAGAGAGGTTGAGGGGCTTGAGAGGGATGATCTGCAGACTAATAGGTGAAATAGACGAATAAAGACTAATAGGCCCAGTACCTCCATTTTCAGACCATTTCTAAATTTTTTATTTCTGTTATGATGGTGCTAGCAGTGTTTCTTTCTTCTTCTTTTTTTTTATTTAAACTAAATATGGAGCATCTCTAGCTTCACCTCTGTATCACTGACCAGTTAGGTTCAAGAAGGGGCGGGGCTTCTGCTACCAAAAATAACCTGTTCAGAGCATGTCTCTGTCTGTAGGTCATTTAATGCTTCTGTGTCTCTAAAGGGGAAACCGTTCCTGTTGAAGTTTAGAAAGAAGTCCTGAGGTGGTGAACAACACAGCATCATGTCTATCTGTAAGAGTCCTCCTACTGTTCCCCTCTGCCAAGTTGGAGAAAACCAGAAAGTCCTTCTGATGGTCAAACTGTCCCAGAGTATTTCTCCTTAAAAACTCTTCAGATGACAATTAGCAGTGCAGCAGTTGGCAAGCCGTGGGTGTTTGGGGATTGAAACAGATCAATAAGTCGACCAGATGACAGCTGAGATTCTGAGATCGCTGCTCGCCTGATTTTACAGAAACCTGGGAGGGGGTGGGAAGGTCGGGGGTGGATTGATTTTGTGTCCTCAGATAAAACCAGGACTTAGCCTCGAGTTTCACTTCTGACGTCAAAGCAAACCCTTTGGACACATTTATTCCTGTTTGACCTGCTTCTGTCCTACTTCCATTAGTTGTTGCATACGTTTCCCAGAACTACTCTCAGCAGGGAAGTTGGCACGTTGATAGAACCATACTCAGCTGTGTGGTTAAAGTGGACACAAAGGACAAACTGAGAGTTTTTACACAAAAGGGCACAAGAGACCCTGCTTCCTTCCAACATGATCAAACCCTCATCTTTGTACCACAGACTGTATTAAAGCTGAACCTCACCCAACTCAGCTAAGCTTAGTTCATGTGAGTTCATGAGGTAAAGAGGCGGGCCTTTATCCTCTTTGCTAACAATTACAGGGTGAGCACCTATCAGTCAAGTGTTTTTGAAGCAGGCTGTAAAATAAGGCTGTAAACATGTTCATTTCTGCTGTAAAGAGACACTTTTTGAATGGCTGTGTATTTGGCCTCTGGTGTTCCTGTTTACAGCCTCTAGTGGACACTTAAGGAACTGCAGTTTTAACTCCAATGGAAAACTTTTATCATTATTATTATTATTATTATTATTATTATTATTATTATTATTATTATTATTATCACCTTTGATATTTTGATTGATTTACAGTTATTTAATCTAATAATGTTACTTTTAATTTTGAATTTAATTTTAAATCATTAAGTTTAATTTTATTCAATCTCATTAGGTTTTATGTTTAACTGTCTTTTATTTAATTCCATTTCATGTTCTAATTTTGTTAAGTTTAATTTTTAGTCTTGAAAATATATTTTTGTTTCATTTTATTACAACTCATATCACCCCTTGACACCTGAGGCCTATATCACGAAGCAGGATTAGTGTCTTAGTGAGATAACTTCAGGGTTAACTCTCGACAAATGATAGCACGAAGCCGGTTCCTTTTTTTTATCAGAATAGATCACCATGGTGACCTACTCCGAACGGCTAGCCTGCTCTGGAGCAGGATAAGTTGAAGGTTGAATGCGATCCTATACAAAAGCCCCTCCCACTGGCCAATTGGCTTCTCAGAAACAATGACCTGCCCTTTTCTCCCGAACCCGGTGGACAGAGGCACACAAGTTGTGAGAAGAGTTACGAAGAGAAAGGGTGTTTTAAGATCGATCAGATCCATTGATCAAAGCGACGATTCCCTGTATGAGAGTTATAGGTTCTCACGGCCCGGACTACTCTACCTCTGTGAAATATTAGAGGAGTTTTTGGACGGATGCACTAAAGAACAACTGTTTAAAATTGCGGAGCATTTTCAGGTTGAGATCTCAGACAAACGGCTAAAAGACACTATCAAGAGTATTCTGAAAGCCAATTTGAGCGAGATGGGTTTGTTTTCTGCCAAGAAGCCTTCTGTTTTGCCTCCGCCTTTCCTTTCAACAAGTAACTTAACTTTCGAACAACAGAGAGAAATGTTAATGCTACAGCTGGATCACGAGAAAAATAAACAAAAGGAAATGGTAGTGTTACAATTGGAACACGATAAATTGAAACTCAGGGCAGAAATTGATAAAGATTTGGCCATCGAAAAACTGCGGTTTCAAATGGAACAGGCGAAAGTGTCGCTTCAGCAGTACAGGCTTGAGTTAATTAAGGATGGTAAGTCAGTGGCTGACGGTGCAGCTGATTTTGAGTTGTCAACGCTTTGTCCAGAGCCTTCTGAGAGTTTTGATGTTTTGGGTAATCTCAGGTTATTGCCTAAGTTTAACGAAAGAGACCCAGAGACGTTTTTTTCTTTGTTTGAGCGTGTGGCGGAGACGAGGAAATGGCCTGCGTCTGCCCTTACGCTGATGCTGCAGTGCGCGCTGACCGGCAGGGCGCAGGAGGCATATTCTGCTTTGTCGGCGGCTGATTGCCAGAACTATGAGCCGGTAAAATCTGCAGTATTAAAATCTTACGAACTCGTTCCGGAAGCTTACCGTCAACGCTTTCGTGCGTGGAAGAAAAATGAAAAGCAGACTCATATGGAGTTTGCCCGTGAGCTCACTGGTCATTTTACGCGCTGGTGTTCTGCTTTAAATATTGACTCTTTTAATGACTTGTGTGACCTGATTGTGTTGGAGCAATTTAGGAATTCTGTGCCTGAAAGCATTGCACAACACATTAATGACAAACAGGTAAGAACTGTGACTGAGGCTGCCGCACTTGCTGATGATTATGTGCTGACGCACAGGCGCTTCAGCAATGATTTACGCTCTGCCCGTGCTGGTTCAGGTGAGCGTGCCGAATCGAACGTGTTGAAGTATGTTGCTGTGGGTAAGTCAGACCTTAAAGATCAAAACATGCGAGCGTCAGAGCGGGTGTGTAACTTCTGCCATAAAAAGGGTCATTGGAAGAACGAGTGTTACGCGCTGAAGGCACGGTCCGTGAGTGGACTCGTCGGGCAGCCAAAGGCGGCTTGCCTAGCCGTGTCGGTACCGAATGTTCCCGTAGTGCCAACCAAAGGTGTTTCTGAAACGGATGAAATTTCACGGAGGGGACTGGATTATTTTTTGCCCTTCGTTTCTGATGGTTATGTGTCCCTTGTGGGAAGTGGGGAAAAAAGACCAGTCAGGATTCTGCGTGACACTGCTGCTTTTGATTCTTTTATTCAAGCTTCGGTGTTGCCATTTTCGGAGAAGAGTGACACAGGGTGTTGTGTGCCGGTCCGGGGAATGGGGATGAACATTTTACAAGTCCCGTTGCATAACATAATGCTGTACTCTGATCTCTTCCAGGGCCAGATATCTGTTGGTCTGCGTCCTGCACTGCCGATCGAGGGCATTACTCTCATCCTCGGGAACGGTGTGGCAGGTGGGCGTGTTTGGGGTGATGCTCCACCGCCTGTTCCAGTAGTTTCTTCCGTTCCGGTGGTGGGAGAAAAGTCAGACGACAGTGAGATCAGTTTTCCTGACACTTTCACGGCGTGTGCTGTCACTCGTTCCATGAAAAGTGCAGATGATGTGTCAGCCTCTAGAGGGAATAAAGAAACATGTGATGAACCAGATGTGTCAGCCTCTAGGGGGAGTAAAGCATCAGGTGAGAAATTAGGGGTGCCTTTCTCGTGGTCTGATGTGTCCCTCTCGGTTTCGCAGGAAGACCTGAAGGCTGAACAGCGAGCGGATCCTTCTCTGGTGGAGCTGTTTAAACAGGCGTTGCCTGGGGAGAAGGTGGAGAGCAATTCCCATGGTTATTTTGTACTGAACGGTTTGTTGGTGAGGAAATGGGTGCCTCATGATTTCTTAGGAGATCCCGTCGTTCAAATTATTGTGCCATGTAAACTCCGTGAGTCTGTGTTGAGACTAGCCCACGACGAGTCTGGTCATTGGGGGGTTGGTAAAACTTACCACCGGGTCCTGCGTCACTTCTTCTGGCCTCGTTTAAAGAGGGACGTCACAGCTCACATTAAAACATGCCACACCTGTCAGTTAGCAGGTAAACCCAATCAGGGTATAAAGCCTGCTCCCCTGCTTCCAATTCCTGCTGTGTGCGAGCCCTTTGAGCACCTAATCATAGACTGTGTCGGTCCACTCCCCCGCTCTAGGTCAGGTGCCGTTTACCTGCTCACAGTGATGTGTCAAAGCACGCGTTATCCTGCAGCTTATCCATTGCGCACGATCACGGCGCGGTCTGTTGTGCGTGCGCTATCGCAATTTATTTCCACATTTGGTGTTCCAAAAATCATTCAAACAGATCAGGGTACAAATTTCACATCCCGTCTGTTTTCTCAGGTGTTAAAACAGCTTCACATCAAGCACCACAAAGCATCTGCGTACCACGCTCAAAGTCAAGGAGCCTTGGAACGTTTCCACCAAACACTTAAATCATTGGTGCGTTCTTACTGCGTGCAGATGGAAAGAGACTGGGAGGAGGGTTTGCCATGGTTGTTGTTGGCTGCCAGAGAAGTGGTCCAGGAGAGCACAGGGTTTAGTGCTAATGATCTGGTGTTTGGGCACACTGTGCGGGGCCCTTTGAATATCCTGCGTGACGAGTGGGAAGAAGCAAGGCCTCCAAAGAATCTGATCGACTATGTAAACGGTTTTCGCTACAGGCTGTATACAGCAGGGAAGTTAGCGAAGGAAAATCTGACTTGTGCTCAAGACAAAATGAAAAAACTGTACGACAGGCGGGCTGAGCGCCGCGTTTTCAGTGAGGGGGATCAGGTTTTAGCTTTGCTACCCGTCGTCACCTCACCATTTCAGGCAAAGTATACAGGTCCACATACAGTAGTAAAAAGACTGACAGAACACAATTACATCATAGCCACTCCAGAGCGTAGGGAAGCTAACCAACTGTGCCATGTAAACTTGTTAAAACCTTATCACGAGCGCAAAGGTTTAACATTGTCCCATGTCCAGTGTCCCCAGGAATCTGCGCTTCCTGCCTCTTCGGTGGGGAGGGTGTCGACTGTGTATTCCCCACAGTGGGTTGAGAGTGAGATAGAGGACGGGTTGCCTGCGGCTGATCCAGCGCTTCTGCAGGGTCGTCTTAAGAACTCAGAGTCCCTGAGTAACCTGCAGGTCCTGGTGGGACACCTGTCTGAATCTAAACAAGCTGATTTGGTTTCCTTAATAAAGTCGTCCATTTGTTTGTTTGGGGACATCCCCACCCGGACACACTTGATAGAGCACGATATTGACGTTGGGGATGCGCAGCCAATCCGCCAAAGATTCTATCGTGTGAACCCAGAAAAGCGCAAGTTCCTTGATTTAGAAGTAAAGTACATGTTAGATCACGGAATTGCTGAGCCTTCTTCGTCAAGCTGGGCTTCACCATGTCTCCTTGTGCCAAAATCGGACAACACTCCCCGTTTTTGCACTGACTTCCGCAAAGTAAATGCAGTAACTAAGCCTGACTCCTTTCCACTTCCTCGTATGGAGGATTGTGTCGACCAGGTAGGCCAGGCCAAGTACGTGTCAAAGTTTGACCTTCTAAAAGGTTACTGGCAGGTCCCCTTGTCTGAGCGGGCCCGCGAAATTGCTGCGTTTATAACTCCCAACGGGTTGTTCTCCTACCAAGTCATGCCGTTCGGGTTGAGAAATGCCCCTGCCACGTTTCAGAGATTAATGACACAAGTCCTAGGGGATTTGGAGGGGTGTATTGTTTATTTAGATGATGTGGTTGTCTTTTCTGACACATGGACTGAACACATTATGTGCATCCGGGAGCTGTTTGGCCGTCTGGTTGAGGCCGGTTTAACCATAAACCTTGCCAAGTGCGAGTTTGCGAGGGCGTCTGTGACTTATCTTGGTTGTGTTGTTGGGCAGGGAACAGTTCGTCCTGTGGAAGAGAAGGTCAGGGCTGTTAAGAATTTTCCAGTACCAACAACTAAAAAGGAGCTCATGCGCTTCCTGGGTCTTGTGGGTTATTACCGAAGTTTTTGTAAAAACTTTTCTGAAGTAGTAGAGCCACTTACTGATTTGCTCAGAGCAAAAGCAACCTTTGTCTGGTCTCCCTTTTGTCAGCAGGCCTTTGAGAAGGCCAAGTCCCTCCTGTGTAAAGCGCCGGTATTAGCTGCGCCTCGGTTTGACCGACCTTTTGCCCTTCAGGTGGATGCCAGCCATGTGGGGGTTGGGGCGGTCCTTCTGCAGGACGATGACCTCGGTCTGGGGAAACCTGTCAGTTTCTTTTCGAAAAAGTTTAACACCTACCAGTTGAAGTATTCAACTATAGAAAAGGAAGCACTGGCACTGGTTTGGGCACTAAAACATTTTGACATCTATGTGGGTTCTGGTGTTGTACCTGTGGTGGTCTACACCGACCACAACCCACTCACCTTTCTGAACTCACTTCAATGTCCCAATCACAGACTTGTGAGATGGTCCATTTTCCTCCAGACCTACTGGTTTGATATCAGACATATCAAAGGCTCAGACAACGTGGTGGCTGACGCCTTATCAAGAGCCCCACAGTTAAATGCGTTTGCTGAAATATCCTGTGTTGTCTCCCGCCCCCTTGTGTCTCTCTCTTTTCTTCTTAAATTGCTTCCACTGGTACCAGGTTGCTGAAGTTGGGGAGATGGTCACAAGTGGAGGTGGCAGAGTACAAGTGTCAGGTTTGTTCTTGTAAATATAAAAAAAAATGGTTGAAATTTTAAATAAAAGGTAACTTTTTGGGTTTGTAAGTAAAAGATAATAATATCTTTATCCGTGTGACCGAGTGGTCAAGCTTCAGTTTGATTTTTAGAATATTTCAAATTTGGGTTCGGGGTAGGAACCCCTTCTTTAAGGAGGGGGGTGTGACGGCCCTCCCACCAGCAGGGACTGCTACTTTTGTGTGTGCCGTCTTCTTTTTCTGTTTTTCAGGGTGCTGCTGGGCAGTGTTCCGCTGCTCCTGGGCAGACCTGGCAGGTCCGCCAGGTGCACGCTATTTAATCCCTGCTGGTCTTCCCACGGGGGGCGTTGGCGCGAACCGAGACGCGAGGCGTGGGTCGGCGTCCGTCCGTGGCTTTTGCAAATCTCTCGTTTGATCCCTGTTTAAATGTGTTTGGGGAAGAATAAATCCTGTAAAACTGTTCCTATGGTGCATCGTCCTTTTTTGTCAGGCTTTGTGAGCCAAGTCGTGACACCTGTGATAGGTAGCTGATTCTGAACAGAAGATGAAGGAATTCTAGGGCAGATTTTGTCAATGAAATGTACACACGGAAGAATATATTACCACTTTTTTGGGAACATTTTAGGGGGAGCTGAGCTTCCCTTGTAGTCTTAGTGCAATCGCCACTACTTGAAACAGACTTATCAGACGTGATGATGTTCTTGTATTTGTTTTTTATCTGCTCCCATGTTCCTCTGACTCCAGAAGGATTACATCTGGGAGAATGACATGATAATTGGAATACACGCAAGTCATTTGCACAGTAGCATTTATTACTTTATTAGATTTAGAAGTGTGATCACTATCACACTGAGCCACTGATGGGTAACTTAGGCATTTACACAGTCACTATGCGTTGCCATGCATTTTGCCTGCGGTTGGCCGCTGCTACCGTGTCCCCCCTTACCAAGTTATTGCTTCTCTCCTTGTATTGCTGCATTATCAGCCGCTGCTCTTCAGCGGTGAAGTACGGAGCTTTCTTAGTCGCTCATGATTGTGATTGGTCAGCTGCCTCTGAGCCCTCCTCTTTTACGTGCGCGTTCACGGCTCTTGATGAGTCAATCGCGGGATGAGTTACCGTGTTGATAACTTGCGTCGTGCTATCGATTATCCTGATTACCATTGTTAGGGTTACTCAATCCTGGATAGGTGTGAGTTACCGCGGATAAGTTGACCGCCCTTCGTGATATAGGCCTCTGTTGTGGTGTTTTTATTTTTGTATGTGTGTGTGTGTGTGTGTGTGTGGGTGTGTCACACACACACACACACACACACACACACACACACAAACACACACACACATTCAAAGGTGTTAATGATTTCAGGCAGAATGGGGTTAATTTCCTTTTTCCTATTCTGATTAATCATGTCCTTTTCACTAACACTTTTCATTATTCCTGTATTCTACAGATTTAAAGTATTGATTTGATGTTACATATTGATTTGATGTTGCATATTGATTTAGTTACACTGATGACATTTTATATTATAAAGTATTTTGTAAGACTCTTCTGACATGTTGCTGATATCTACACTGAAAAAAAATGTTTTGTTGAATTAACCCAATTTTATTAATTTTAGCAGTTGCACGCAATATCTTTATCTAGATCTAGATAATTTATTTAATCTTAATGTACATGTTATATTGAAGTTACTTCAAATTAAAAACGTTTGTTGTTGTAACTCAAATACACATAGTAGATTTTACTCAAATTTTCCAAGAGTTCACAACTAAACCCATGTTCATCGAACTAAATTCAAGGATTCAAGGATTCAAGGATTCAAGGAGCTTTGTTGTTATTTCACACATGAAAGACATGAGGTGAAACGAAATTAGTTTCCCCGGTCCCGGTATAAGCCTACTATACACTATATAAATATAAAAATATAAAACACACTATACAAGTATATATATATATATATATATATATATATATATATATACACACACACACACACACATATATATATATATATATATATATATATATATATATATATATATATATATATATATATATATATATATATATAAATATATATATATAAACAACAGTATAAAAGTAAATAAAAATTTTATTGTGTTGCCTTGACTGCAATAAACCTTTTGCAATAAACTGTGAGTGAGGAGGGAGTGCAGTGGATATTAGACCCCGCTGTACATTAAGATGTTTGCCAGCCAAGGGCACAAGCTTTCTCTGCTTCACATTGCATGGACTTGCTGTCTGTGCCCTGTGTCATGGACCGTGTACTTTTTAGCATGTTTAATATTTTATATGTTAATAATGAGATGGGTTGATGGGCTAAAATTATGATCAGAAATGACAAACTGGGTTTTGTCTTCAGCTATATTCAAATTACCATTACTGAGAGAGCATTTTAATTGGAGCCCTCACTGTCGTGGAGCACAGACAGCCAGACAGCCAGGACAAGCAGCCTATGTCGTGGAGCAGAGCCAAGTAGCCAATGCCATGGGGTACAGCCAAGCAGCCTATGCTGTGGAGCACAGACAGCCAGCCAGACAGCTAGCCAGCGCAGTGGACCACAGACAGGCAGCTGGTCCATGCCATGGAGCACAGACACACTGTCCCCACGTGGAAACTTACTGTGCATCAGGGTCTCATATCCAGAGTGTTCCCTCCTCACCCACGGTTTTTCCTTTTAGGTTTTGCAGATTATTGAGTTGAAACAACTTAAAACTTTGAGTTGGATCGATGCAAAATATTGATTTGAGAATTGATTGATTGATTGACGGATTGATTAAAAAAATTATATCACTTCAACTGATTGACAGATTTTTACAGTGCAGGTTATCCTCTGGCTCTGCTCTCTGATGATTAGGCCCCATTGCACATTACTGCCACCTCCTGCTCTGGAGAGGTTTTGCAGATGGGATTCCTACCTAAACCAATTAGGTTGAGTTAACATAAAGTGATCTTGTTGTTTTAACAATTTTGCACATCATGCTGAAACAACATGTTTTAATCATGTTTAACCACTGAACATGAAATAATCTAGTAGAAGCTACATGTCTTATTTATGCTGATTGAACAAACACCAATGTTCCTTTTTTGAGTGTATCTTCTCTTCTCTTCTCTTCTGTAGAACTCTATGTGCAGCATGTTTTAATATATGAAAAGTGCATAAATAAAGATGAGTTTCAGTTTAGAGCAGGGGTTGGTCGCTTGGCTTTAGTTCCTCCTCTGTCCACTAGAAGCTGGCTACAGGAGCACCAGAAACCACCCAAAAAAATAAACACACTTACAGGAAACAATGGGCGTGTTGTTTAGCTCAGTGCTCAGCGGCTTTCATAGGAGTATGCAGGAGTATGAGTAAGACTACACTTTTCATGGAGACGTCGCTCGCAGCTAGTTTTACCTCTGCCTCCTTGACTTGAGTTAGTTTGAACAAAGTTAGTTCTACAATCTTTTCCAGTGTTGTGGTGACTATTTAAACTTATTTCAGACTCACGCACACACACACACACACACACACACACACACACACACACACACACACACACACACACACACACACACACACACACAGACACACACACACACACACACACACACACACACATCGTGTATGGATCTTCCACAAACACTCAGATACTCTGCTGCTGCATCTGGAGACTTCTGAGCCCATTCTGTCTCTGTTATTCACTCCATCATTTAAAAGCATTGATTGGCCACACTGTCTCTCTTTCTGTGTGTGTGTGTGTGTGTGTGTGCATTCATTTCCCCCTCTCTCTCTGAGCCACAGATCCCAATAACAGTCTGATTAGAGTGTGCTGCTGCAGATAATGCCCATTTGGCCGCACAGATACGCATCAAAGCTGGCTCTGCCAAACCGCATATGAGCTATTGATCAGTGGAGGGCTGGGAAACGGCTCCTCGTGCTCTGTTAGCTCTGCACAATCAGAAGGAGCTGGCACGGAGCTGGCAGCTTTGCACTCTTTAGCTCTCACTTTCTGAGTCACAGCTTTCAGGACTTCATGTCTGCAGAAGAAAAGGAGGGTTTGCTTTTGAGGGATTTACCATCTTTTTTATTTTTTATCCACAAAGTCTGCCAGTCGCAAGCTGCAGATATCCCTGCATTCAGCTCGGATAAGCAGCCGTTATAATTCAGACTTCAGACAGCATGCGGAGTCAGGACTTTCCCTGGCTCTGGTTGAACTCCCTCTCAGCTCACTGCAGCACCGCTGGTTGTTTGGCAGCACTTTGCAGCTACTGTTGAACGAGTCTGACGCATAAACTCCACTGATGAAGAGATACAGCCTTCATCAATTAGAGGGGAAGGAAAGTGAAAAGCTGCTTTCTTGTTTCAGGATGTGGATGTGTCCCAGCCTGAGAATCAGAGGCTTCATCCCACCACCTGTTGACTTACTCAGAGGAATACTTGGAGAAAAACTCCACCTTAAAGCAAAAATCTGCCTCCTTTTATGAACCCATTCACGAGTAAGAGCCACAAAGACTCTTTACCTTTCAGAAATACTCATAAATTCTTAACTAGCCAATCTGGGCCAATTAGTGAGATACTTTGGGGCTTTTTGGCTGCGAGTGGATCTGGATGGAGCCAGGCAGAAGTTTGGTCACTTTTCGGACCTGGATGCTGGCACTGCAGGAAGTAGAACTGGCAGAAGCTTGATGTGGAATCAGCCAAGACCGAAGCATGGCAAAGTTTGACTCTTTCAGGTCGGCTCACTTTTTCATTGGCTAGAATCTGGGTTCCACTTCAGCCAGGCCCACACTGGAACATTTTGGATCTTGGAAAGTTTTTTTTTCTGCCTTATTTCAGAGAAGACCAGACTGTCGATGGGGCTGGAAATAGGAAGTGACGTGCAGGAAAGCCCAAAACCATGAAGACCACCAGAGGGCATGTTTCTGAACTATGTGGGGACTTCTTGGACCCATTTTTAACGTGACCATCCTTGTGACCACACATACTTCCACAAGACTGCAACACCACATGCTGAACATTTGGGGCAATGACATCACAGATATGAGATTTCATAGAATCTTGCGTGATTAAATGTGACTTCAAAAGATAAACACAAAAGGGTGAATATTGTCATTAGCTGGCCATCCTGGAATCCTGGGTTTGTCTTAACTTTTCCTTTCAGCTCAGGCTGTAAACATGTTTACTTGAATGCATAGACATCGAAACTAGGTGTGCAGGGGGTGTAAATGGTAAATGGTTAATGGACTTGAGCTTATATAGTGCTTTTCTAGTCATGGACTAGTCAAAGCTGCTTTACACCACAGGTCACACTTACCCATTTGCGCTCACATTCACTCACTGATGAATTCAAACTTTACTATGACAGCTATCCATCAGTTTGTCTAATACAGTCACACCCTTTCATACCCATTCACACACCACTGCAACAGCAGTGGGAGCAACTTGGGATTAGGAAACGTCGCCATGTGTCGCCCAGAGCTGGGCTTGAACCTGCAACCTTCCAATCACTGACCAAGCGCAAGCGCATTCTCCAACTGCGCCACCGACGTGTGGCTGCACCTTGTCCCCCACACTCCATCAGTCTCCTTACCCACAGTGTGATGCTTTAAAAGCACATTAAGAATGTGAGTTTGAACTCAATATGTCTGACTTGCGTTTATCTCTTTCATTTGATTATGATATTTTCAGGACAATAACGTGCATCAGTCAAAAAAGTGTCATGAAAAGGAAAAAAAAAAAACCATATGTAAGTTCCACTGGATTTTGGGTGGCATTTATTAAGAATGCTTTGTTGTTTACAGTATTAGAAGGACCTAATAAGATATAACTTTAATAAGAAAGTATTTTTTATATTAGGAGGTTCAAATATTTTCCCACAGTATGGAGTTATAATCATGCCAAAACCTCACAAACTCACAAATCATGTTTCACTCAAGCCCAAAGATACAAACTCAGTGTGGTTTGCAAATACAAAACATCATTCACAAATTAATATGTGTTGTTTTCTAAAATAAGAACATGACTCATCAAACAAATACAGCATGTTTTACACACACGAAGGAACATTTCTTCTAATGAAAAAAAAACAAAAAAAAAATTACCAAAGTGCTGAAAGGTTTTACAAACTAAAATCTTCCAAGTACAAAAAATATCCTTCAAGTAGAAAACAGAACCTTAGAGTGAGGAAAACTGTCACTTGACTTTTGGCACTAATTTTCCACCTTGCAGATACACAAACAAATGCAGTCTGATCCACACACAAATGCCTTCAGATTAGTCCCTGCTCTCTGCTTGAAGGTGAGGTAGTCAGTGAAATCAGTTAGAGGAGTTTTTGGTTGGAAAGAAAACCTGCAGTCGCTCAGCCCTTCACGGCACAAGTTTGATACCCCTGGTTCATATTATTATAGGCATTTAGCACTATTTTGTTCATGTATCAGTCATAAATACTACAGGAGGTTAAAGTGTGAGCAGAAAAAGCCACAATGAGGTGTTATATGCTGCAATCAAATATTTAGAATAACATTTTTGGTCAGAAAATATGGCACAATGGCACAGCTCACTGGACGCAGTTGTCATTTAATGACAATGACCTTTATTTATGATTACGTGTGGTTTGAGTTTAAGATGTATATGACCAAATATTAAGAATTTCTCCAGAAATGTTGAATTTTGGAATTGTACGTTTATAACTGCTCTTTCTCGTCTTTACAACAGTAACCACACCTACACTTTACTCTGTATCAGTTGGACCTCCATGTAACAAGATGAGATTCAGACACAGACTGGATCATTTCTTGTGATGTAGTTTGGATTAGATGAACTACTGTTTTGTAGGTTTAGTTTGACAAGTTAGTCTGTTTTTTGAAAGTAGTAAATATGTAGCATAAGTACTTTTCACCGTGAAGTAGCTGGTAGTTGTTTGGTTAACTACAGTTTCCCCACACTGGTCACTGGTACTAATGGCAAGCTGAGGTATTTCCTGTTTGTGCTTGTAGAATAAGGTGACCAGGCTTCCCAATTTATCTAAAGGCAGGTACACACTACAGGATAATCGGGCTGATTTTTGTCCCAATCTCCCCCTTACGATCAAAGCCAGCAAAGGCCCGGTGTCTGATGCCATCCTGTGGGATTTTCCTGTGGTGTGGGGTGTGTTAAGAGTGATTTCTTCTGGTCGGATCCGCTTGGAAGGCCTCGATTCGTGGATCGTAGATAATGAACATGTTTAATACTTCGGACTAAAAATCCTGTAGTGTGTGGGGCGCTCAGAGAGGAGCAGAGCAGGTACAGCGTATAATAGAAATAGAAATAGAAAATACTTTATTTATCCCTGAGGGGAAATTCAGGAGTCACAGCAGCATTTAAGAAAACAAAAGTAAGAAAGTGTATAGAAAGTGCAAAAAGGTCTACAAGAAAATAGATGACGACATCCCGTCCACTACTCTCCAGCCCAGCCAGTCTCCCCCTCCACAGAGTCCAGGACTGAGCCTCCCCAGCAGTCTGTTCAGTCTCTGAATGTCACTTGTACTGGAGCAAAGCCAATCAAGACGCGAGTTGACTCAGCTGACTGACTGACTGAAGAGGGAGTAAGAAATCTATCTGCAATACTTTAAAAGACTTTACTCACCTCCAACTCGCATTGTTATTCATGCAGCCCATATCCCCGCCGTCCCCACAACCTTTTCCATAATTTCCTTTCTTTTTTGTGTTTTTTTTTTTTTGAAATTCTGGTCAGAAAACAAAAATCTTTGCTTTTTTCCATATGTCATCATTCTCCGAAGTCACGTTTTACTACGTGATATTTGAAATTTTGAGCCTGAAGAAGCTGAAGAAGAATCTGTTAGTGTGTGGTGACCTCAGAGTGCAGACCACACTGTAAGTTTAGGAGAGAGAAATCTTGTACGATCTGTCTTTTTCTAATCATCAAGTGTGTGCTCTCTAAATGTGTGAAATATTTGGAGAATCCTGTAATGTGTACCAGCCTTAAGACAGTCTAGCTTTCAGGTCTGCCTCAGTATGCTGTAGATTGTCCCAGAGCCTTCCAGAAAATACCTACTTCCCAATTTATCCTAACCACTATTGTCTAAATCACAATGTTTGGTTACAATAATTGACTATTGTTGACATTAAGCCACAGTGATTTGATCAGTTTACATAGAACTGTCTAATTTCAGATCCAATCCATTTTATTTATAAAGCACTTTTAGATGTGTAATTCCAGCGTAATACAACATAATTTGTTCGCCCAATTAGCTAAAATTTGATAACATTGCTAAGCTGTTGCTTTTTAATTACCACGAACCACTGGACGCGGAGGAGGAGTAGCAGTTGTTTTTAAAGACAGTTTAAGCTGCAAACCATTGTTACCCCTTTCATTATCAAGTTTTGAAGTGTGTTTGTTTGAGCTGGGCCGTTCCAGCCCGGTACTTTGTGCT
This sequence comes from Halichoeres trimaculatus, assembly GCF_033239565.1. Lineage (NCBI taxonomy): Eukaryota > Metazoa > Chordata > Actinopteri > Labriformes > Labridae > Halichoeres > Halichoeres trimaculatus. The sequence goes on from NW_027437200.1 coordinate 704,072, forward strand.
GTCAATTCACGTCCACCGAAGTACAATAAGGACTTCATCGATGAATTCTCTGACTTCTTGGTTGGAATCGCCCCAAACTATGACACTATTTTAATTGTGGAGGATTTCAATGTTCACGCGTGTTGTTCGCTGAAGCCGCAGGCTTAGGACTTTTAAACTGTTGTTGACGCTTTTAATCTTGTGCAACATGTTTCTGTGGCTACTTAAGAGCATGGACACACGTCAGACCTTGTTTTATCTTGTGGTTTAGCTGTTAATTCTATCCAGGTATGGAATGCTTTCTTTTCTGACCACATGCCTGTGCTTTTTGAATTTATTCTGCCTGGTCTGGCGACTACACCGTGTGCTCTGGTGCACAGGTGCTGTATAGCTAATCCTTCCACTGCAGCTCTCTTCTCCTCTGCTTTTAGCGCAGCAGTGTCGGGCTCTGAGTCACTTAATGACATGAACACTGTCCTCCTTTCTGAGCAAGTGTAATAGTATTCTTGATGATGTCGCTCCTCTTAAAATGATGCCCCCAAAACCCAGAGCCGAGCCGTGGCTGAATGAAGTCACTCGTGCTGCTCGGCGTGAGTGCAGACAGGCAGAGCACAACTGGAAGAAAGATAAGCTTCAAGTTTCTTATGAAATTATGAAAGACAGTTGGGAAAAATATCAGCAGGACGTGAAGGACAAAAAGACTAAACATTTTTCTGAAATTATTTCAAATAAAATTCATGATCCATGTGTTCTTTTTAAAACTGTTGGTTCCATTTTAAATGCTCCTCAGTTCACTTTTCTTGAAGCTTCTCCTGCGATCTGCCAGCAGTTTCTTGTCTTTTTTGTAGATAAGGTTAAAGACATCAGAGCCCACATACTCCCACCCTTGTGTGACCCTTCTGTTTCTTACACTTGCTCTGCTGTCTTCAAGCAGTTTGAGCGAGTGTCTCTGTCCACTCTCCAAAAAACTGTCAGTCAGCTTAAATCCGCGTGTCCTTCTGATGCTGCCCCACCTCGCCTTTGTAAAGAGGTGTGGGAATCCAGTGGTCCAAACATCCAACAAATTATAAACAGCAGTCTTTCCTCTGGCAGTGTTCCTTCTTATCTCAAAGAAACTGTGGTGGAACTTCTGATTTACAAAACCTAATTTGGATAACTCTGTTTTATCGAATTTTAAACCAATCTCCTAGCTTCCTTTCATTTCAAAAATCCTTGAGAAAGCTGTGCTTTTACAAATCCAGTCCATTTTAAGTAGCCATGGCATCCTTGACATTTTTCAGTCTGGTTTTAAAGCATTTCACAGCGCTGAGTCTGCATGTTTAAGGTTTTTAATGATCTTTTACTGATTACTGACTCTGGTGACTCAGCTCTTTTAATGCTTTTGGATCTGACTGCTGCTTTTGACACAGTGAATCACACAACTCTCATTGTTTGCCTTGAACACTGTGGTGGTTTTAAAGTAAAGCTCTTAACTGGTTCAGGTCCGACTTGTCTGGGAGGTGTTTTAGAATAAAAGTTGGTGATTGCTTCTCTTCTTGTGCCCCCCTAACCTGTGGAGTTCCTCAAGGTTCTGTTCTTGGCCCCATCCTCTTCTCCCTCTACTTCCTTCCACTTGGCCTGATTTTTAAAAAGCATGGCATACCCTACCATCTGTACGCAGACGACACTCAGCTTTACCTGCCAATAAAAAAAGCAATGGCAGCTTTCTTAAATGTCTGCGGGACTGTCTGAAAGACATTAAAGACTGGATGGCCCTGAGCCTTTTAAATTAAATGAAAAACAAAAACAGAACTGATCATTTTTGGTCCTAGTGGAGCCCAGGAGGCCCCTCTCAGGGACCTGCACCCTCTTTTACCTTATTTTAAACCCATAGTTTTAAATCTTTGTGTAAAGGTTGACAGTGATTTTAAATTGGACCAACAAATACATTCAGTTCTTAAATCCAGTTTTTATCACCTCAGGCTTTTATCCAAGATTAAATCAGTTTTATTTTTTAACGACTTTGAGCGGGTAATTCATGCTTTTATTTTGACACGGTTGGACTACTGTAATGCTCTCTATGGTGGTGTAAATCAGGATTACAGTTAGTTCAGAATGCAGCTGCTCGTCTTTTAACAGGAGAACCAAAGCATGAACACCTCACCCCAATCCTGGAGTCCCTTCATTGGCTTCCCGTTCATTTTAGGATTCATTTTAAAATTATATTATTATATGTTTTTAAATCTTTTCAAGGATCAGCACCTCAGTAAATCTCCCACCTTTTAAATATTTACACCCCCTCACGGTCCCTGAGGTCTGCTGATCACTGTCATCTCATGGTCCCACATACCCGTTAGAAGACCTGAGGTGATTGAGCCGTTTCAGTGGTGGCTCCCAAATTGTGGAATGATCTGCCACTCAAAAAAAAAAAAAAACATCCCCACCCCAACAACTTTTAAATCAGGTCTTAAAACTCACTCTTATTCTTCGGCTTTTAATTCAGCATGAGAGTTGTGTGATCCGTGTCCTTTTACGTCTTAACTCCTTTCTTGTCTTAATGTTTTTATGATTCTTATTTGTTTCTATGTGTTATTTTAATTGATTTTATTTCTTTTATTGATGTTCTTATATGTTATTTTAACAGTGCAGCACTTTGGTAAACTTAAATATTTTTTAAAATGTGCTTTATAAATAAAGTGGATTGGACTGGATTGGATTAATTATATCAAAGTTAGTGTGAACAGATAAAATGTGTGTACACACCAACATCTAGAGTATTTCCTTTGGATTTGAAATTGTGAGATTTAAACAGCGACGCTGAGAAACTGGTCCATGCTTTTGTTTCTTCTAGGCTGGACTACTGTAACTCTCTTTTATCCAGCTGTCCTAATAAGTCTATTAGGACTCTTCAGCTGGTTCAGAATGAAGAGTACTGACTTGGACTGGGAGGAGAGAGCACATCTCTCCAGTGTTAGCGTCTCTACACTGGTTACCTATAAAATCTAGGATAGAGTTTAAAATTCTTCTTTTGACTTACAAAGCGCTTAATGGCATCGGGCCATCGTATCTTAAAGACTTAATCGTTCCGTATAATCCGTCTAGGTCTTTGCGTTCTCAACATGCAGGTCTGCTCGTTGTACCTAGGGTCTCTAAAAGTAGTATGGGAGGTCGAGCCTTTAGTTATCAGGCTCCTCTTCTTTGGAATAACTTACCGGTTGAGGTCCGGGGAGCAGACACGGTCTCAACCTTTAAGTGTAGACTTAAAACTTTCCTTTTTGATAAAGCTTACAGTTAGAGCTGGATCAGGTCTGAACCAGCTCTTAGTCATGCTGCTATAGGTTTAGACTGCTGGGGGGAACTGACACACAGGGCTCCTGTTTCCCTCTTTTTCTGTCAGTCTAACTTCTAGTCTTACTGTCCTGTTATAGTTACTGACCATACACCTCTCTGGGAGGATCTGAGTTTGTCTTGTAGGTTCCTGGGGATCGGTGAAGAAGACGGCCTGCTGCTGTGCTCCTGTCCGACACCAGCTGCTACGGCTTTGGATTTGGCCTGCTGGTTTCACCTTAACTGTCGCCACAGCGCCAAACTTCAGACTGCGTCTGTTTCTCCCTCTCTCCCTTTCTGTGTGTGTGTGTGTGTGTGTGTGTGTGTGTGTGTGTGTGTGTGTGTCTGTGTCTGTGTGTGCGTCTGTGTGCGTGTGTGTGTGTATCCCTACCCCCCCCCCAATTCTCTCTCCCACTCTCTCTCCTCTATCTGTCTCTCTCTAACCCCAACACAGTCGAGACAGATGTCTGTCTAACATGAGTCTGGTTCTGTCCGAGGTTTCTGCCCGTTAAAGGGAAGTTTTTCCTTGCCATTGTAACTTGCTAAATGCTGCAAAGTGCTGTACTCATGGTGGATTAAGATAAGATAAGACTCCTTATCTTGTCTTGATGTTGGGTTTCTGCTAATAAAATTTTATTAACATTTCCGGGTCTAGACCTGTAAATGTTTTTGTAAAGTGTCTTGAAATAACATTGGTTATGATTTGGCGCTATATAAATAAAGATTGATTGATTGATTGATTGATTGAAACAGTCTCTTTAAAGGGATAGTTCAGTTTTTTTGAAGTGGGGTTGTATGAGCTCTATGTGACCACTAAGGACATTAGATACAGTAGAAAGTTGTCTGCTCTCCCTCAGTAAGACACAGACTGTAATCGATGATGACGAGGAAATAGACGCTAACAGGGACAGACGGTACCAAATTCAAAGGCTATTTTCTCTGCCTACAAGAACTCAAATCAAAAAGTAATACCACAGTTTAAGAGTACGATACATAAAATATTTTTCAAGTGCATTAAGTCTTCGGAAATATAAACATTTATCCGGACCTAACTAACTCATGTGTCCTTACGCGCAGCGCTAGTGCGCTCCGTCCCCCCTCCTCCTTCCAGCTGTAGGGAATGTAAACAAGCTATGCTTCGAGCGCCGTTTTTAGCCTGGTGTAAGTTTGATCAAGTATTGTAATTCTTTTGTTTGTACGCTAAGGATTGTGAGGCAGCGTAGGAAGTTAAAAATGAGTGACTATGACAGCGACGAAGAAGTTTCATTCATTTTGGAACCAAAAGGATACCTGCATGAACCTAGCTACACAGAAGAGGAGCTGCTACAGATGGAGACTAAAAGGAATACAGAGGAAACATCCACGGACACTAGACATCAAGATAGAGTCTGAAATACCCAGTGGTGTAAATGTCTGAGCTGTGACTCAATGCCCACGGATGCTGAGTGTTACTGCTGTCACGAGTGGAACTTGGCTACAGACAATCTTCAGGATTTGTCTGAGGACACTGCTGGCTCTCAAGCCGTCTGTATAACTCATCACACAGATTTCCCTGCTCTTCTGAATTCTGGAGTGTCCTGTAACAGCAACAACAGCAACAGTCGTGGCAGCAGTAACACTCAGCATCTCGATGTCCAGTGTCCGTGGATGTTTCCTCTGTATTTCTTTCAGTTGCCATCTGTAGCAGTTCCTCTTCTGTGTAGCTACTCCGGCTCATACAGGTATCCTTTTGGTTCCAAAGTGAATGAAACTTCATCGTCGCTGTCATAGTCACTCATTTTGAATTTCCTACGCTGCCTCACAATCCTTAGAGTACAAAAAAAAGAATTACGACACTTGATCAAACTTACACGAGGCTAAAACCGGCGCCCGAAGCATAGCTTGTTTACATTCCCTACAGCTGGAAGGAGGAGGGGGGACGGAGCGCACTAGCGCTGCGCGTAAGGACACATGACCAGTTAGTTAGGTCCAGATAAATGTTTATATTTCCGAAGACTTAATGCCTTGATGACTTAAAAAGTATTTTATGTATCGTACTCTTAAACTGTGGTATTACTTTTTGATTTGAGTTCTTGTAGGCAGAGAAAATAGCCTTTGAATTTGGTACCGTCTGTCCCTGTTAGCGTCTATTTCCTCGTCACCATCTATTAAAGTTTGTCTTACTGAGGGAGAGCAGACAACTTTCTACTGTATCTAATGTCCTTAGTGGTCACATAGAGCTCATACAACCCCACTTCAAAAAAACTGAACTATCCCTTTAAGTCCTCTCAACTGGTAGATTATATTTATTTTGCTGAAAAATGCATTAATGCTAATTTTTTTTTAAAATGTTTCATACTTTCTTTATTCTTGTTTGTATGTTAATGTGTTTCCAGAAGCCAGACTACAGCATTATTAAGATTGCTGCATGGGACTTGCTGTCTCTCTTCTTTTGCTCATTCATTTTCAGAATTCAGCAAGCGTGGGTGGGTTGGCAGGGTGAGCTCACGGTAGCACTAGCCATCAGGAGGGCATGACCGTGTGAATGCCTGACAGAAAATGAACATTTTAAGTGGATTTTGGCTTTAATAGCGTGTGGTCTTAAACTTTGGATCAGCTGATAAACAACCTATTTCAGGTTATTATTTTTTTATTTATTTTTTAATTACAAGTTCCAAATGGTTTTGTCACACTCCCCCTCATGCTTTTGCATGTAGCTTTACTTAAAACCTCATGAAGATCCAAATGTGCAAGATGTGTATTTTACCAATTTTTCAACTGGTCCTACGATTATGATCAGGTCAGTATTCTTTTTTCCTTTTCTTGATGTTGTAGCCTAATTTGTTCAGTCACTATATGGTGCATGCCAAAGACTTGAATTTAATGTATTTTGTTGGGGGAAAAACCATAATGGTGATGTTCAATCTTATATTTATTAAATTAATCAGGTACCACCCTAGCATATTTGCTGCAAGATTGTCAAGTGCAAGACTACAAAGTCCACAACTTCTTGGCCACACAAATCAGAAAAATTACTTATAAATCAAATTGGGTCCATATTCTGTTTTTTCCATTTCCTATTTACTACATACATACAGACATACATACTCCTATTTACAAGATTAAAAGTACACAAAAAAAGGCTTTTCCTTTTTTTAAAAAAAAAAAAAAAAAAAGAATATAGTATTATATTATGGGAACATGTATATGTTATATAGAATTATGACAAAAACCTGCTTTGGATTATGCAGGCTCTTCCCAGCAATGAAACTGGGCCTTCCTGTTCCTTTGCACGACCCCCTCTTACCCTAAAAATAAACATTTTATTGCATTTATTATTTGTGGTGCTCGAAACAATTTTTACTTTTGTTGTTGTTTGTGTCAACATGTCATGTAAACACGCCTGGCGCCGATCTGACACTGCTGTGCACGGCGCTTTCGTTCCGTGCGCGTGTGAACCTTGGGTGAGTGATCCCCAGCACCGCGGAAGGTATGCTGGGAAGACCCGATAGCGGAGACGGTCAGAGCCACTGTCCCTGCAGCAGAAGAATGGACAGCAGGGCGCATGGAAGTGCGTCACCGTGTGGGCCAGCTCCTGGGACAGATGTAATCTGTTCCTTTGTCATTAATAGGAGAACAAAATGAAGAGAGTTACACAGCTGGCTTATCCATTCAGAATACTTTTGATCTACCTGTACTCCTGGTTTGTCATCACCAAATAGCAGAACCTTTGGTGATATACTGTATACTCTCCCAGTGTCTCCGCCTCATCCTCCTTACAATAATGTACTCCATCTTTTTAGATCAGGTTAAAAATAAAGACTAAAACAGAGAAATATGGGAAATCACAGGTAAATCCTGAGTGACATACATTTATTTAGTCTCTTTTTTCTTCGTCTTTTCTCTCCCTCTTTTCTTTGAATTAAATGAAATGAGAGAACCAGATATATACTCAGTATCAGATGTTAAGGCTGTTTATTGTTTAACTGTAAGATGTGAATCAAACTTCCAGCTGCCGTCAGGTTAACTTTCCATTATGACAAACGGCTTTAATCTGACATCAGATGTGACGGGACAGTTAATATAGATATAAATGTATATGCTGGTTCAGACGGTTACATTAAATAGTGATTGCTGTGATTGTTTATTGCATTAAAATGTGCCTGACACTCTGGAAACCTGCCTCTGAGGCTTTGATGACATGTTCGCACATGTGCGCCTGTCACCAAATTACAGCTGCGAAGGGTGCGCTCTGCCTTGGGCCGAGGATAGACCAGGTTGGAGCTGGCGAGCTTTCAGCACACTTTTTTGGCACAAAATTGTCACTGCGCCAACATGAATCTGCTGATACCTCCCCCTGGTGCACCGTCAACTCCGCACGGTGGTGCGCTGCATGAAATTAGCACTGCTACGCCACAAAATTACAGCCCATAGTCTCCGCGACAGTATTTAAGTAAAGATAATATCAAATACTTCATACAGCACAGCTACAGCTGCTTGTGCTGGAGTTCCCCTTTAGCTGGAAAACTGGGTTAGCCTCAAGTTAGTTGAATCATGCAGAGCACAGGGTTCATAATCACACAACAGCAAAAATGTTTCAGTGATGAAAAATTTAGCTGAATGACAAATGCTAACATTTAGAGATTTTTTTTTTCAATTTAAGGAATGATTTAACCCAAAAATACAGCATAAATTAATGTTAACTGACACAAAATGGGAACCACAAATCCAGTTTTCGTTGCCTAGATTGTTTCTGTAAATTGCAGTGATCCATCAGTTTCTCTTCTCTTTGTCTTTCAGTAGCCTGTCAAGAGATAGCTCTTAATGCTTTACAAACATATTCGTTCAATCAATCACGCAACAGCTCTTCCTCATTTTTGATTTTGTTTTAGAGTTTAGAGGGTATTTAAGCCAACGCTGCCACTCATCTCCCTCTTTCTGTCACTCAGTGGGTGTAACCGCAGTGACTTCTGCTTGTTGTGACATCATGTGCATACCCTCTATTACTGATAAGTGTGCTGTGGTAAGCTGTGGAGACAAAACTTGAAGTGCTAGAAAAAACTGAATGCAAGTTTGGAGTCAGCATGCCAATTTTAGTTTCAATCGGCATAAAAGTGTAATTGTTGACAACAAGCTTGGAATCGGGCACTGCCCCCAATCACTGAGAAAGGCAGATCAGACACTAAATCAGGTGCTAAGCCAGATGCTAATTCAGGTGCTACATAGGACTAAATAGAATGCTTAATCAGATGTTTACTCTGAGCTATATCAGGGACTTAATCATGAGCTAAATGAGGCACCACATCAGGGGCTATATTAGATGCAAAATCAGATGCTAAATCAGGTGTTATATATTTCTTTTTTTTTTTTGGTGATGTAGATATCAAGCTTTGGTGAGAAAGAGGACTTGAAACTCAAACAATCTTCCTGTTTCTTCCTGTTTTCAACATTTTTTCTTCAGTCCCATGAGCTAAAAGTTAATAGGAAGGGTAAAAGAAAAATTGTTGGTCTGAAAAAAAAAAAAAAAAAAAACTGATTAATGTTGTGAATATTTTTCTCCTTCCAGGGTGACTGAATCTCTCTCTCAGACTCATTGTCATCTCTATAGCTCTCTGTCTGAACAGAAAGATAACCAGAGCTACCGATGAGCCATTGTTCCTGGTTGTGAAAATGTGCCTTCAGTGAGAATCATGGTTTCCTGTTTCCCCATGCGTGTCCTGGGTCTGTGGTGTGTCTGGCTAATTGTCTTGGTCTCCCCCTGCTTTACCATTAGCATTCCCCAGCTGGATCGAGACAAAAGGGCAAAATTTCACCGTGTCCACAAAACTGGAGGGACCTGGAGGGGAGAGACAGGCGGGAGGCGAGGAAAAAGATGAGCCAAAATAATGGAGCTTCTTGGATTGGGGTGTTTGTGCACCTCAGTGATGGTGTGTGTTGGTTTTTGTGTGAGGCAAGCAGCAAGGATATGGATGTGGCGGCTCGGCCTGCGGAGCCAGCGGATACACCATCAGAGGCACTGCTGAGTGAGTGTGTGTGTTAAAGAGGATGAAGTTAGAGTCCAAACATCTCATTTTCTCTACACCAGTCTGTGATCCCTGAAGTCTGCCCTCATCTTCTACTTCTTTAGTCTCTCCCTCGACAGCACATTCGCTCCTCCCCTGGAGGATAAAAACTAATTCTGGACTTTGCACAGGCTCTTCCATCCCTCTGCAGTAAATTGGACATTAATCAAGTTATCTGTTATTGTCACTCTCTTTATCAACCCTGGTGCGTCCTCTCATTTCTGGCCTCTATTGTAGCTCCTCCTGAAAGCTTATTTCAGCTGTGGGGCTGAGAGAATTCCTCTCCTGTCGTTTCAGCTCTTTGTTAGGTAGTGTGGCCTCATCTTCAGACTCCATACAGGACGCCCTCATCCTCTTTGCTTTCCACAGCTTTCCACAGAGTTTCCTCTCTGGCACCAAACCCTGGCAGCTCCCTTCAGCCCGTCCTAATGTATTCACTGCCTTTCACATGCAGTCATATGCAGAGAGGGATGAGACTTTGTAATTTAAAAGTCATTCACCCATTTCACTCTGCTCTGCTGCCTCCTTCAATCCTCTCAGAAGCTGCAATTTGCCTTTGCTGATGCCAGACAGTGAGCGCCTTCTTATCCTCACAGCTGACCTACGATCAGAACCAAATGATGTCTCACTTTGCTTCAGGAGGGCTCCAAAACCTGATTCAGGTGTCTGAAAATCCTCACTCCTACTTCATGTTCCTGTATCAGAAAAAAAAACGGCTGAAATAAAAGCTTTTCAGGCAGGAACTCATCAATGAGCCAATGTGTGTGTGAATGTGTTATTTTTTCATAAACCATAACTGAATGGGCTCTAATTTCGTGGTGCAGTGTAGGGGGCGCAAGCCTGGCACAGCCTGCGCAGTGCTAATTTCGTGCAGCGCACCACCGTGCGCTGCCAGTTTGTCAATTTGGTAGACCGTCTGCGCAGAGATGGGTGTGACGGCGCGCCAGGGGGAGTTGACGGTGCACCAGGGGGAGGTGTCAGCAGATTCATGTTGGCGCAGTGACAATTTTGTGCCAAAAAAGTGCGCTGAAAGCTCGCCAGCTCCAACCTGGTCTATCCTCGGCCCAAGGCAGAGCGCACCCCATGCAGCTGTAATTTGGTGACAGGCGCACATGTGCGCACATGTCAACAAAGCCTCAGAGGCAGGTTTCCAGAGTGTCAGGCACATTTTAATGCAATAAACAATCACAGCAATCACTATTTAATGTAACCGTCTGAACCAGCATATATATTTATATCTATATTAACTGTCCCGTCACATCTGATGTCAGATTAAAGCCGTTTGTCAGAATGGAAAGTTAACCTGACGGCAGCTGGAAGTTTGATGCACATCTTAAAGTTAAACAATAAACAGCCTTAACATCTGATACTGAGTATATATCTGGTTCTCTCATTTCATTTAATTCAAAGAAAAGTGGGAGAGAAAAGACGAAGAAAAAAGAGACAAAATAAATGTATGTCACTCAGGATTTACCCGTGATTTCCCATATTTCTCTGTTTTAGTCTTTATTATCAAAGTGATCTAAAAAGATGGGGTACATTATTGTAAGGAGGATGAGGCGGAGACACCGAGAGAGTATACAGTATATCACCAAAGGCTCTGCTATTTGGTGATGACAAACCAGGAGTGCAGGTGGATCAAAAGTATTCTGAATGGATAAGCCAGCTGTGTAACTGTCTCTTCATTTTGTACTCCTATTAATGACAAAGGAACAGATTACATCTGTCCTGGGAGCTGGCCCACACGGTGACGAGCTTCGTGTCCTCCGATGTGCCCCGCTGTCAGTTTTCCTGCTGCAGGGACAGCGGCTCTGACCGTCTCCGCTACCGGCACTGTTTCCGCGGTGCTGAAGAACAGTCAGACCAATCAGACGCTGTGCCTTGGCTGCAGGGCACTTAAAGGCGAGGAGAGGCGCTCATTTGATTGGTGAAGACAGCGCTCGGCTGTGTCAAACCCACTCACGGCTTTTCTCCTCCCTCTCTGCTATTTACGCAGAGGGAGGCGTGGACGCGCAGCTCTGCGCTACTCTGCGCCTTGACTGTGCCTCTCTTGGCACTGCAGGAAACTTGCAAAGTGCGCCGGTCACGCCCTGTGCGCACGGCGAAGGCCGGCGCAGGGCAGGTGCGCCTGCGCCTGGTCTACGAAATTAGAGCCCAATCACTGAATTTACAACTTGTGAATATAAACACTGTTGACTCCTGGGCCAACAGATCCTCACAGTCACAGAGGTAGCAAGGATGAGGGGCAGAGCATAGAGATGAGGGGAAGTAGAAACAAAAAAGGGATGACAGGTTGTGCCTAGTAATGATGGGAAGTGCCCAATAATGATGGGAGGGGCCTAGAAATGTGTGTGTGTGTGTGTGTGTGTGTGTGTGTGCCTTCCCTTTTTAGGTTAAACAGGAAAGAAAGCTGTAATTTTCCAGAATTAATGTTATTACGCTGCATGAAAAAGTTAAAAGTTAAAAAAATGAAAAAAGAGGCCATGATTTGTCAAAAAAGTTGAAACACCTAGGGGAAAAAGTCACAAAATTTCAAGAAAAAAAAGGCAGAATGTTCTGAGAAAAAAAAAGGTGTAACTTTACTCCATCAAGCTAGTTTAGGTTGCTTTGTTTGCTTTGCTAGCTTGAAGTAGCGATCTGCTTTCCTTTATTTAGATTTGTAATAGTTAGAATAGTAACTCGCCGGAGATTAATCACTTTGCAACACAGATGGAGTTTGTTTTACTTAAAGGTATAATTGGTAGTCTGATTTAGATACACTTCTTGGTACACTACAGAAAATATCTGTAAAATATCTATTTACAGCAGGAGTAAAACAGGGAAAACACCAACCAAGTCATCCAGGGACACCTTCTTTGTAAACCAATCAAATCCCGCCGCCGTTCTGCCCGCCTCCTGTGCGTACATTTCACTGGCGTGCACATGATTCAGTGCGTGTTGCTGAACTGAGAAGGAAGGAGCAGCGCTGCAGAATGGTGGAGAAGCTACCTATACCTCGATTGCCCGTTGCTGCTCCTCCAGCTAAACAGAGCAAGAAAAAGGGAGTTGGATGGGGCTGTGTGGAACGAGAAGGTGTTCCGACTGGTGTCCGAAAGAATGGCTGTTGAGGGGTACGCGAGGACTCCAGATCAGTGCCGGTCCAAGTGCAAGAAACTCCGTGCCAAGTACCGGAAAATCAAAGACCACAACAGTCAAAGTGGCTTGCAGAGGAAGAACTGGAGGTGGTTCGACCTTATGGACGCCATTTACGGCTCCAGACCAGCGAGCAGAGGGAGAGAGGGTGCCGTGGACACCGCGTCCTCACTGCTGGAGAGAATTGCTGAGTCTTGTGGTTAGTTTCTTTTCGCTAAAGTGTTCCTGTGTTTCTGAAGTGTTAGATTTGTGCTCTGCACGTTAGTCTGTTGTTTATTGTGCCCTGTTGTTTGGTAACACGTGCCACAGCCGTAAACAAAGCCTTTTTTGTTTAGCATCTAGCGAGCTAACTCTAACTAGCACGATGCTAGCTCCAGTTACTATTTGATGCTGTTGTCTGCATTCTGGCGCTGCATAGTTGTGCTTTGTTTGATTAACGTGGAATTTGTGTTACTCTGTAGTTGAGGATCCCTCTACCAGCGAGCTCGAGGGCATCGAGGAAGAGGAGTCCACTACCCTTGCGGCCACTGGGAGCTCTTCCTCACCCTCTTCTCCGGCACGGACCTCGACACTGGCACCTGGAAGCCTGGACAGGGTGCAGCCAAACCCAGCAGGTTGCCCTCTAATGCCTCGTGGTAAGACAAAAAAGAAAGTAATATCACATATAGTTGTGATAGCATTTCTCAGCAAAGGGATTGCATAGGCACTAGTTAAAAGTTTACTGAAATAGTTAGTAGAAGACATGCGTCATGCATGCTCCCAGGCAGTCCTGCATTGACACTCCAAAACAGACCTTTTCCATCCACAAGTCCTTGAAGGATAATGGAATGCCAGCCTTTTCTGTTGAAGTAGTTGCAGTGGTACTCCTGTGGGGCTATAATGGGAATGTGCGATCCATCAATGGCACCAATACACTGTGGAAGCCCCCATCTGTTCTCAATGTAGGTAGCCATTTCTTTGAGCTTCACCCGGTCCGGAAAACGAATCTGTTCAGGAACCAACAACGTGCACGCTGCCCTGCAAAAGTCCTGCACACACCGGCACACAGTGGTTTTGCTGACACCAAAAAGATGACCAATACTTCTGTACTCGCTGTTGGTGGCCAACTTCCACAGGGCAATGGCAACCCTTTTCTTCAGGGGAACACACACTCTGTAGTTTGTGTCCTGCTTCTCCATCCCTGGACGCAGCTTGTTGCACAGGTACAGAAATGTTTCTTCAGACATCCTGAAGTTGTCTACCCACTGTGTGTGTGTGAATCCTGGGACGATCACATCCCACCACTCACTGGCACGGTTGACGGCCCAAAAAGTTGGTCTTTGACGATAGTTTCCCAGCAGTTGAGCTACCTAAAAAAGAAAAATCATGAGTACTTATAATGAATCACATTAAATACAAGTTCAGCAGCAGTTGTGCTGCGCTTTGTTCCTTTCAGTGGTAGTTTCTAGTCAATATTGTTTAGGTTTAACAACAACAACACAACAAAGAAGAGACCCCTACGAGTTAACAATACTGTAAAGGGCACGTGTCGCGGCAACGCTAGTTATAACAGTGATCAAAAACGTTGATAAGTTGTTTTGTGTTGTTTTCTTAACGCTTTAGGCAGAACACTTGTAGAAACAGTGAAGAGGAAATACACTGTTACACCAGAAAGTTAGCTTAAAGTATAGCTTACCCTTCTGCGTCATCGTTCCCATAGAGCTAATGTGCTGTTGTCCTTTACGTCGGATCTACTAAGCACCATCGCCCAAAGTCGTCTTGTTCTTTCGGCTGTGTTTCTTCACGCAGCACGCAGCCTTCTCTGAAACAAAGCTTCGTTGCGCTTTGTAACAAAAAAAACACATGCCAATCATGAAGAAAAACAGCTGCTGTATGTCCTCCATCGCTGCTCTTTGTTTATTATGTCGCATTTTCTTCTTCGTTGCATTTATAAGCAGGGCACAGTGTCGCACGGCTACGACGTCACGCTATTATTCAACATGCAACTTTCGGCATCCGGCTTACGCGCCGCCTACCACAAGGGGGTACGGTTTGCGGTGGAAACATAAACAGGATGAGGCTCAACCGTACCAAACCGCCCCAAACTGTACTGAACCGACCCGGACTGCTTGGTGGAAACGCAGCTTAATAAACTCTCACCACAGGGGCTCTGACAAGTAAAATGAAAAAAAAAACTGTGATATTTGCTAAGTCCTAGAGAAAATGTACATGTACTTTTTGTATTATAGCTTTACTCCTGATATCATGTCACAGGTAAAAGTGGATATAATACTAGCATGACAGTCGCGAGTACTGACAAAAGTCACGTTTGTTTATTGTTTTTTTAGCTTTGCGTTTTAACGTTGTGGTGTTTCCTTACCTCTAAATGAGACACGACTCTACGTATTGCAAAACATAAAATGATGTGCTGAGTGCGTCTTTCAATTATTCACAATCATAGTTGCGAATCAGCGGCGCCCGTGCATGTGAGCGGGGGCATTGCTTTGAAGGAGCCTCAAGGGGAGGGGGAGGAGGGGCTAGGCAGAGTCCTGACGAGATGCTACATTCAAATTCATGCTAGTTTTTCAGGACTGCCAACCCTGCCTTTAACTTGGGGTAAGGACAACAAAGGCCACATGGCATTTTCTTCTTCAAGGCTCAGAACAACGACTCTGTCTCCTAGTATAAACTCTGTGGTCACCAGCATCCTCTGCTGGACAAATATTGTAACACTCATTTTCACATTGCTACATCCCTCCCCCTGAAGCAGGTTCTGTCATTCCAAATGAACAGGACTTTTTTTTTTCTTTATTTTCAACAGTCAGCATTGCAACGCTCTCAACAGTCCTCTCTTAGGCTAATTGAAAGTCTGTCAGGTAACTAGGTAACAACCTCCCTTTTAGACTGTCTACTCACAGGACTTGCTTTAGTCACCGTCCCTCTGTCTGTCTCTCGTTTTACAACAGCTTCAGCAGCTGCTGGCTCTTCCAGCTTGTCTTCACGGAGCACAATGTCCACAACATCAGTGTCTCTTCCTTTGTTTCCATCTGACTTGGCTGAGTTGTATCCATCTGCTGTCTCTCTGTGTCTTTTACAGGTGTTTGGTGAGGAGCCAGAATCTGATCCACAAGCCTCCTGACCACTCTCCCAGCACAAGCATCACTTTATATGACACCAGTCCTGTCACAGGCTCCATAATCCCCCGGATCCACTTGGGTCCAAGACTGTGCATCAATACTGAGTCCCCCTCTGTGAACCAGCACCCCTTTGCTTTGATGTCATGATCTCTGGACTGTCTTTCTTGTTGGTTTTGCATTTTCCTGTTAAGATCTGGGTGGATTAAATCCAGGGAGCAGCACAGCTTCCTTCCTAGAAGCAGCTCTGCCTGTGACAGGCCTGTCGTAGTCTGGGGTGTCACTCTGTAGCCAAATAACATTCTGTCTACTTTTACAGACAGTGTGCCTTCTGGACAGTTTTTCATCATGCTTTTAAATGTCTGTACCGCCCTCTCTGCTAACCCGTTGCTGGAGGCGTGATAGAGAGCAGAGGTCACATGGCGAATCCGATTTTTACTCAGGAAGCCCTTGAACTCTGTGCTGAGAAAACGTGCCATTATCGGACACCAACAATTCAGGCAATCCATGGTTGCTGAAACTGGTACACAAACACTCATTAGTTGTGGCTGACGTTGCAGAGTTCACTGGATACACATCCATCCATTTTGAATGATCAAAAAACAAATTACCTATTGTAATAGCTAAAGCCCAATGCTTAGCTACCTTGGCGGCTAATATGGCTTGGTAACTGACGCGTTGCGCCCTCCACACCTGTACTGTGTATGAATAATGTCCGACATCATGCCTTGTATTTCTGTAGATTTATTTTCTCACCCAGTGGAGTCCACAAACATTCACAAAGGTCCACGATGCAATCGGCTTCACACAGTTTTAAATCCGTTTTACGTGTACGGCGTTACGGAGCAGTGGCCTCACGGCACCGCGGTCAGAAATGGTAAGTGCTCCCTACCGCCTAGCAACACACGCTCCCACCAAAGGTTCCTACCTAAATACAATTACATTTATGGACCCCCAGTGCCATAGCACCCTCTAGTGGATATACTGGGGGTCACACCCATCAAAAGACATGAACCAGTAAAATGGCCATTACACTTATATATGTTCCCACATAATCCACATGAATACGGCCTGGGTTTGTCGGGCCAGTCCCAGAGGGTCCCAGGAGCTAGCGCTGGAACATTTCTGTGCTCTTGACATGTAAGTCAAGCCTTGACAGTATCCTCCACCTCTTTATTCAGCTTTGGCCACCTGACATAGCTCCTAGCCAATGCTTTCATTCTGGACACTCCTGGGTGGCACTGATGAAGCTGTCAACACTTTGTCTTGGCCTGGCTTTGGCACAATTACTCTTGCCCCCCATAACACACACCCATGCTGGGTGCTGAGTTCCTGCTTCCTCACTGTGTATGGTGCAAATTCACTGTCTTTTAGTCCTGATAACCAGCCTCTGTGCACCATTTCTTGTACCTGCAAGAGTACAGAGTCTTTATCTGCCCATGTTCTCACTCCATCAGCAGTCACTAGTGTGATGTCAGAATTCTCCAGTTCATTTCCCCACAGGTGCTTCTTCTGATTATGATGTCAAAGACCTCAGGATACTGTCTCCTTTCAGGCTCAGTAGCTGGTTGTTTGTTTACTCCTGTCTGTAGTCATTTGTTTAGTTGTTGTGGTTGCTTTTTACTGTTGTTTGTTGTCTCTCTCTCCCTCTCTGTCTAGTCTCTTCTCCACACTCTTTCCCTTTATCACTGTTTCTTTTCTGATATCACCTTGTTCTGGTCAAGCAGCAATCTTCAAACTTGGCAATATACAGGAAAAAAACATTTCAAAACATTAATAAAGATTATCATTTTAAAACTCAAGGGAAGCTTTATACACAAATGGATCCCCTGGGAAAAGTAAATGTGTTCTGCACAATATGGCAGCCAGACCATAATTCTGTTGTCGTGACGCTGGAGAGGACAAATAAAAAAAAAAAAGAAAAAAAAAAAGAATACTTCAGCATGAGAACCTTCTCCTCTGGCCTTTCGATGTCAGGGTTCCCTGGTAGAGGTAGGCGGCTCAGAGCGTCTGCTTTGCTGTGATACTTTCCCTCTCAATACACTATTGAATATTCATAGGCTCTTAGGGTGACAGTCCATCGCTGGATTCTTGGAGATGCTATTTGTGGCTCTGCTCGCATCTCGCTGTAGAGTGACCATAAAGGCTTGTGATCAGTCAGTATGATGAACTTCTGTCCATAAATGTACTTGTGGGAGCCCCTCTTTGTCCAGTTGTTAGCAGTTTTTCTCTGCTGAATTGAGAGTCCGTGATGTGAATCCTATCGGCCTCTCTGTTTCATCAGGCATGTAATGTGACAGCACTGCACCTACTCCATGTGGTGATGCAGCACATGAAAGCACAATTCCCTTCTCTGGATCATAATGTACAAGTTCATCAGCTAACTGCATCATCTCTTTTGACTTTTCAAATGCAGCCCTTTGTGCCTCACCCCACTGCCACTTTGTGTCTTTTTGAAGCAGTTTATGCAATGGAGCAAGGACTGTTGACAGACTTGGCAAAAACTTGTTGCAGTAGTTTAACAGTCACTGGTATACCTTCAGCTGTGTCACATTTGAAGGTGTAGGTGCCTCCTGGATCGCTTGCACCTTCTCATGAACTGGGTGTAGTCCAGTTGTATCCACTGTGTGACCTAGAAACGTCACTTCTTCACTCATGAATGAGCTCTTGGTTTTCTTGAGCCTAAGACCGGCATCCCTTAGCCGCTGCAGTACTTTTGGGAGAGTCTTCTTTTCCTGTCAGCAGGATGTCGTCCAAGAAAACAGCCACATAAGGGATCCCCTGCAGCAGTCCTTCCAATGTCCGTTGAAAGACTGCTGTGCTGTCTGACACTCCACAATGTAGCACTTTGTATGTGAACAAACCTTTATGTGTGTTAATGGTCCCATTTTTTTTTTTTTTTTGCCTCCTCCTCCAAAGGAATTTGGTGACAAGCATGGCCGAGATCCAGCTTTGTGAATTTCTGTCCTCCACACAGACTGGCTAATAAGTCCTCAATTTTTGGAATTGGGTATTGCTCCAGTTTTGATACTTGGCTTACAGTCAGTTTGTAATCTCCACACAGTCTGGCTGAGTCATCTGGCTTTAGAGCGGGGACTACTGGTGCTGTCCACTCAGCGTATTTCACAGGTTCGAGGATGTCCTGGGCTTGAAGACGGTCAAGTTCTGCCTCAACTCTTCCTCTCGTAGCATATGGAACAGACCTGGCTTTGAAAAACCTGGGGTTGCATCCCTGTCTACATATATCTTAGATGGGGGCCTGTTAAAGGTCCCTAGATCCTCTTGGAATACCTCCTCATATTCCTCAAGCACCTCCTCAAGGGTCTCTTCTCTGATGTGGTAGATTCGAGGTTCAGGTCTCCAATGTCAGCCTAGCTTTTTAATCCAGCCTCTGCCGACTGGACTAGGGCCTGATCCTGTCACAACTACCACTGGTGGGTTTTTTGTTGTTTTTTTACTCTGCACTTTGAGCATGGCTGCTCCCAAAACCTTCACCTAATGCCCTGTGTATGTTCTTAGCCTGACTCTGCATGGATGTAAAGCTGGTACCTCTTTTCCTCATAAAGTTTTGTACACAGAATGGTTAACAGTTGTTACCCCACACCCTGAGTCTACTTCAAACTGCATCTCAGTGTCATTAACTGTCAGTGTTTCTACCAAGGGTTTCTCTGCAGGTATGTCTAAGACATCTAGTTTGTACAATGTGAACATGATCTCACCTGTATCTGTCTCATCATCCCCTTGGCCAACATAATTAGCACCCTAAAGTTTCCCCTGCTTCTTGCTTTGCAGTACTCCTCCCCACTTGCCTTTAGTTGCACCAGCTGGACTTTTGGACCGGCACATTTTTTGTATGTGGCCTGTTTTGCCACACGTATGACAAGTCTCACTCACAAACTTGCAGTCCTCAGCTCAGTGCTTTTCACTGCCACACTTGTGGCAAGTCTTGCTCTGGGTTCTTACTGAAGCCCTGCCTTGCTGACAACTTGTGCACCGTTCGAGAAGTTGTCACGTGTGTGGGTGTCGGTTCCTGTGAGTACTAGTCTTTTACGTCTTTGCTGGCCCTTTGCTGCGCCAGCTTCTATGCTTTGTCGAAGGTCAGCTCCGGCTCTGACAACAACTGCCGCTGTATACGGTCATCTCCGATCCCACAAACCAGTCTGTCACAGAGTATTTCAGATAACTTGTCTCCATAGTAGCAATCTTGCTCTAATTTCCTTAGCACAGTGACATACGACAAGACTGTCTCTCAGGGTGTCCTGGCTCTTGAGTTAAATTTACAGTGCTGCACGATCTCACTGAGTTTAGGGTTGAAATAGAAATTGAAATAGAAAATACTTTATTTATCCCCGAGGGGAAATTCAGGAGTCACAGCAGCAATCAAGAAAACAAAAGTAATAAAGTGTATAGAAAGAGCAAAAAGGTCTACAAGAAAATAGATGACGACAGCCCGTCCCCCACTCTCCAGCCCAGCCAGTCTCCACCTCCACAGGGTCCAGGACTGAGCCTCCCCAGCAGTCTGTTCAGTCTCTGTCTCCTGGATCCTGTCTGCCCACAGCAGGTGAAGCTCCTCCATTGTGGCGCCGATGTCAGCTCCGTAAGCCACGTCCGTGAACAGCACGATGCCACTCTGCCCTCCAGCAGCCCCTCTGCTGCTGGGCTAGCACGGCTAGCTCGTCCATCCCACCGGAGATAGATCCCACGTTCCCAACAACGATGGATGGAAAGACAGGTCCACGTCGTCACCTCCCAGCTCACACCAGAGAACCAGCACGTCATCCTCACCTCCTCCTCCTCAGCTCGAGGGATATCATCAAGCCTTTCACTAGTTAGCATTGACATGCTACAGGCTGCTAACAGCTAATTTCACATGTAAACAATGCAGCCATGGTTACATGTAGGATCTCCAGACAAACACAGGAGAAAAGTAGTAAAAATATCGCTGAAGACACAAAAAGTTTGGTGTTCTTGACCAACAATGAACGATACAAAGTAATGATCCACTCCTAACACAAAGATGACGAAAAAGAGACGAAAAAAATTACAAGAAATGGACAAAGAAGAGAGAGCTGCTGCAAAAGACAGCTACTTGGGCGGCGCCTATGCAAATGGTCCTTGAATAGCCTTACCAGCTCCTCAAATGTCTTTTCCCTCGGCTTTGTGGGTCTGACGAGATTCCTCATTACTGGGGCTGGAAGTCTGACTTGGACAGAACTGAGCAATATAGTTTTCTGTCGGTCCTCATCTGTTATTGCATTCAATAAAGTGGTGGAGTACTTCACAATATTCCTCCCAAGTCTGTTATTGTCTGTCAAGAGGAGCAGTACTTCCCACCAGAGCCGCTGCCATCTTCTCGGGCTGCCGTTCACTTATTCCGTCTCTTAGCTTTGCCTCGCTAATATGCTAACCGTCAGCTTTCACTCTTATCCATTTGTGCATTCTACCTTATCCCAAAGCACTCTGAAGACACCTTTTCCTCGTCGCCAATTGTGTAGTAACTCACCGTTAAATAATTGCTGTGCAACACAGGAGGAGTTTATTTTATTCCACTTGGGGTAAGAACAACATAAAAGCCTCATGGCATTTTCTTCTTCAAGGCGCAGAACAGAAACTTTGTCTCCTAGTATAAACTCGGTGGTCACCAGCACCCTCTGCTGGACAAACATTGTAACACACTCATTTTCACATTGCTACAGTTAGCTCATGTCAGCTTCCTGTCAGACTCCTTTTGTTGACCTGATATTAGAGACAGCTGATGGACATCAAGAAACAGATACAGAAAAATCAAATTGAATGTGTGTTTGTGGTCTGGAGATCTGTGACCTGTTCCAGATCAGCTGAAGGTGAGTGTGGGCTGACCCAGACTACAAACCACAAACCTGATCTACCATATTTATTTTAAGCCTCCTCCTCAAACCCTGTGTTTGTTTGTGTGGGCATGTGTTTGTCTTTCACACCAGTGTGTGGGTGTAAGAACAGAGAGGGATGAGGAAGAACAGTCTCTGGGAAGGAAGAGATGAGAGAATGGATAAACACACACACACACACACACACACACACACACACACACACACACACACACACACAGGCACGTGCACACACAGACGCTGAACCTCAGCAGGATCTTTGTAAAGTAATGTGAGGCCTCGAGGTCTGAGGTCTCTGGAGAATCACAGAGAAGGAAGGATGGTTCAGGGTGGAGGATAGAATCGGAGCAAAAATGTTTTCACAGCAGGAGGAAAAACAGAGGCTGGTGTGGTGAGCAGGTTGCTGCAGGTGAGAGCTCTGTTTTCATCAGCTCTGAAAGTTCATTAATATTTCCAATTAGCCTGGCAGAGAAATAAAGTCCACCGCCTCCCCGCTAATCATCATTTCACCATCTCACTGATTGCAGCTGTGTCCCCTTCTCTCGCCTGTATTGCATTCTGGACTATTTTCTGCCGCTGTTGGTGGAGAAATTGGTGTTTCTGCTGTGCCCGCTGTGATGAATTTCAGCTCTGTGTGAGTGTTGAGTGAAACTGAGAGGTTGGCGCTGAAACGATTACATTTGGCTGTTAGTGATAAGAAAGCAATGCTACTACAGGACAAGATTGGGTCATAACGGCGACAGATGCTTGCTTATATCGATTACTTACTTATATTCCATGGCCAGCAGCTCAGTGGTGATGGCTGATGAAACTGCTTCAACCTGGTCTTCATCATTGTAGCGGTTTTTAAAAGCGGGGGTCAAGTGTGGATGCCAAACTCAAGAGGTCAATGTCGTCTTTGTACTTTGTGTTCAGGTAGTCTGGAATGGTTTCTTTGATTGTTTTGGTCAGGTCTGTGTCATCAGTCTTAACTGCCAGGACCTCAGTGTTGAACAATAACAGCACAGGTTTGAGGTAGGACACTGTGACAACATTCTCACCTGAAAGCGCATCCGTAAACTCTAACAGAGGACCAAGGGCTTTGCTTACTGATTCTAGCACCTCAAGATCTTGCCAGGATGGGATGAGATGACGGCACCTTCTGTCTTCACCCAGCACATGACGGATGGCCTTCTCTTGTTCAACAAATTGCTCAATCATGCGCTGTCTGGAGCCCCATCTTGTGGGTGATTCAGTGATTAGTTTGTGGTCAGGAAGCTTCAGTTGTTCTTGAGCATCACTGAGGGCTTTCTCCAATTTCCAGCAGCTGGAAAAAGCTCCCATCGCCTTCTTACAAACTCCAATGGCACGATCCACTCTTGGATCATGCATGCTCCTCTCTGGAAAATTATTCATCAAAGCAAAACATTTGTTAACCAATTAAACATTTTGTGACCTGACATTCCCAGGCATATGGACATATTACTATTACATTTTTTTTATTATAAAGGAAGATTTGTACTATTTGTGGTAGTAGTAGGCCAGTACTAGCAGCAGCAGTAGTAGTTAAAAAAGTAGCAGGCCACGACATTATAACTGCATTATAATGCAGTCGTTTGTGGAAGGATTATAATTGTTTATTGTTTATTACTTGTTTTGTTGTATGGTACGTGTTCGCTGAAGGACTCGGTGAGGCTTTGCTGCTGTGTTGGTTTACTCACTCTTTGAGTCAAGCTTGTGGGTGTCCTGGAGTTGCGTAGTTTCACAAATTCCTCGTGCTTTCTCGTGTGGTTTGTTCGCAGGTGGTGGAAAAGATTAGTCGTAGAACTGTTTTTCACAGTGACCGTCTGACGACATATCTTGCATATCACGTTGTTTTGACTGGCGTCCGTCTTTAGAAATCCAAACCATTTCCACGCTATGGATGTGGACTTACGTCTCGTTACTAGGTCATTCCCCTTTGCTGCAGAGTCGGGAGATTCCTCCATTTCCTCCATGTGAGCGTAAAAGTCTGTTGTTGTTCTTACGGCTGCCGCCAAGGCACCGCATGACTAAACCATGCCCACTGATTGGCTTCTGAGGGATTTGCTTCCGCATTACTGCCCTCTTAGCCTATTCTGCTTGTTTTCACTTTCAGATGGTAGTTATACTCAATACTGAAAAACTGCATATCGTTCAAACAACTATTACAATACTATCGCAGACAATATATATCGCCCACCCCTCAGGAAGACTCAGGCCTTACACCAGTTAGCATTGAGGCAAGCTGCAGGCAGGCCACAGGCTGCTAACAGCTGAGTTCACATGTAAACAATGCAGCCATGGTTACATGTAGGATCTCCAGACAAACACAGGAGAAATAGTAGTAAAAATATCACTGAAGACACAAAAAGTTTGGTGTCTATGACCAAAAGGCAGCCATAGCCAACAGGGCGGCGCCTAGCAACCAGAATGTTATTTTTTCTCCAGAATGTTATTTTTTCTGGTTCAGCCGTGTTAAACGCGTTGAGTCGATATTCTCATATAAGTCATCTTTCATCGCCCGCCCTTTCCCTCTCTTCTTCTTCTTCTTCTTCTTCTACTTCTTCTACTTCTTCCACTTCTTCCAGTGTTTACAGCCCAAGCGCTGATCTGTGCCCTTCTCTTGTCAGCTTGATGTGCCTTTCTCGGTATGTTAGGTCACAGCCAGCTGTTAGATCTACCTGCAGTTTGGCAGAAAAGCTAAAGCCCGCAGCGAGACGTGGAGCATCGTGACTGATGGTATGTCCTACAGACTGGGTTTAATCTGACTGGCTTCTGTCTGACCTTTAGACTGACTGTCAGGTTTCCAATATACATGATACATCATCAGACTGTGTGTGGATATATCCTTCACTCTTCAAACCTACCACAGATTCAAATTGAATCTTGTTTCTTGGCACAATATTTGCAGTAAACCGTGGCCTTGCCTCTTTCCAAAGCACCTCTTTTTTCAGCAGTTGCTGCCTCGAACTGTTTGTCTTTGCTCACTTTGTGTCCTGAGAATCTGCAAGTGATGCAAGGTGAGATGTGTTCCCAAACAACCTGTGTATATTCGCCCAACTCTCTCATAGAGACGCTCACAGAGGAATGAGATACAGAGACGCTCACAAAGGCTTGGCTGTGTGGAGTGAGCCGTAAACAAACACAGTATGAGCGTGTGAAGAGATGTGCAAAAAAACTCGACAGCAGAACAGACTCTGAGCTCTGCAGACTTCTGTGGATGTGTGCTGACACTCTTTAAATCCAATGAATGAGTTCACTGTGTCCTGTTGAGCTTTTTATATGAGAACAGATGGACCTCTAAACTGCCAGAATCTCTGATCTGATGCTGATATTTGAGACCCTTGGATGTTTAGATGAAATGTCTTGGCAGCTTTAAAATATGCTTCAGTGATTGTTCTTGTAGAGAGGTCAGTTTGAAGAGAGGAGATTCTTAAATGATCCACATGAATATGAAACACTAACTCCTGTTTGGGACAGTAGGGATGGGTACCCAATTAGGTACTTTTATAGGTACCAACCGAATTATGTCAAAAGTACCGGGTACCACGTCACATAAAATCAATAGGTACCATGTTTAGGTACCTGAAATCATCCTTGTGACTGTGAGGGACTGGAAGAGTAGGTGATTTTCCATGCTGGGCATGAACACAGCATTGCAAGGTTATTTATTGAAGGATACTGATGTTAAATTGAAAAATAAATAAATAAATCTTATATATATATATATATATATATATATATATATATATATATATATATATATATATATATTAGAGATGCAAACAATTAATCGATTATCAATTAATTGTCGATAAGAAATTACTTGATTAAAGTGTATTAATTGCAATTAATTGCGTTTTGAACCCGTAATTCCCCTCAAGCCCGCATGGGGTCGCGCTTGACGCCAGACGTCCTTGAACAGCCTGCCGCAACTTGATTAGAAGAAGAAGAGGACGAGCACAACAAGTCAAATGAGAGGCGGTAAACTGCAGGATGAAGAGGACAAGACGGAGTTCGGTATGGAACCACTGTAAGTTGGTTAATGACGACAAAGACGCCAAATGCACCATCTGTGGAAGTATTTTAAAGTACAACTCCTCCACAACTTCGCTAAATTATCACCTCAGTATGTCACATTCAGCCGTGCTGCAGGGAGCGAGTAGCTCTCGGCCTACAATCACCGCAGCGTTGGGACGACGAGTATGTGAGTCCACGAAGGCAGAGGGCATTACCCAGCGGATATGTGACATGGTTACTACAGACATGCTGCCAATAAATGTCGTTGAAGGACAGGGATTTAGAGAGGTAATAAAGTACATCGAGCCAGGATACAATATTCCCTCTCGAGCAACAATAACCACCCGCGTGGAAGCAAGCTACGCGAGGAAGAAGGCAGAGTTAAAAACACAACTTTCAACCGCGAATGTGGCTCTCACAACGGACTGTTGGACTTCCCTGAACACAGAAAGCTACATCACAGTTACATGCCACTACATTGAAGCGGACTGGCAGGTTAAGTCGGCGGTCCTACTCACGGAGAGCATGCCAGTGAGACATACAGCTGATAATTTAGCGGACAAGTTGAACCAAGCTGTGGAAACATGGGGCCTCACCTGGCATGTAGTTGCTTGTGTACACGACAGTGCACGGAATATTGTCTCAGCAAACAGTCCCACACGAGTCAGTTGGCACTCAGTTCCATGTTTTGCTCACACCCTGCAGCTGGCCATTAACAACGGCTTCTCCACCTACATGGACCGAGTCATTGTTGCTGCAAGCAGACTTGTACAACTCTTCAACCACAGCAATATAGCAAACAAAGCACTCGCCGCAAAACAGCAACAAAGGCAGCTGCCGTCTCATAAACTCATCCAATCCTGCAGAACCAGGTGGAATTCGGTCAGTGACATGTTTAATAGACTGACGGAGCAGCGGTGGGCCGTGTGTGCTGTGCTGTCAGACCGCACTGTGACCAAACAGGCAGATGCAAGGATGCTGGAGCTTAAAGACGAATACTGGCAGCTGATGGAAAATGTGGCTCCGGTGCTGGCAACACTGAAGTGCGCAACAACCGTCATGTCAACCGAGACTGAGGTGTCTATATCAGACTCTTTTCCCAAATCCCGAGTTCGCACTTCACTGGCTGAAAGGATGAAGGTAAGCGAGATCTATTGATTTAATTATTGCATATATATATATATATATGTATTTTTAACTACAGGCTATGCATGGCACACAGAGCTCATTGACAATTGTAGTTTTTAATTGCTTCTACTATCTTATTATATTAATATGAATTAATTGCAAGCAATGCATTAATTGTTAATAGTGTTTAATTCATTGGATGATAAAACACTTAAAAGCCTGTTCATTTGCTTTTAAACCTGCTAGAAGCAAACGATTAAGAACAAAATTACATTTAATTCTGATTTTTCTTTTTCCTCACAGATTGCTTCTGATGACCTGGCATTAACACCACCAATGCTAGCCACCATGCTTGATCCAAGGCACAAGCACCTGGGATTTCTGACCCTACCAAAGAGAATCGCAGCTCATGCCAAACTGCTTCAAGTGCTGACAGAAGAAGAAGAAGCAGGACATGGGAGCCCAACATCAGCCGATGCTACTGGAGACCATAAAGAGGATGTCCATGCAGAGCCAGTCCAGGGAGCTGTGCTTCAAAGACGCAGTGCCTACTCTCCTCTAATGGGTGACAACTACACAAGCAGGAGCTCTGATGATGTGGGAAAAGAAGTGGACAACTTCCTGAAAGATCCATCACCACTCCTTCACTCAAGTCCTACAGAATGGCGGTAGGTAAATGAAGGTAGGTTTCCAAGAGTGGCAAACCTTGCTGAAAATACCTATCCATACCTGGCGCATCTGTCCCTGCTGAGCGGGTGTTTTCAGCAACTGGCCTAACTGTGAATAGGCTGCGCACAAGGCTCACTCCTGACCATGTCGATATGCTCATATTTTTAAACAAAAATAGATAAGTCTCACACTTTGCAATGAGGAGCACGATGGCATGGATGTTTTTGTTTTGTTTTGTTCATGGGCACATTCATTATTCTCAGGGATGTTTTAGTTGTTTACAGGCAGCCTGTATTTTAAGGTCAAGGAGGGTTATAAATGGTGCTAATAGTCCAGTTGTGACACCATAATTTATTTTTAGAATTTATGTTATATATTTTATTGTACTGCTACAGAAGCAACTGTGCACTAATTTATTTTCAAGTTGAAGTCACCTTCATTATTGTTGTATTTGTTTTGCCTCTAATAGACAGTGAACTTATTTATTTTCATGTTTCAAGTAGCCTCAAAGTAACCCTTGTTAATGCATTGTCCCACTTGTGAATGTGTTGGTCCCTGCTGTTATGAATAAATCTTTTATTAAGGAATATGATTTGCATTTTCTCTTTCATAAGAAAGATAGCATTTTCGTAGAAAAGAACCTATTGATTTAGAGGGAAATTCAGCTTTGCAGGAAAATTGCCGCTGATCAATTAATCGATCATCGATCGATAAGATTAAACAACTATCAATTAATGAATTACTCGATAATTTGCATCCCTAATATATATATATATATATATATATATATATATATATATATATATATATATATATATATATATATATATATATATATATTTTATTACTAAACAAACTGATATTTTTTACCAAATTAACACAGAAAAGTACAGAAAATTAGTACGGATACCGATTGCCGGGTACCGGGCATTGGTACCGTATCGTTTCAAATGTGAAAGGTACCCGTCCCTATGGGACAGTATTTTCTCCTGTGCATGTCAGGAAAAGAAATCGCACCAGCAAAGGTCTGTCAGGGTTCACTCTCTAATCTGCAAAGCAGTAGTGTACACAAGGAGGGGGCAGTTGCCCCCCTTTGAGGCCTGATTGAGGCACGTGGAAAAACATACCCTAAAGTGCCCTC
The DNA here is from genome assembly GCF_033239565.1 of Halichoeres trimaculatus. Lineage (NCBI taxonomy): Eukaryota > Metazoa > Chordata > Actinopteri > Labriformes > Labridae > Halichoeres > Halichoeres trimaculatus. The sequence continues at coordinate 732,468 of NW_027437200.1, forward strand.
TCCGGAGCCAAAACTTGTGCCAAAAGCCCTGCTTCCACCAAGAGGTTCAGTTCGGTTCGTCTCAGTACAGCATGCATTTTTTGGCCTTTCCACTGACTAAAATCGCGGGACAGGTCCCCAAATAACCAAGACAAGCTGTCCCAGTTTTTGGGACCCTTCTGTTAGGGTGCCAGACTAAACTGATCCGATCCCAAACGGTGGACCTAGAAACCTGTTGATTGGTGGAAAGAATGGTCACTTCCTGTGTGGCAGTGGCTGATGTATTTCTCCTGGTAGCTCACAGTCTTCTCTGAAACTAAGCTTGATTATCCTTTGTATCAAAGAGCCGCATGCCAATCACACAAAAAACAAATTGCTGGATGTCTTTTATCATTGCTCTTTGTTTCCCATGTCACATTTTTTTTTGTTGGATTTATTAGCGGGGTACACTGTGTCACACTGCTATGTTGTGCCCCCCGGAGGATCAAATCACTTTGAAAACACTCTTGGGGACCAAAATATGTGCTCGAGGGCCAAACACTTGCCTAAGTGTCCCTTGAAATACATGCTGGAGTGCCCCCTTTGGCGCTAAAGTGTGTGTTCAAGTGTTCTCTTGAGAGACAAAGTGAATGTGTGCTAAAGTGCCTGCTTGGGAGCCCAAATGTGTGCTAAGGTGCCCCCTTGAATGTCAAAATGCCTGCCCTCTAGGGGGTCTAACAATGCATGCTAAAGCTCCCCTTGGGGACCCAAAATGCGTGTTTAAATACCCACTTCTGTGCCATAATGTGTGCTAAGGTGCTCATTTGGTTGCCATAATAAGAAAGAAAGTGTTCTCTTGGGGCCGAAACTGATGCGTGCTCAAGTGCTATTATGGAACTGAACTCTTGCTAAAGTACCCCCTTGGGGGCAGAAATCTGTGTTTCCACAGCTGTAAAGTGTCACCTGATTCAGGGACTCATTTTTATTCTCCATTGTCCTGAAATAAGCGCTCTCACAGAGATGACACCACACCCACGTCCAGGTTCTGTGTTCCCTGATCAGAAAGTCCAGCAGGCTTTTGTGAGACTTTCTTGGAAACCTCTTGATCTCCTCTGAATCGATGCATCAGACAGAAACCAAGCAGGAACAAATCAGTTCACGCAGAGAGGATGAAAGTGAAGGACAGCCGTGATGGAGGGGTGAAGCCTGATGCATACAGATATCCATATCTGATTAATGCAGCTGTCAGTCACACTCTGAAGATGGGTATGAGCTGTGCAGTGGAACCAGAAACTCCAGATTGTGAGATTATTAATCAGAGAATATACCTGAGCCTGTTTCCACAACACGGCCCGTTCAGCCAGATGCTGCAGTGCACCCTGGGATTTACCCCAAAAGCCTTTCTCTCTAAGGTCAGGGCGTGTCTTTGATCACCTGTCATCTCAGGTTGTTTAATCTGCTGATCGTGTGATGAAGGATCTACTTGGTCATGTGCAGCTAAACCTGGAGTTACGCCAGGACGTCGCAGGTATATAACGTTCTGAGTTTTCAAGCAAATGAGAAAAACAATTGGTTCACAGATTCATGCATATCATTGGTTGTGCTGAACTGCCAGGAAACAGCTGGTGGTTTGATAAACAGATGGATTTCTGGCGGATGAAGAGAGAGGAGAGAAACGACTGCCCTTATATTGTCCTTTGTCCAATATAAAGAGCTGCAGCCACATTACCAAGGTTGAAAGAGGAGGCTGTGTGTGTGTGTGTGTGTGTGTGTGTGTGTGTGTGTGTGTGTGTGTGTGTGTGTGTAGACGTAGGTAGAGTTGACAGAGGCATCATGTAGTCATTTCAAACATTTGGGGAATAAAAAGCTAAGCTAAGCTAAGTGAGTCCTGCAGACACCTTGCTGTGTGTTGTGTAACAGTGATGAGGTGCAGAGGTTGAGAAGAAGCTCACTAACAATGGCGGCTTCTTGACTTCACGGTGAGTCATTAGCTATAAACAGTGAGTCAGCGCTGACTCTGTGCTGCTGTTTATAGAGCTCTGCTTTAAAAGCCTGCTGTCACACTGATCTGCCTGTCTGCCTTGTGCACTTAGCACTGAACCACCAATCCTCAGGTATCACGGCCGTGTTGGTTTTAGGTCTTGATTTGTGTGGGCTAGGACTATTGTTTGGTGAGTTATTCTTTCTCAGGTTCACTCCCAGGGTTGAATGTTTAAACGATACTCTGACTCTGCTTTTTACTCTCTCCAGGATGTTACAAACTGAAGTTATGGCCTGATGTTTACAGTGAAGGCTGGGCCTTTGATCAGTGAGGTTTCAGCACCTGGACTGTGACGTACAGTTTGTTTTGTAAGTGTTTGATCCTTTGATCCTAACCTGGAGCAGTGTTTGCTTAGGTTTTTGTCTGGGGTTTCTGGTGCTTTAGACATTGTTTGTCCTGGTATCTAATTCCTAACTGGTCTTTTTTGGTCCATTATAGACTGATCTGTCCTTACTTCAAAGTGAGAGCTTTGTTTCTTTGAAGTCCAGCCCAGTTTGAGGCCATTCTTCATTTTTTACTCAGCCTTTGAAAATCACTTTTATAACACTTCACAGTGAGCAGAAGATCTGATTGTTTTTCCTGAGGTGGGAGTATTAATTAATACTGTTTATTAGTCAGTGCTTTCTAAGTCCTGTTGTATTCAGTTACTGCTGTTTAAACTTGTTGGTTCTGTTGGATTGACTCAGCTTCTCTACTGCTGTTTCAGTTTCCATTGGGTTTTCAGTCGTTAAGCTTCAGTCTGTAGTTTTAGTGATGAGCACACTTTAGGTTTGTTGTCTTGAGAGCGTATGAGGATTTTTTTTCCATCTGTTATAATTCAGTCAGAGGTCATCCAAATCACACACTGACAGACACCAGAGTCTGCAGACCCCATAGGATAGAGGGGATATATGAATGAATGAATGAATGTATGAATGTATGTATGTATGTATGTATGTATGTATGTATGTATGTATGTATGAAAGTATGGATAGACAGATGAATGACTAATTCATTGCTATGCTGCCCAAGTAGCTGCCTGTTGCAGCAGCTCTCTCTTTGTCTGTTTCTTGTAATTTTTTCTGTCTCTTTTTCGTCATCTTTGTATTTGGAGTGGATCATTACTTTGTATGGTTCATTGTTGGTCATGGACACCAAACTTTTTGTGGCTTCAGTGATATTTTTACTACTTTTCTCCTGTGTTTGTCTGGAGATCCTACATGTAACCATGGCTGCATTGTTTACATGTGAAATTAGCTGTTAGCAGCCTGTAGCATGTCAATGCTAACTAGTGTAGGGCTTGATGATTTCCCTCAAGGTGAGGAGGAAGAGGTGAGGACGACGTGCTGGTTCTTGGGTGTGAGCTGGGAGGTGACGACGTGGACCTGTTCCAATCGATGTTAGGAACGTGGGATTTATCCCCGGTGGGATGGACGAGCTAGCCATGCTAGCCCAGCGGCATCGTGTTGTTCACGGACGTGGCTGAGGGAGCTGACATCGGACGCCGGCGCCACATTGGAGGAGCTTCACCTGCTGTGAGCAGACAGGATCCAGGAGACAGAGACTGAACAGACTGCTGGGGAGGCTCAGTCCTGGACCCTGTGGAGGTGGAGACTGGCTGGGCTGGAGAGTGGTGGACGAGTGGGGGACGGGCTGTCGTCATCTATTTTGTTGTGGACCTTTTTGCACTTTCTATAATCTTTCTTACTTTTGTTTTCTTGATTGCTGCTGTGACTCCTGAATTTCCCCTCAGGGATACATAAAGTATTTTCTATTTCATTTTCTATTTCTATTTCAACCCCAAACTCAGTGAGATCGTGCAGCGCTGTAAATTTAACTCAAGAGCCAGGACACCCGGAAAGACAGTCTTGTCATATGTCACTGTGCTAAGGAAATTAGAGCAAGATTGCTACTATGGAGACAAGTTATCTGAAATACTCTGTGACAGACTGGTTTGTGGGATCGGAGATGACCGTATACAGCGGCAGTTGTTGTCAGAGCCGGACCTGACCTTCGACAAAGCATAGAAGCTGGCACAGCAAAGGGCCAGCAAAGACGTGAAAGACTAGTACTCACAGGAACCGACACCCACACACGTGACAACTTCTCGAACGGTGCACAAGTTGTCAGCAAGGCAGGGCTTCAGTAAGAACCCAGAGCAAGATTTGCCACATTCTATTTCTATTGTATTCTAATGGGAAAATAGATGGATGGTTGGATGAATGAACAGTTGGATGTATAGTTGGTTTGATGGTTGGATGAATTGTTGGATTGATTTAAAGAAGAATGGATGGATAGGTGGATGGTCAGATAGATGATAGATTGATGTATAGTTTGTTAGATGGTTAGATGAATGGTCGTATGGATAAAAAGTTGTATGTATGTATGTTTGTATGTGTGTATGTACATATGTATGTATATATGTATGTATGTATGTATGGGTGGATGGATGGATAAGTGGATTGATGAATGGATGGATGGATGGATGGATGGATAGATGGATTTATGGATGTATGTACGTATGGATAGATGGATGTTTGGATGGATGGATGGATGGATGGATGGATGGATAAATGGATGGATGGATGGATGGATGGATAGATGGATGGATGGATAGATGGATTTATGGATGTATGTACGTATGGATAGATGGATGGATGTTTGGATGGATGGATGGATGTTTGGATGGATGGATGGAAATACATTCCAGTTCTGGTCCAGTGCCCAGTTCTTGTGTTCCTGTTCAGTAAACATGTTAGTTATTTACTCAGACTAGTTTTTATCCATTTGCCCTTTTTGTCCAACAGTTACTGGTACGTTAATGGACCCTGTGTTCTCCAGGATGCGTCAGTCCAGTTTGAGTCTTGATTTTGATCATACCCTGAAGTAATTTTCTCCTGTCTCCACCCTGATCTGAACTAATGGTCCTCCCAGCTTACACTGACTCCACACTGCTCCACAAACTCTGAGTCCACATCTGATCTCCAGCCTCAGATTTTTCCATTCTGGGTTCATTTTTCAGTCTTCATTGATCCTGACAGTCTGCCTGGAAAGGTATAGACAGAGCGATACGTGGAGCATGCTGCACAGGTTAATGGTGTGGTTTTTAAGGGCGGACGTTCTGTCAATACATGCAGACGTTTGAGAAAATTGCTCATAGGGAAATCGATGGGTGGGGTTCACTTTGCGTGGAAACCGAACTCTCACAGATGAAGTTTGTGGAGGAAGGAAAGCTGCATTACAAAGTTTACTTTATAAAACATTGCACACATATAAAAGCATCCGTCTTTACATACCCACCTCCAAACTGGTTCAATATTGGTGTGTCTCTCTTACATTAAGCTTCTGAGTTCTTAAAACGGTCACTCCTCTGTTTTCCTCCCGTCTAATAGCTCAGATGAAAAGAAAACCTTGAACTGGCTCCTTTTAGAAAGGTGTAGGTTTTTCTTGGTTACATTTGTCTAGTTTTAACTCCGTCTTTCTGTTTTGTTTCAAAAGAGCTCCAAATGAGAGCCATTATGTCAGATGGCATTAAAAGGAGCACTCAGAGATAATGGAGATGGTCTGAGAGAAGGAGATGATCCTGAAATTAATCCAAATGAAAAGTTTTGCTCACAAAAAACAGACAAAAGCTGGGTGTCTGGGGAGGAAATCAGCTTTGTTTGTGTCTGAATCTGGTTTGTTTTCTGTCATCTGTGGATGAGCTACAGATGAGGAGAGAGAGCGCACCCACCCACCCACCCACACACACACACACACACACACACACACACACACACACACACGCTCCTACTACTGAAACCACGATAACAACACAATCGCTGCTCCCGCTGAATCACAATGAGCCCATTCCCACCGCTTCAGGCTTCTTTGTGGTTAGCTTTCCGGTCTGCCACGCAGAACATATGGAAGAGTGGGGTTGTCACAGATTACCTACTGGTGCCTGTTGGGGACAATTGCTGCATCCATGTGTGATCATCTGAGAATGAAAATTAAAAAAAAAAAAAAAAACATGGATGGGAGTGGAAGATAAAGCACATTTGCCCAGTTAAGTTTTTATTTAGCAGGAAGTCTGTGGAGCTCGAAGGGCGTTTGAGGACAATTCATCACACACACACACACACACACACACACACACACACACACACAAACACACACACACACACACACACACACACACATAAATGAGTGCTCGACCCCTCGATGCAGTGCATGTAATTTTTCGCTCAATTGATGCTACAGGCCGGGGAAGATGAGTTGCACTTCCCTGCCAGGTTAATACAAAAATATGGTGTGTGTGTGTGTGTGTGTGTGTGTGTGTGTGTGTGTGTGTGTGTGTGTGTGTGTGTGTGTGTTACCGTATGTAATCAGTAATCCTCTTGGGGGCCTTCAGGGGGCATGAAGGAGCAGAAAACAGACCCCACTGTTTTAGGTTGAAGACTCCAGCACTTTGTTTTTATAAACTCTTTGGTTGCTCCACACATTTTGTTCAACTACATCATGTTGGAAATGAGGTGAGTTGTATGACATACATCTAAGTGTCACTCCTACTCTGCTTTCCCACACTGCCTTGCAGGGTACCTCTAACTGGGTGCTCAGTATCTTCCCACGCTGCTATCCTGACAGAGCTACTTTGTCCACGCTGCCTTACAGGGTACCTTTAACCGTGCACTAAGTCATCTTCCCACACTGTTATCCTGACAGGGTACATTTTCACACTGCCTTACAGGGTACTTTTTACTGTTCACCTCAGTTAGTTTCCCATACTGCGATCCTGACAGGGTACCTCACAGATAGTTTGTCACTCTCAAATGATGTCTTTGTTCTTAATTCCTCAAATACTTAAACTTCTTCTTATTGGAAATGTGATGCTATCAATCTGACCAAAATACACTAAAATTATTAATCTGACTCCAATCTCATCTCACCTCTTTCCGCGCAGTTCGTTGATGGGGAAGGATCAGGAGACGTCCTGGTTCTCAGTTGAACACAAATGTATTAACAATATGTCAAGAATATGCATTTACAGAGATCTCTGGTGCAGCCTCATTTCCCTGTTCCCTACATGTTGCAGAGACAGTTCATGAGACTGACCCTGACTCTCTCTCTCAGCACCAATATATAGTCACTAACAGAGTTTTCTAAAGAATGTAGGTTGAGTCATCTTCTTATTGGCTCTCCAGGTGTTGTCCCCCTCTGATTGGCTGCTGGCCGTCTTCTGTCTCTGTCTGTGACTGGCATTCATCAAGTGGGTGATCAGCCCCCCTCACTTATCTGTAGAGAAACTGTTAGACACACAAATCTCGCTTCCTTCCTTCCTTTAATTGTTTACCTTCCTCACTTTGACTGAAACACCTCAACTCTAATAAAGTAATTGTTGACTTGCGTTATTAGTGTTACACAGTTACTTCTTTTATTATTGGGTATAAACATTAACTTCACTTGTGGTCACTCTCTACTCTGGGTGCTCCATAAAATCCCAGGAATCCCCAGCCTCCCTCAAGTGTCCTGCAATTCATACCAACAACAATGAGCACATGGATACAACCAAGTTAGTAAAAGCACATCTGTATAGTATTGTTAATAAAGACATGTCTACATGGGCTATATATTCTTTCAATCATCAGCAGGCGTTTCAGTTTTTTGATCAATCTGAATTAGTCCCGTTTCCAACACCAACAAGCCGTCCAATGAGAAGCGCACAGTTTGGGTTGGATCGGTAAACCTGATACTGCTTGTGCTTACACAGCTAACTGTGCCCTTCTTGGTAGGCAGCACATAAGCCGGACGCCAATAGTCAGTCAGTCAGTTACATAATAGCCACCAAATCAGCACAACACAGTGTACCCCACTTATAAATCCAACCAAGAAGAAAAACACAACACAGTAAACAAAGGGCAACTATGGGAAACATCCAGCAATTTGTCTTCTTTGTGATTGACATATGGCTCTTTAATACAAAGAACAATCAAGCTTAGTTTCAGAGAAGACTGTGAGCCGCCAGGAGAAATACAGCAGCCGCTGTCACACAGGAAGTGACAAATCTTTCCACCAATCAACAGACAGCAGTGTTTCTAGCTCCACCTTCTGGCATCAGATCAGTATGTCTGGCACTCCAAAAGAAGCGTGCTAAAAAGTGGGATGGTACAGGTTGGTAATTTGGGACCTGTTTCAGGATTAGTCAGTGGAAATGCTGTCATATGTGTCAAGACCACTGCGCAAGACAAGAAATACTAAGAAAACTCAAGGCTGTTTGGTGGTCCCCTTATATGCCCAGTAAGGTGGACAAGCATTAAAAGAGTGTAAAGTGTGTGCCCAATTTAATGTCAGAAAAACTCTCTCAGCCCCTATAGCCCACATCCCGACCCCAGATGGCCCATTTAGACATCTAGTGCTGGATCACATAGACATGACAGAAAGGATAAGAGGCTACAGATACATTCTTGTGGTAATTGACCGATTTAGCAGATGGATAGAAGCTTTTCCAACAAGAGGTCCAGATGCTAGATCCACAGCCAGATTTCTATGTAAGGAAGTTTTTCCAAGGTTTGGATTTCCAGACACTATTAGCTCAGATAATGGTCCTGCTTTTGTGTCAAAAGTGCTGAAAAGTTCATTGAAATGTTAGGGATTAAGCAAAAGTTTGCTTGTATTTATCATCCTCAATCTCAAGGCATGGTTGAACGAGCAAATGGAACACTAAAATCTAAGCTGGCAAAGATTAAAGCAGACAGTAACAATAAGCTAAACTGGATGGATGCTTTGCCACTTGCTCTGATGCACATGAGATCTGAGACTAACCGAGTAACACATCTAACACCGCATGAAATGGTGATGGGGAGGCCAACATTTAGAAGGACCTTGTACTAGACTTGCTTCAAGACAACGTGAAACAAATCTCATGACCTATCTGCAAAATCTCACTGAAATACACAAAGTTATCTTTCAACAGACCAAGGCATCTACCGAAGACCGAAAGGCAGAGATCCAACCAGAACTGCAAACAGTAATACCCGGTGACTGGGTGTATGTGAAAGTATTCAAAAGAAAATGGGATCAGCCAAGACGGGAAGGCCTTTTGAAGTCATTCTGACAACCCCAACAGCCCTTAAGGTCCAAGGAAAGGCCAACTGGTTTCATCTCAACCATTGTTGTCGTGCAAATGACCCAACCGATGTGGAAGAACCACAGCCTGGATTGGACAGGAACGAAGCAACTGTATCACAGAATCAAGCACAGACGAGGACAGAAAGACGCAAGGAAGACAATCTCATCCCTGGACCTAACCGTCGATCTTAAAGACTTGCAGAAAAAAGGAAAAAAAAAAAACACAGCCTCTCATGATAACAGGTAGTGGACAACTGACTAAAGAAAAGGATCAACAGGACGACTAGACAATGTGGACTCAAAAAGTATAAAAATCCACAAGACTGCTCCTCCTACAGACCCATTAGTCTTTTATGTTGTGATTACAAAATATTGACAAAATCCCTTCAAACAGATTAAATGAGGTCATACCGAATACAATTCATCAAGACCAAAAAGGTTTTATACCAGGCCGACACTCGTTTTCAAAAATAAGAAGACTCCTTAACATAGTTCAATCAGGAGAGACTTATACACCAGAAAGAGTTATGAACTGATTTAATGAATAAATGCACGCAAAGATAGTTTGGCGGTTAGACCCCGTCAAGCGTTGAGCAAATAATAAATGTAGGGGGTACAAAGGCGTTAAAAATTATGAATATCCCCTGATGGAGTCTAGACACTGGTGGTGGTGAGAGTCCTGAGAAAGCTTGATCTGGAAGATTCAGTGAGGACTGCTGGGCTGCAGACTGCTGGGCTGCAGACTGCAAGGCTGCGAACTGTGAGCTGCGGACTGCTGGGCCGAAGAACGGAGCACTGAGCCATGGCGACTGGGGGTGCCTGGGGAGGAGGAGGGTTGAGACCTGGCCTTAGAACCCCTTCCTATTGTGATTAGAAATGATGAGAATATAAAAGGTATAGAGGGGAGACACAATCCATAAAGTCTCATTATATGCAGATGACCTACTCCTCTATATTTCCGACCCAGTACAATCCATACCTCACCCTCTCAATCTGTTAGAGAAGTTCGGGAGCCTCTCAGGCTATAAGTTGAATTTAGATAAAAGTCCTCTTTTCCCTGTAAACAAAGCAAGTATAACCCTAACTTATGACCAGTCCTTTAAATACCTCGGTGTTAACATAACATGGTCTTCTAGAACTCTCACAATGGAAAATTTTAATGTTGAAGCAGACAAAAAATATTTTAGAAAGATGGGCGAGTCTGCCAATTTCATTATCTAGACGAGTTAATGCCCATAAAATGACCATTTTTACCAAGATTTCTATATCTGTTTCAAGCACTCCCTGTCTAGCTTCAAAAATAACTTTTTAATTACAATGGATAAATATATTTCAACTTCTATATGGAATAAATCAATCCCTAGGATGAGAAAGAAATTAATGGAAAGACCAAAATCGGAGGGTGGGTTGGGCCTTCCCAATCTCCTTCAATATTATTGGGCAGCAAATATTTCTAAGCTGAAGTATTGGGTAAACACTTTTTCTGATAAAGATGGCCCTTCCTGGGCAAAAATGGAACTTAACTCACACACAACAATATCTCCAATTTCTCTTCTCACTGCTCCACTACCTTCATGTACGAGAACTATTTTTTTCTGTAACCCTGTAGTGGCTAACTCCATTAAAATCTGGACACAATTTCGCAGACGTTTCAATTTTAACCAAATAAGCAGTTTCTCTCCACTGTCCCTTAATCATATCTTCAAACCTTCACAAATGGATTCAAGTTTTGCAGGCTGGTCTTCTTTCAGGACCTGTTCTCTGAAGAGTCATTTATGTACTTTGAATCTCTATGTTAAGAACATTATATCCCCAAATCACATTTATTTAGATATCTCCAAGTGCGCAATTTTGCTGCTTAATACTTCACGTCCTACCCCAAACCTCCAAATAAAGATCATACATATGAACTTTTAAATCTTAACCCCTTTGGTAAGGGTTTAAATTCAAGAACATAAACTATCATCCAAAATATTCATCCTCCAGGGATGACTAAACTCCAGGAGGCCTGGGAACGAGGCTTAGGGTGTATTCACACCTGGTTCGTTTGAGACAGTTGTTCCGAATCAGTGGGCAGCCCCCCCAAAAGTCCAGTTTGTTTGGGCATATGCGAACACAGCAATCGCACTCAGATGCAGGACATAACAAGCGGGTCGAGATCGCCAAAAATAGGTGGTCTTGGCTCGCATCCACACACGCCCTGTAGCGGTTCCTGTACAGTGAGAACACAAACGGCCCAGCAAAATAGACATAATATGACGGCGCTTACCTGAGGCGCTGTCTGTATAGTTGTGAGAGTAGAGTGTGTTGTTGTGCACCCATCAGAGCCTGTTTTTGTGTGCGGTGACTTGAGCCGGCACGTTTTCATCTCGAGACATGCAACAGGATATTATTTTCCAGATGCAGTCAGGACTCCAGGAAAAACTACACATGCTGTTTATAAAGCACACACTGGTACATTAGCCAGATAAACGCTGTAATGCAAACTAGCCACACACGTTGTTGATGCTCCATGGCGGGTGAGAACGTGAATGAATGAATGAATGAATGAACGAAGCAGCGAACGGCAGAGATATTAGTCAAAATATATCGCTATGTAGAAATCACGCGGGCGCGTGATCCAACTTCAGAGGTGTGATACTTTTTGGGAGGTTTAAAATCCTACTCGTCATGTGGCAAGTAGGCTTAAAATCCTTGTCGCCAAACAGAAAAAATGCTCTCCAGTGGCGAGTGCTAATTTCCAACACTGGCTGCAACTACAAGCAGCAATGCTACAGATGGTGCAGCAAATATGCAGGCTCATTACAAAGGCTTTGCCTCACCCCTGTCATCCAAAGCCCCAAACCAGGTACATTGCTGTTACGCACACGTGCTAAACCTGGTTTTGGCTGACACGACAGAAGTGGCCATACCTACTGGGTCCCTCTTCTCCGTTTTAAATGAGATTGCGGTGTTTATTGGGGAATCCTATCAAGGATGAACGTGTGGGAGCAAAAGACCAGAGACACTCGACACAGACATCTCTCCACTATTGGAGAGACAAGGTGGTGGGCCAAGGATTTAGCTTTGAAGAGGATCTTTGGGTCATTTGGGAAACCAGACCAGTCTTTGTACATTGATGTCATAATGACACTCAGCATTCTTCGAGATCAGACCAATTTAACAACAACAACGCGTGTCAAAGCTAGAGGATTCTTAGAGGGGTTGATGAAGTATGAAACAGTACTAACTGATCAGCTTTTTCTTCGAATATTTGAAGTGACAACTCCTCTGTCAAACTACCTACAGTCGAGTGGGCTGGACATCCTAACTGCACACAAGATGGTCATGGCAACCCAAGATTCCCTGAAAAACATGGCAAGAGATTTTGAGGCAGTGAAGCGAGCTGCTCATACCTTTGTCCAGTGGGCAAATGCACAACTCATGAAGGAGGAGGACTGTGAATTTGAGTTGAAGGCAGCACTTCCTCAGGAAAGGAAAAGTAAAAGAAAGATGATGGCTGGTGAGGTAGCAACTGATGAAAGTATCACAGATGCAGACAGTGCATATGAAATTGAGGTCAATAATCAGATAATGGATACAATCACACACAGCAAATCTTAGGAGTGAAAAAATCTGGAGTTAAGCAAAAAACAGTGGAAGAGTTAAATTTCTGTAGTTTATTCTAACACACAGACTCCAGCCTGTGCTTGCGGGTACTTTTTGAGGGTGTTAAAATAATGAGTCTATTCAGAAAGTGTTGAGGTGGACCACTTAACTCTTGTTTGGAGTTCATTCCTAATGGACATGTTGCAGCAAGCGCCAGTACTCACGGACTTCATCGAGAGAGGTAAGTGTGCTCTTTTATCTCTAAAATCAATGTGAAAATATAAATAATTATCTGTTCTAAATACCTGCTACAACTAACTCTGTTACAAGCTACACAAATTTACTTTAATATTGACCTATTAGGAACTTGTTGAATTTACTCTAACACTAAAGAATGCTAAGTTATACTTGCAGTTAGCTTACTTTTAATATTAGATTCAACACATCCATGGTTATTTAAGTTCATCATTTCTTAAAAATTCGAATAGCATCTTACATCTTATGTTTTTGATTAGTTAAACTATAGTTAGCGATACATTGCTATGCTTCTTGTTCTGTAATAACATTTAGTGCACCTGATGTCGGACTCAATAGCTATTGTTCATGACACGTGGCTGGCAATAAAAGTAATGCGTAGAAGGTAACCACAATGCAAAACCTTATATTTCCCCGTTCTTTATCATTGAACGTGGTTGAGACTTCGCTGTTTGGGACTGTAAACTTAAATTAACACGAAGACACGATCGCAATGCTGCTTAGCCTGGGAATGTAATTTAAGCTAAGCTAATCCACTCACAAACGAGAGTGTAACCTTAAAGTGCAACAACACAACCAGTTTAAATCCCAGGTCTACTATACTCCAAAGGGTTTGAATAAAATAGATATCCCCATATAATAGTATCACAAGTGACGACTTAGACTTCACAGCAACCGTCCATTCATCAATTTTTGAACTGAGGTTTGGTTTGTTTGATTTTGGACATTCGCATTCAAAATCATTTCACATCCCAGGGAAGAAACGCATATAAATCTATTATTCCCCGCCTATGTGACTTATTGATGATCAATCTACTGTGCAATATAGATATGCAGTAGGTTGAAAAACGCTACTTGTTTGTGTTTCGTATTAGAAGACCCCCTTTATTCCTTAAGTGCTAAGCAGATTTAATACCATTCAAATAGTATGGCATTACATCATGCCTAAAATCAGTCAGCAGATGGCGCTGTTGCGCTGCTGTGAACGCAGGGGAGACTATTTCACTGCTCATGCTCAGCTCAGAATTAGGAGAGCAACAGCCGAGCAATGAGCTAATCTGTGCCCATGTGTCTCCTTGCTTTACAGGTATGTTTAAAAGTTTATTTTCCAGACAGACTATGTCTCCCAAACAGTGCAAGGTTATTATAAGTGCTTCTGTGATGTTTCGGGTTGTAGACTGATTGGACGAGTGCCAAGTTTGTGCTTTATGGTCGAGTGTGTGGCGCCGAGATGAGCTAGTTACTTTTGATCGTCATTCTGTTAGCATGTTAGCGCTGTGTTGCCGCGTAGCTGTGTGGGACTGAGACGGCATTGTGTGTGTTCGCGCCCGTGTGTGTGTGCGCGCCCGTGTTTGAAAACGAATGTGTAGATTAAAGCAAAACTATGATTTAGGTTAAAGTGATACTTTGAAGTAGGGTATTGAATCAAATGTTGTATGGTTAAGCAATCCAACATTTGAATATATACATTTATGTTTATATAAATGTTTTCTGAACTTTAATTGTTATTGAGAAATGCAAATGTATTACGCATTTCAGCTCAGAATAAAGAGAGCTCCAGCGGAGTAAGGAGCTAATCTGTGTCCATGTCTCTCCTTGCGTCACAGTTTTCCATATTATTTTTAAGTTTCACAGCGCGCCTCTGTCTGTGATAACTTCTGCTTTCGGCCCAGATTCCCCTATAGGTCTGGCGCTACAGATACTCATACTCCTCACAAGACCTCTTTTTGAAATATATCCTTTGTAATTTTTTTTAAAATAATTTTTAAATCAGTGAAAACTTATAAGTATATTCCTTTCCCTGACCATGTGACTTATTGTTTAATCAACAGTGCAAAACTTATATTTCTCACTTAGCTATGAATGTCCAATATCACACTATAACCTCTCGGCCATCTTTTTTCTGTTTATATTCATTCAATTTTTTAATTCATTTTTTTTCAGGCCTTAAAGATGTTGTTAAAGGTGAAACATGGCGGGACATAGAAATATGTAAAACTCCAGGAAGTCAGCTTCTGTGACTTCATCTGTATAGGTAAGTGACATCTTTTCATGTACTTATTTTGTTATTATTATTATTATTATTATTTCATTTTAATGAAATTGTTTATGTTTATGGATCTTTGCTTTTTATGCTTCAGTCCAACAGAAGTTTCTCATACCTGAGGATGCATTGTTGAGAGTCACTGATGAGCAAGGTGTAGAAGTGGATGAGGATGTTTTTCCAGACCTGGCAAAACTTGAAGATGTCTGTTTTGTTATCTACACTAATGATGGTAAGTTGATTTTAATTTCTGTTTCACTTCTATTATTCTGGAAAAGTGAGCAAATATTGTATCTTGACTCTGAGAAAATTGAATTGATGTTTGTCCTCTATCTTAAGTTTGTCCATAACAATAGTCATTCCCTCTAAAAAATGTCTGAACATTAGACTTTCCAGTGGCAGAATCATCAAAGAACATGGCTGACGGTGCAGACACGACAGAATATGTGACCCTCGAAACTTGTGGTAGGCAGTGTTGTTATAAATGAAAAAAAAAAAAGTACAATGACAACAACATGTGTTTCAAGCCAATATCTAAGCTTGTTTGATTTTTTTACTTTCACATCAGAGTTTCAGACAGTAACTATTCGTGAAATGTTGAACATCTGTGTTTATGATGAATTTGATCTGAGTTGCAATTCAGTTGACTTTATCCTTTTTTAAACAATGAACATTGTTATTATTTCTATTCCTCAGATTTTACACTCCTGCAGCAGGATGGTGGAGGAACTTCCCCCTCAAGTCTAACAGATATGTTGTCCCTCTCAACTGTAAGCCGAAGTAGTGACACAAGTGATGCAGGATGTCCAACAACCAAACCTGTCATGGACAGCAACCGTGCAAGAACTGTAATTATTTCCACTTTGTTTATTTCTGAGTGTAACAAAGGTGAAAAACACCAGGGATTAGAAGTAGAAAATAGAAAACTGTATCTGAAATAATAATTAATACCAAAATGTATTTAAAATTGTCTCTCATATTTGATATTTCTTGTTATGTATTTTTACCTCTCATAATCAGATTTTAGAACAGATTCTCACATCAAAACCAGCAGGGATGACGGTGATCAAGGAGTATGAAGATACTGGGAGTTTGAAAGATTCAACCAGGCGATTAATGGTTAACATCATTGTTGCTCACATGCATGAAAAGGAAGGGTAAGAAGTTTAATGTTTAATTAAACAAAAATATTTTATGGAGGAGGAAGTATCCCTTAGTGAAAAATAACCTTTTATTTTGTAGGAGAGCCATTAAAAAAACAACAAAAGAGTTCCATGCCCTTGGGATTGTGTCCCTCTTTCCATCTTTAAAGGATCCATACTCAAAAAAAGGATATGTGAGTTTGCATTGGAGAAATATTAATATTGATAGTGGTCAGGATATCTTCTGTTTAAAAGTATTTGCTAAAACTTGATGTGACTGCATTCTAAACAGGAGTACTTCCTTTTCTAGGAACATTTCTACGACATTCAGAGCAACACTGGCTTTCTCAAGTGGAGGATCAAGACTGTCCAACGTCAATCCAGAACTGCTTCAACATCCCAGAACAAAGTGGTGCTCAAAGGAGGTCCCACATCATCGAGAACTTTTGGTGTCATGGATGTCCAGCAATTGGGAGATAGTTGGGTCATTTTGGAGCAAAACGTGACCGCGGTGAGCGAAGGTCCGTTTCTCAATGGATTTGTCATCTAGGAGGGCTAAAAAACAAATTTAACCGGGGTGTATTTTTTAAAATGGTGGGGAAAATTTTTTAGAGGCCAAAATCCAAAATGGCTGTCATGGAAATGATCTTTTTAAAAGCTCGACCTACAATGATGAACAATACATGTTTTCAGACCTTATTTTTGTTGAGATATACATATTTCAGGGTTGGATAATGATTTGACCTTATTTGAACCTTCAAATTCAAGATGGCTGCCACTTTTGGTGTTTTTTTAGGGTATTTTGGGGAAGTTTTTGCCGTTTTGAGGGCATATTTTTTCAGTGTTGTTACAGAGTCTCTACAAGGTTAAAATGGAAGCTCTGCTCATGATGAGTTGAGTAATATACAGTTAAAGTTCACAGAAATAACATCTAAAGTCAATAAAGTAGATGTTTATGTGTAAACAACCATTGTTGAATAGATTCCTTTATTTTCCCTCCCATTTAAATGAATGGAGATTTATCTTCACCATGGAAACCACTCGAGCAAAGACACATGTGTGATGTCACAGGGAAAACGCAGGCTGTTTTCAAATTCACCTACTACATACTGTGTATGAAAGTAGTATGTAGTAGGCACTGCATACTGCCTACTACACTTGAATGTAGTGTGTACTATGACTGTTGTTAGATTTATTTCGCAGCGAAGCAGAAATAGGATTCATTTTCCATACTTAATTTTGATTGTATAAAACAAGCCATGAGTAGCTGACATGTTGACATTTCAGTTATTAATCTGTAAAAATATTTCCAGAAGCAGCATTTTATATGAAACAGTCAGTGGTGGAGAATACTTATTATTTCGGAGAGGAATTACTTATTTCGTGATAGCGTGTGATGGCCTATTAGGGCCACTTAAAAAAAAAAAACACATCAAGGATAATATCACACACACAATTCAGCATTAAGAATGAGGTGAAGCGGGAAAATTTAAGGTGGTGGAAATATAGAGGTGAAATACAGAATGTAACAGTAAAATGTCATACTATACTTGGCAGTGGTTTACACTATTAATGCCGCAGTCCGGCCGTTACAAACTGTTAATGGAAAAACAACAACAGACCTTTGCAGAATCAGAATCAGAATCAGAATCGCCTTTATTCGCCAAGTATTACAAGAATACAAGGTATTTGACTCTGGTTTAAACTGCACTCTCTCAGTACAATTGCTATGAATAGAAAGACCCTAAGAGAAACACTAAATATTACGAAAAGTCAAGAACTTTGTACAGAGTAGAATAAAAATATATACACAATTTAAGTTAAAAAAGTTTTTAGAAGTTATCACACACTATTGCGTGTTGAAAACGTAAAGATAACAAGTAGAAGCTCTTATATATTTGTATATTTTGCTGCTCTGATTGTTAAAGCTTCGCTCTCAGTCATTTTGAATTCAGGTGCTTTGCCTGCAACAGTAGGCGAAGCAGACTGGTCTAATGCATACTGTGGATTGTTTTCTGAATTAGTTCGTCATCTGGGTATTTTTTTTGCATACTGCAACTTTGCTTTTGTTTGTATACTGTATACTACATGCTACATTTTGGGAAAATCAGTACGCACTGCTAGTATAGAAGGCGAATTTGAAAACGGCCGCAGTGTTCTCCTGCTTGTTTACATGAAAAAAAAAACTATGATTGGATGGGACATTCCTTTTCCCTTGTGATATCATTATTCCTTCGAGCAAAAGTTATATAGGTCTCAGCATTTCAACATTCAGTCATTTGCACCTTGTCGTGGTAAGGGAGCTTAAATATCTCAGTGAACCTAAAGAGCTATGCCAGCTGGAGGAAACTCCAAGCAGGTTTTAATGTGTAAAAACCTGTAAAAAGGTCTGTTGTTGTTTTTCCATTAACAGTTTGTAACGGCCAGACTGCGGCATTAATAGTGTAAACCACTGCCAAGTATAGTAGGACATTTTACTGTTACATTCTGTATTTCACCTCTATATTTCCACCACCTTGAATTTTCCTGCTTCACCTCATTCTTAATACTGAATTGTGTGTGTGATGTTTATCCTTGATGTGTTTTTTTCTTTTGAGTGACCCTAATAGGCCGCTGTACACCATCATGAAATGATAAGTAATTCCTCTCAGAAATAATAAGTATTCTCCACAACTGGCTGTTTCATATAAAATGCTGCTTCTGGCAACATTTTTGCAGATGAATAACTAAAATGTCAACATGTCAGCTACTCATAGTTTGTTTTGTACAATCAAAATTAAGTTTGAAAAATAAATCCTATAAAAAAAAAAAAAAAAACAACCCTTTTTCCGCTTCGCTACAAAATAAACCTAACAGAACAGTCATAGTACATACTACATTCAAGTGTGGTAGGTAGTACGCAGTGCCTACTACATACTACTTTCATACACAGTATATAGTAGGTGAATTCAAAAACAGCCTGCGTTTTCCTTGTGACATCACACATGTGTCTTTGCTCCAGTGGTTTCCATGGTGATGATAAATCTCTATTCATTTAAATGGGAGTGAAATAAAGGAATCTATTCATTTCCATTGGTCTGAAACTGCAAAAGAATTTAATAAAGCCAAAAATATTGTGATATAGACCTGAAAAGTCATTTTTGCAAAGTCCTTTTCAATGAGAAATGGGCAATCAACAATGGTTGTTTACACATAAACATCTACTTTATTGACTTCAGATGTTGTTTCTGTGAACTTTAACTGTTTATTACTCAACTCATCATTAGCAGAGCTTCCATTTTAACCTTATAGAGACTCTGTAACAACACTGAAAAAATATGCCCCCAAAACGGCAGAAACTCCCCCAAAAACCCTAAAAAAACACCAAAAGTGGCAGCCATCTTGAATTTGAAGGTTCAAATAAGGTCAAATCATTATGTAACCCTGTAATATGTATTTCTCAACAAAAATAAGGTCTGAAAACATGTATTGTTCATCATTGTAGGTTGAGCTTTTAAAAAGATCATTTCCATGACAGCCATTTTGGATTTTGGCCTCTAAAAAATTTTCCCCACCATTTTAAAAAATACACCCCGGCTAAATTTGTTTTTTAGCCCTCCTAGATGACAAATCCATTGAGAAACGGACCTTCGCTCACCGCGGTCACGCTTCGCTCCAAAATGACCCAACTAAGACAATTGTATGGAGGCAATGTCTCTTCTTCTCCACACAACCGACCGTGACTTGATCTTTAAGAAGATGAAAGAAACCTTCTTTTTTCGACAGCAGATACTCCATGACCCACAGCAAGCTGCAGAAATTTTGAAATGTTTCCTCGTTTCTTGGACACCAAAGGACTGGTAAGAAAAAACATGCTTACTTTTATTATCATGAATTATTTTTAAGGTGATTTAATGACAGCCCCTTTCTCATTACTTAAGGTTTTGCAGGACTTCTTGTTAATGTTTGGAGCGGAGTCTTCTTCAAGATTGCTGGAAAAATGGACCACTTGTTTTAAAGACAAGATTATCCAAGAAGCCAAGACCCTGAGAGAAACACCTCTCCTGAAAAAGCACCTTCAGTCTGCCCTTAATGAAGAACCCAACACCACTGATGAGCCAGGTAGCACTAAAACAGTCCTATAAGTTATAGACTTAGCACAGCACAAATCTGTGATGCCCCATACACAAGATGGTATACCTTAAAATGCAAAACAAATTTAAAACAATCCTGACACATACTTAGGGGTGAGGTTGCTACGTATACAAGATAATGTACACCACTGATTGTAACCTGAGCTGAATTTTGAAGGCATCTTGTATAATAAAAAAAAAAAATCTTGTCATTAAATGTTCTCTCATCTAGTCATAATTGGAAGTGTACAACCACACACTCAAGGAAACAGAAACAGAACTATGTCATCCTGTGCAATTTGCAGTCAGAATTAAAGTGTCTGGCAACCCAGTGGCCACGGCTCAAAATGTCTGCACTTGAAGATAATAAAGTCAGGACAGTGGCAGGGGATGCTTTTGATGATGATGATGATGATGATGATGATGATGAGAAGGACACAGCTATGCAAAACAAACAGTGCAATTCTTGTAAAGAATGCCCAAACTGCTTTTCCTGTTGTGGGCTGGGCCAAGTCAAAGTCCAGGGCCGTTTTTCAGTCCCAGTCCGCCACTGATGGTCTCCCATTGTTGAATTTATAAAAAAAATGTCTCTTTGATGACAGCGTTAAACTGTTGCTGCAATAGATTATTAAAACAAAATGAATCCCTTACTGTTTTCATTTAAACGTCCCATATGACGCAAAATTCACTTCAGACTGGTTTTGTAACAGAAATACGCGTCCCCAGCCTGTCTACAAACACCCCCGATATGAGAAAAATTGATTGTCTCCTTCTCTTGCTTGCTCCAGACAAAGTTTGCTTTCAGAACATGTGTGCTCAAACACGGGGAGTTGAGATCTACCCTTCATGACGTCATGATCCTAAAAAAGTAACCCGTGCAGGTCTGCCCCTTGTACTGCCTTTTCTGTGCAGTGCGTTTTTCACTTTTGCTGCCCAGCTGTTTCGGTAAAATAAACATGGCCAAGGTACGAGCGAGGCATGGCAGTTGCTCTGTTGCTGGCTGCACAAGAGAGCACAGAAGTCTTTTTTAACCCCATCACCTGAGGTTTTTAAGACGCGGTGGATTGATCTTATTTTTGATGGAAATGCACCCACAACAACTCCTAAAATGTTGTGTGTGTGTGCTCACCATTTCACTTTGGACTGCTTTCTCAATGAGTGCCAGTACAAAGCAAGATTCGCCAAGAACCTGAAGCTGAAGCATGGATCTGTACCAACTGTCCGTGACCCAGCTACATAGGTGAGAGCTATACGATTTACGAATTTATGTTGCTTTACTAGATGCTCTACTTAGTGCTATAGCCTGATGAGTGTGGATTAAGCATGGCAGCTAACGTAAGTTATGGTTTGTGACTTAGTTTCCTTAAACTGTGTTAACACTGTAACGTAAGTCAGGCTGGGACCTGGTTTCGCAGCTCTGACCTAGTCTCCAACTTTAACCCCCCCAAGGAAGGAGAGGTAATAAAGCAAGTTTTGGAAAAACAGACCTCTGCGCTAAAAGTGGTTTTCTCCCCAAGTCTGCCTCATCCCTTCCTCTGATGTTTGCAAGACTATAAAACATTAAGACATCGCTGTAAATTCGAAGACTTTTTGTTGACACCTGGCGGACATGTGAAACTGTACAGACATCCTTCTTTCAGGGAGAGGCTGGAGAGACCTCTCAGCCTCCACCTTGTATCTTGTGACCCTTGACCTTTCTCTCTGGGAACAGGAGAGAAGGAATGCCAGGAGAAGATCTGCTCCCCACCTTCTCCTCAAAGACAAAGACTCTTTGATTCACACAGTTGAGAACAACACAAAAATGATGTTTTTACACTAAGACTTACATGTACATCTTCACCTTTGCAAACATGTACTGTGTAATGACAATCATTGATAATGTGCGTGTGAAAACTGCTGTCTTTCCATTGTAACATCTTGATTTTTATTTTATTGGGTTCTTAAAGAGTAAAACCTATCATGTTTAGTCTTGATGTGAAGCTTAAATCATAAGAAATGTGATTTTGACTATTACATGTAGGAATCTCTTTACAGCTCAAAGTTCTAGTTAGTTAGTGATCTCTGGGACAATCTGATCCACGTGCAGAAAGATGAGACATTGAGGGGCGTCAGCCTAAAGTGACCTCACTGACTCGGCGGGAAAAGCTGAGTAAAACTCCACACCAGGACAAGAACATTGGCTCTTTCTTCTACCCTCCCTCCAGGAGGCTAGGCTCTCTCCTTTTATCCTTCTACATGAAGGCTCTTGCTCTTTTCTCTTCACCCTTCTACACGAAGGCTCTGGCTCTTTCTTCTACCCTCCTTCCAGGAGGCTAGGCTTTTGCTCTTCTTCTCTTCCTTCTACTCCTCAACTGGCAACGCACATGCCAACTCTAAGCTCATCACCGGCTCCAGACTCTACAGGCTGAGACGCAAGTCACCTCAGCCCGACTGCATCCAGTCATCTATCGGTGCCTGGGTCTCTCCCTGAGACACCCAGCTGATCGACGGGGATTCCCCCTCATGCGCTGACGTCAGGAGACGAGCGCTGCTCACTGCTTTCCCTGCGGTGATTCAACTTTGGAACTCTGCCAAAGTTTCAACCCGACGCCCGGCATCATCGCCGTTGTTCCAGCCGCTACTGCCGCTGTGAGAATCGACTCTACGGACTCAACTCATCGGACATCACCTCCGTGACGCTCAGATGACCTGCAGTAGGCCTCCAGCCTCTCCATCACCCCTCCACGGACATCCGCAGACATCTGCAGCGGGACCCAGCCATCTCTGTCGCCCCCTCCACTCTCACCATCGGCCTCAGAGCTTGTGTAAGACAACCTTGCATTCACTGGTATATCGTGGTCAATGCCCCAGAGATCTTGGGTGGGTTAGTTAGTTTATGCGGGTTGGTTTATGTCATTTTTATTCCATTTATCCCGGTTTTTATGATCAGTTTCACTTTCTATTCCTCATTGCATTTATCCTTTTATATCTTTCACCTGTTCATTTATTCATGCACATTTTCCTCTTTTTAGTTAGTAAATAAACTTTTCATATATAAAGAAATTGCTTTCTGTCTTTGTGTGGTTGAAATTAACGGCCTCTGTACACCGTTCAAAAGAATTCACGTTTGATGTAGCGGCCTTTTGATATTGAGACCTGATAATTAATAATTCTATGAATTATTAAATCACAAATTCTTACAGTAAACCTTTCTAAAGTTTCCCTGTTTTCTCTAAACTGGGTGGTGCCCCGACTTAAATTTAAACTCGCATATTGTAAGTTTAAATGTCTTTTGAAAGTTATACTTTCGCTCCGGTGGAATGCTGGCATTCTGCTGTTAATAATTAATTAGTCATTCTTTGACACCGATTCACGCTACAGTATTTTGGTGCCCCGCGCGAGGGAACGAAACAAGCTGTTAATTACATAAAAATAGGCTGTAGTAATTTCTTTAATTCCTTCCACACAAACTTCTTCTCCTGTCCGAGTCCTTTCCTGCAGCCGCTGCGCTGAGTTGTGTGTGTGTGTGCGTTAGTTGCCATAGTAACCGATACCGCTTGAGCCCGCGGTATGAAACTTGATTTAAACACTGTTGAATTAAGTTTTTGAAATTATTAAGGGTCCCAGTTGATACTGGACCGAAGTTACTGGTCTGTGATTTTTGTTTCTCTTTGTAGAACTTTTTAAAAGTGATCACTGTCTGTGCATGTTGTCAAATCTTGGATTTGCATTTACATTTATTTAATTAAATAGGCCTAGAGTCGACCCCAGCGTTGTCACGAATATCTGAAGCGTCTGGGCGTCCACTCAATCTCCGTGTTAAAATATTGACGTAGCTAATCAGTGTTTTAACGAGCCGTACCAACGCGGCTGGAGAATTATTCTCTGCGCACGTTTAAACTGCGTTAGAAAGGAGTGAAAACCAGTCACTGTACTTTTGTGTTGGGTGTGTTGTACAAACTCGTTTACTCAGATCCACAACCGTGAGGTGTGGAGTTTGTGGTGTTAAGCTGTAGAGTCTATGACAGGCTGAGTAAAAGCTTATTTCACCCGGAGCTTGATTCTACGAGATTGCCAGGATCGCCATTTTGAATTGTGGGCGTGAACTTTCGGAGGCCGGTCCGGAGTTGCATGCGTCATAGCTCCCCCTCCTGTGACGGAGTCAGCAGTAGCATTGCTAAGCTAACTAGCAGCAACCGCTAGCCAAAGCTAATGTTACTTTATTGTACTGGTTTTGCTTTTGCTTCAGTTCTGATTGCTGTGGCTTGCTGCTAAAGTGAACCAAACCTACTTCTATACCAAGCTGTGCTTGTTTTCTGCCGTTTTGCTTCCTGTGTTGAAGAGTTACTGCCAAGTAACACAATTTTTGTTGCTTTATATCATTTTTAATGGATAAAGCTATCATCTTTAAACTCTACAAGCACTTTAAAGCCAATTGCGCCCTCTTGTGACCAATACATGATACTGTTCTAAGCAAAAATTCTAAATTCTGTGGTGCTAAATCAGAGTAACTGAATTACCATTGTAATTAAATCACCTTAGAGTTGTTTAATTTAATTGTGGTAACTTTTAAGTTATTAAACAACTTTATCAATCTAAATTTAGAAACAGTTGTGAATTATAATTGCACTTTTGGTGCCTTTATTGACTTTTTCTCTCGATTAAGCAAACAACTCTGCCCTAAGCCTTTGTTATTTTATCCACTTTCAGGATTTTCATTTGATAAGACAGGGTCTTGATTAAATAGGACAATCATAAACAATCTTTGATTTTCTTTAATTAAGATAACTTGTCTTTGGTTTTATTTTAAGTTCAAAGTACAGATCCAGATTAATTCGTTAAAGCAGGAATTGTCTTGTGTAACCAATATATAAATTTTAATCAGCTTTTCAGCTTATTAATTGGGTGAAGACTTTAAGATACAACCTACTTGTTCTTGATCCTTGTCAAACAATCAGCAATATTTATTGTGTTAGATTGATTAATTAAATATACTTTACTGGTGTAAAGAAATTATTTTATTTAATCAATTTCACAATTATTGGTACACAAACTTCAAAATACAACTTAACTTATCACTGTACTCATTAGGATTCTAAATCCTTTTCAAACAATTAACAACAATCACTTTGTCGATAAATTAATTAAATAAACTTTATTGGTGTTAACTAATTGTTTTATTTAATTAATTTCTCAGTCAATTGTACACAAACTTTAAAAGGCTACTTGGTCTATAACTTTGTATACTTTAAATCTTTTGCAGAGCAATTAACAGTAGTCACTGTGCTTGATTTATTAATCAAAATAAGCTTTATTTGTGTAAACAATTATTTAATTACATCAGTTTTAAATAATTCTACACAATCAACAATTTACAACAAAATCTGTACTCCCACAGATTCTAGTTCGTTACAGACAATTAAAAGTTTTTTCATTTCCTTTTTATTATCGTTGTTTTGTGCAATTTCCACAGCTGAACCTGAAATCGTTCATGAAGTCAACTTGCACATTACATCTAGTTGTTCTAGAAATTGCTATCTTGCACTAATAGCTAGCCGTAAAAGCTATTCTTTGAACAAAATCATCAGTTTCTAGTTATTAAACCACTACAGGGTTTAACCTAAAAATGGCTAAAATTCTAGGAAATTGGAAAACCTTGGAACAATTTGTAAACTACAAGACTAAGGATCTAATTCCAGGATTCACAGACACAGTCAGAAATGCTAAACTTGAAAAACTTAACAACATAGCAGAACTTATGAGTGAAGCTGAGAGCCAAACTCTAAAAAATAAATCCCTAACCGAAATGTTAGGTGGCATGTTTTTAAATTTGGTGGCACAGACTAGCCGTGAGCTAACCAGTCTGAAAGCACAACTCAGTAACACCGAGTCTCGTTTAAAAGCAGTTGAGGCTTGTTGTGTTGATGCCGTGACACGGCAGAAAAATGCAGAGGCGCGTCTTGCTGATGTGTCACTGGAATTACTCCAAACACAAGCACAGGTAGCTGAGCTGACAGCAGAACCTGATCCAAAAGACATGTCGCTTCTTGACAATTTTGCAGTCTTAAAAGCCAAAAATGAAGAGCTAACCCAAGCTCTTGCTTCAAGTAAACAAGCTTCCCTCGAACAGGGAAGAGAACTGCACAGAGCCACAACCGAACTTGTGGAGCTCAAAGAAGAGCTGAATGCAGTCGTCGATCGACCCCCTGGGGATCAATGGCTCAAAGTCAACGCTGACTACCAAAGAGCCCAACACTTGCTACGGCAAGCATCAGACAACACTCAGAAACTCACTAACAGAATAGATGAGTTGAAAAAGGAGCGCTCTTTCGAAAGGGAGCGAGCCTACGACTTAGAAAGTCGACTAACAATACTTAAGGAGGAATGTCATCTCCTCCAGCAACGCCATAAGGAGCAACAGGATGAGTTGGCCGACACCAAGCAGGAACTTCAACGAGCTCGACAGCTCAACAAGAAATATCT
This sequence comes from Halichoeres trimaculatus, assembly GCF_033239565.1. Classification (NCBI taxonomy): domain Eukaryota; kingdom Metazoa; phylum Chordata; class Actinopteri; order Labriformes; family Labridae; genus Halichoeres; species Halichoeres trimaculatus. Next base: position 759,156 of record NW_027437200.1, read on the forward strand.
TGGTAACACCTTTGAGTCTCTTGGTTCGTACAGTCCTGACCAGAATCTTCTGCAAGTGAGCCCACAAGGACTATTTAAGACACCCCCAGTGGTTGGTCCTGAGCCCACCTTGGGCAAAGCTCAAGTAACAGCTGCAACCTCCTCTTATGCGCCTCCACAAACAGGTGCATCCCTTCCTTATACTACCTTTCCTCATGTGGCTCAACAAACAGCTGTACCTTCGCTTTATGCTCCTTCTCAGGCAGATACACCTCATCCTTATGCTGTCCCACAAACAACAGCATCCCTTCTTTCAGCTTCCCCACAGGTAGCTGTACCCCTTTCTTATGCCAGTCCACAGGGAACTGCATCTTTCCCTCCTCCTAGTGGACAACCAGGATTGTCCCTACAGGAACTGGATAAGATTGCTCGCAACATTCCGAGGTATGAACCAATACCTAACGGTACCCATGACACATCTGCATACCTCAGAGATATCAACTTTCACCTGAAAAGGTTCCCACATGCGACTACAGAGGATAAGATTTATCTCATCAAACTGACAGCCAGTCGAGAGGTAAGCAACTGGATCGAGCGACAACCCGCTCGTGTCCTAGATGATTACCAAGCACTGTGTCAAGCTTTGTCTCGTGAATTCGATGACCTCAATGCTCACACTGGTTTATCAGCCGCCTTGAACATCAAACAGGCCCGGAATGAACCACCTCAAGTGTATTATTGCCGTTTGCGCAAAGCATACTTCGGGTATCGAAACGAACCCGGCATGGAAGAAGAACAACACTTCAAGACACTCTTTGTGGAAAATCTCCACCCGAATACCAGTTACCACTTAGGTGTTTCAGCCTGTCCTCGCACGCTGAGCAGTGCACAGCTACGTGAGCTAGCTTCCAAGGGCTTTGCTAAGCAGAAAGCATTGCCCTCCAAAACCACAGAACCTGCTGTCTTTAATGTGACCCGTGGTGGCCCAACTTCAAAGCTTGAAAGAGGCCATCAAAGCGGTCCAGGTTCAGGTCATCGGTTGCCAGCCAAACCGCAACACAATTCTAGGGGATATGCTACCCCTACAAACCACAGAACCCGTCCATCACCAAGTGGTTCTCCCCAAAACTCACGTCGCTTTCGTGAGAAAACACAACCTCGGTGGGATTATAACTCTACTCTTCGCCGTAGCGACCGAGTACCCAAGGCGAAGACAAACTTTCGCTCAAAAACAAACAACTTTGAAAAAGATTATCAAAAATCTTTTCCACAAGGGAAGCAACAGAAACCAACGACCAAGTTGTGTAGCTCCCCAGAGAACAACATTGTCTTGACAGAAGAGATCCTTGATGCACTCCGAAAACTAACAATGGACAAAAAGCCAGATCAGTCTTTACGACTAGGTCGGGGTGGAAGCAGGGCTTCCAAAGCTGACCACCCTGACTATCAAACCATTCTACGCCAACAACCAGTAGGCTACATAGCACCCTCAGGTAAACCTCGACACCAGCCGTCTGAGCTAAGGGGGGAGGATCAGAACTCAACCCAGCTTGACAGCTCCTCCGAGGTACCTGACAGCGCTGTTCCAGTGGTCCACAGGAACCCAACAGGTTCCACACGTTCACCCAACAAGCAGCCATTTCAACAGCTCCTAGGTGAACTCACTGAAAAGGGTGTGGCACATAAGTTCTACTTGACCACTACCCTTGAGCGAGTGATGGTTCACGAAGCACTTGTTGATACCGCAGCTGATATCACAGTCATATCTGCCTCCTTGTTCGAAGAACTTCAGAACTTGACGCAGGAAAAAGGCCGAACCCTTCGACTACAACGCTGCTCCATGAACGTCCAAGCTTTCTCTTTGTCAGACACACACTTAAATGCAGTGACTCTCTTACACTGGACAATCGGACCTATGAAACTGGTCCATCCTGTCTACGTGTCTCCAGTGGACTCTGTCCCACTTCTCATTGGTCAGGACCTGCTTGCACGCTTCATGCCACTGATTGACTACAGGCAGCTCAAAATATGGGCACAAGTGCGTCGACCCCTGCCACTCTCAATGCCACAGCAGGCAGTGGTTCAGTGTTACACTGTCGACCAGAACGTTTCGTCACCACAGCTTCTTACGATCACTTGTGGTTCACAACCACAACCTTGGTTGGGTAAAGGGGGGTCAGAACCTTTTGAACCTGAAAAGTCCCCCAAAACTCATTTTCAGGACTCAATTTTTCCCACCCAGCCCTCCCCATCAGTCCTTCAGGTGTCACATTTGGCATCCTCTGCCCGTGCAGCTGACGCCTCTTGTGCTACTCTTTCGTGTTCCTTACATTGTGTGCCCGTTTCTCCTTGTTCTAACTTCAACCATTTCATGTCTGTCACGCACAACTGTTCTCCCATCAAGGGCCATCACATTTCTGTCTCCGAGGACAACACTTCACCTCGGCTCGTGATTCCTCGTAGCCAAAGGGGGGTCAGACTAATGCAGGCCCATGACTTACCTTGTGCAGGACATCATGAAATTAAGGCACACCACAGCCCTCCAGGACTCAGTGAGGACCAACAGGTCACTCACTAGAGTCAGGTTCAAAAGACAAAAATGACAAAGGGGGGTGGGTTTTTCAATAAAGATCCATATTGTGATGCTCGACATAACTAGGGATTTTAATCAACACAAATTTAGATAGGCCAGACAATATATAACGATTTTGTTTTTCTTCTCTATTCCAAATGCAAAAAAATTTTAAACTTTAATCTAATGCCTGTTTTGTGATCACCCAGCAAGCAACAGCTTTAATGTACTGGACCTAAAGAAGACCATGGAAATCAGTAGTTAATGTTATCTTCCCATTTCATTGTTAGGGAATGATGATGCTGCTGACTCTAACCTGGTGCTTGACCGCTGTAACTCTGTGACCAAAGAAAGTTCAGAAAAACTCGACAGCTTGGTTCCCTTGTTGGCCTGGGAACCTGTACTGTTAATGCAGTCAGTTTATACAGGATTAAAACAAATAGAGGAACTTCAAGCATAGTTTCCTATGATCACACAACGTGCAGAGATGGGTTGCCAATTTTCAAATTACACGTGAAATTCTCAAAGGTACTTTTTTTTGAGTCCTCAACATCCATAGTGTTGCCTTCAACCAGACCAGGCAAGATGGAATTTTTTTTTTTCTTTTTCAGTAGTCCCAACTGACTATGCACACACTCAAATAGTCCCTGCTCATGTGTAATGCGCTGCAAGAAACTGGCTCCTCCATAGAAACCTAGCTATTGGTAGGATCTCTCCTTTCTCTATCTCTGAGCATCTTTACCAAAGCCCTGTTCCTTCCAAGTTCCCTTTAGTCTGTTCAAGCTCACTCTACTCTCACACTACACTATACACTGTATAGATGTAGATTAGTAGTTTTAGTACTCATCAGTACTCCAACGCTTTCTTTGAACATGTACATTTATATGATCTTCTTTACTCAAGTTAGATTATATATTTTTCTCTCTCTCTCTTCCTTTCCTCTCTCTTTGTTTTTGAGTTAGGTCAATACTTTTAAGTCTCTGTTAGCAAACCACTGTGAATCTCAGAAACTTTTCAATCCAGGCATAGGTAATGGGTTAGAGGGGTACATTGACCATGTATACTGGTACATGCAATGTTGTTGTCACCTGGTTAACCTGCTCAACTTGCCAGCTGCCACGCCTTGGTTTGCCGTCCTGTCTCATTCCAGGAAGATGACCCAGATCGCCAAAAGGGGGGACTGTAACGTAAGTCAGGCTGGGACCTGGTTTCGCAGCTCTGACCTAGTCTCCAACTTTAACCCCCCCAAGGAAGGAGAGGTAATAAAGCAAGTTTTGGAAAAACAGACCTCTGCGCTAAAAGTGGTTTTCTCCCCAAGTCTGCCTCATCCCTTCCTCTGATGTTTGCAAGACTATAAAACATTAAGACATCGCTGTAAATTCGAAGACTTTTTGTTGACACCTGGCGGACATGTGAAACTGTACAGACATCCTTCTTTCAGGGAGAGGCTGGAGAGACCTCTCAGCCTCCACCTAGTATCTTGTGACCCTTGACCTTTCTCTCTGGGAACAGGAGAGAAGGAATGCCAGGAGAAGATCTGCTCCCCACCTTCTCCTCAAAGACAAAGACTCTTTGATTCACACAGTTGAGAACAACACAAAAATGATGTTTTTACACTAAGACTTACATGTACATCTTCACCTTTGCAAACATGTACTGTGTAATGACAATCATTGATAATGTGCGTGTGAAAACTGCTGTCTTTCCATTGTAACATCTTGGTTTTTATTTTATTGGGTTCTTAAAGAGTAAAACCTATCATGTTTAGTCTTGATGTGAAGCTTAAATCATAAGAAATGTGATTTTGACTATTACATGTAGGAATCTCTTTACAGCTCAAAGTTCTAGTTAGTTAGTGATCTCTGGGACAATCTGATCCACGTGCAGAAAGATGAGACATTGAGGGGCGTCAGCCTAAAGTGACCTCACTGACTCGGCGGGAAAAGCTGAGTAAAACTCCACACCAGGACAAGAACATTGGCTCTTTCTTCTACCCTCCCTCCAGGAGGCTAGGCTCTCTCCTTTTATCCTTCTACATGAAGGCTCTTGCTCTTTTCTCTTCACCCTTCTACACGAAGGCTCTGGCTCTTTCTTCTACCCTCCTTCCAGGAGGCTAGGCTTTTGCTCTTCTTCTCTTCCTTCTACTCCTCAACTGGCAACGCACATGCCAACTCTAAGCTCATCACCGGCTCCAGACTCTACAGGCTGAGACGCAAGTCACCTCAGCCCGACTGCATCCAGTCATCTATCGGTGCCCGGGTTTCTCCCTGAGACACCCAGCTGATCGACGGGGATTCCCCCTCATGCGCTGACGTCAGGAGACGAGCGCTGCTCACTGCTTTCCCTGCGGTGATTCAACTTTGGAACTCTGCCAAAGTTTCAACCCGACGCCCGGCATCATCGCCGTTGTTCCAGCCGCTACTGCCGCTGTGAGAATCGACTCTACGGACTCAACTCATCGGACATCACCTCCGTGACGCTCAGATGACCTGCAGTAGGCCTCCAGCCTCTCCATCACCCCTCCACGGACATCTGCAGACATCTGCAGCGGGACCCAGCCACCTCTGTCGCCCCCTCCACTCTCACCATCGGCCTCAGAGCTTGTGTAAGACAACCTTGCATTCACTGGTATATCGTGGTCAATGCCCCAGAGATCTTGGGTGGGTTAGTTAGTTTATGCGGGTTGGTTTATGTCATTTTTATTCCATTTATCCCGGTTTTTATGATCAGTTTCACTTTCTATTCCTCATTGCATTTATCCTTTTATATCTTTCACCTGTTCATTTATTCATGCACATTTTCCTCTTTTTAGTTAGTAAATAAACTTTTCATATATAAAGAAATTGCTTTCTGTCTTTGTGTGGTTGAAATTAACGGCCTCTGTACACCGTTCAAAAGAATTCACGTTTGATGTAGCGGCCTTTTGATATTGAGACCTGATAATTAATAATTCTATGAATTATTAAATCACAAATTCTTACAGTAAACCTTTCTAAAGTTTCCCTGTTTTCTCTAAACTGGGTGGTGCCCCGACTCAAATTTAAACTCGCATATTGTAAGTTTAAATGTCTTTTGAAAGTTATACTTTCGCTCCGGTGGAATGCTGGCATTCTGCTGTTAATAATTAATTAGTCATTCTTTGACACCGATTCACGCTACAACACACATGAGTAAATAATATCAGGGGACATTAAGGAGAAGATATATGGACATATTTTTCACGTGAAGCTAGCTTTATATACATAATGTTATCTTTTGTTTGGATGGATGTGACTACTTGTCGTGGTAGCCCTCAGCTGAGCTAATGTTGTGCTAAAGGGTAGCGAACGTACTCTCAGCTGTTATTATGGACGCTAAGACCACAGTCACCTCTAATATGTGTGTTACTGCTGCAGTTTAGTTTGCTTGATAGATGTCCCTCATGGTACTGTCTCCAAAAACTATCAGTCCAGGCAGCACACAGTTCTTTCTGCTCGTATGGTCATATAACTCTGGTTAGCACCAAGCTGCTAACGTTAGTATTATTTACCTGATGGTAACTGCAGCAGTATATCAAGACACATAATATTTGTTTCTAACCACTCAGAAACGTCCTGCTGCAGCCGTAGAGTTTGGATTTCTTCAGGCGCCTCTCCTTCTGGGTCAGGCTCTGGATCAAATGGCTCTGACTGAACCACGGCGCTTCTATGAGCTATATCTACACTCTCTGTAAACACCACAGCATGCTACCAGAGCGAAAGCCACACCCTCGTCCAAAGAAGTTGTGAAGGAGGCGTGGACAGGGCGGCTCATTATCACTTAGAGCTACACCCACAGATACAGCTTGTTCTCAGGAGTGCTCGGGAGAGAGGATTTACAGAGTGGCTAAAGTCCAGAAAATAACTGGATTTTGAGGCAAAAAAAAACTTAAAATTGACTGTCCTGGGACCTCTGAGACCTATTTGAACTTGTTGAAAAGTTGCATAATATGGGACCTTTAAGTTTCAGTTTTGTCTATGTGTTTTTTTTATTTTTTTTTTTATTTACTTGTGAATTTACATTTTCAACCTTTGTATCCTGTTTTGTGTTTATTTAGAATTATGTTTATTTATTTATCTAATTTCAATTAACACGTCTACTCAACTCTATGGATCACTTTTGGCCAGGGTTGTCTGTATGAGTTCAGTATGTACAGTATGTTATTATGTATGTATATCTGTATGTATATATGTTACATAACCTAAAAACCTTAAAATAAAGTTATTAAAAAAAAAAAAAAAAGTGTGATAATCTCTGTGTGAGCCCACTCTTGCTCCTTCCCCTTCATGTGTTCTCCCACGCCTGCTCTCCACGCATCTGTTCGGTTTTGGCAATCAGGAATGCTGGCTCTTAAGCCCTCAGTGGAGAGGGGACCGGCACTAGTGGACTCCAGCTCTGAACGTGGTACATGGTTAAGAGTAACTCATCTTTTCTGGCTTTTTGGAAGTATTTTTTGAGTTTTCCTGAGACTAACCTTTGCCTGTCTTTCTTTTCTCACAGTGCCTCCCTCACCAATTTCTGCAGCTCCAGAAACCCCGCACTCAGCCAAAACCCAAATCCAGCACTCATTACCACCTTACAAACCTCACAATAAAAACCCTCAAAACTGCTTTTGCCTCCATCTCGCACTTGGGTTCCAACGAGGGCAAGTTGGTTGTACAAACCATGGCACTGAGATGAGATCACACTCCTTATCTTATCTTATCTATCTATCTATCTATCTATCTATCTATCTATCTATCTATCTATCTATCTATCTATCTATCTATTGCTAGCTACCTAAGTTGGAAAAGCTCTGATCCATCCATTAGTTTTAGTAAAAAGGACATTGTACTTATGACCACTTTTTGTTTTTTTAAACAAAACAGGCCAATGTAATTGAATAATATCTCACTGATTTGAAGGTAGAATGTGATTTTTCAACAATAAGACTAACTGCAATGATGAGCTCAACTTTCAAACCAAATTAATTTGCAGATAGGACACGTTGAAGATGAATTTATCTGTTGTTTCTATGATTTGATTTATTTCCTACCCAGAATAATCACTATCTGACATAAAGAAAGTAGCTCACCAAAGGCCCAACACTTAACCTGCTTTCAATGATAATCTGTAGTCTTATTTCTAAGACATAGTCCATGCACTCTTTTTGGAAGAGTACATTAAATAAGCTTTGCTCCTTTTACAGTGATCTACAAGAGAGAATGTCAGAGAAAAACATCACAAAGTGGTGTTGTTAATGACAAAAAAAGAAGTGCTGTAATTGTTTGTCTTACTTCTGGATGAGAGGATGATCATCAGGCTCATGCCGCACAGAAACCTATAGAGAGCCATGGTTCATGCCGACACCAAACATGAAACAACGCCCCTAATGTCCCAACAGGACAGTCTCTGTCAAACATGTTAAGCTGGACGCCTCTGTGTTTGTGTTCTAAAGCTGAGTGCATGGTCATTAAGTGTGCATGATGGTAATAACATGTGAGAGGGTAGATTCCTACTGGGTTCATGTAGGATCATGAAGGGTGGTTTTTATCTTCACGTTGGTTCTTGTGTTTTGAAACAACGGACACAGGGAGGCTCAAGATGTACTAGGTCTCATTGGCCCTCATTTATCAAACGTGCATATGACCAAACAATGAGGGTATGCTCAAACCCCACGCCAGGTCTGCGTTTGTGTGCGCAAGTTGCATGTCTGAGGGGAGCGCCGTGCAAAGGAAAATCTGTCTGTAGTGGAGAATGATTAGAGTACATGAGCGCAGAGCATTTTTAGACAGAGGTTCACAGATTAAACAGTTAAACTAGATATGAGGCTAAGGTAGGGGGCGCCTAATGTAAGATTTCAGTCAATGTTTAACTGGCGACATTTTGTGAAGATTTAGTTCCCTTTTCTCACATTGAGCTTGTTTTTCTTCCATTTGAGACCAAAATTCAGAAAACAGAATGTTCTTTATACTTATTAAAAATGTGTTCATGCCTGCCCACACCACAGACTGCGTCTCAGTGGGTTATGTGAGGGGAAGAGGCAGAGACATGATGGCGGGCATGCTCCTGTCTGACAAACTCGATAGGGCGGTCATGGCTGGTGTATGGCTGCACTTCAGGGTATCGCTCCACTGCTGCAGTCCACACCACAAACGTGGTGATCTGGGGCAACTGCAGGGTGTGTGGAAGACAGGCGCTGACCTGCCTTTGCTAGTGATTAGCATAGTACCACCAGCACCACCAGGACAGAGTCCTCATCTCCTTCTCCTCAGCTCAGGAGGAACACTGGTCTAGCACTAGTTAGCTTCAACATGCTGCAGGGTGCTAACAACGGATGCCCTGTGAAAACAATGTGACCACGGTTACATCACAGACTGTATATAGAGTGGACAGTGTGGTTCTGCCATTTACCATTGTACGATTTTGAAGCCAAAAAGGCGCAGCCATTGTAGCTGTTGTACAGCCAGAGTCTGTATGGGATTCTGGGAGAATCTGAGTGGAGCTGGGTGACAAAAATAATACGTTTTTTTCTTTCAAGAGTCTAATCACTTCCTGACTTTTTCTCCAGACATATTTTACAGTCCCCGAACAAAAAATACCCAACAACGGCAGCTGTCAATCATCATTAAATGTCAGGTAAAACCTTATTTTTAACCTCTTATAACTAATGAAAACGAAACTTTTCTGAAAAAAAAGCGGACTTAAATACAAGGCAGCCAAATAATATATTCAAATCACCACAAAAATCCGACGTGAGAAACATTTCAACGAGTTGTACTAATTTTTTAAAGTTTGACCACAGCCCATCAGGAATGACTGGATAGCTGCATTTTTTGGCTTATACTGCAGCCAGTCACCAGGGGGAGCAGTTTTCCAGGCAAACTCACTTCAAGCTAAGCAAGATGACGTCCATTTTTTTTACAGTCTATGGGTGACATGTAAGATCCCTGGACACAGACAGGAGCAAACATAGGAAAAACACCATTGCAGACGTGACCAGTTTAGTGTCTATGACCAACAAATGAGACTTAAAAAGTAATGAGGCTCAAAATAATAATAGGAACTTCAAAAAGAGAACAAACAAGTATAACACTTAAGTATTCAAATTGCTTCCCAAAGAATCTTTAAACTCTCATTTTTTTTCACAGTTCATGAGTGTATTTATCCTTCCTGCACTGCAATACTGAATCTAATCAAGTGTTTATATTTTGATGTTAAAAAAGGCCTATTACACTTAGTATGAGACAATTTCACCTGACAAATCCAGACAAAAAACGTCACATTTCAAGATATGAAACAGCAAAAATGATGCCTGTATAGATGAATAAGTAAAAAAAAAAAAAAGGTTAAAAAAAAAAAAAGATTGAATTCATGTTTTTCATATTTTAAATCTTTCACAGTACATGTGGAGCTTCTGTGTTTCATTAGGTATGTAATCATCACTAGTTGGCACTCAGCTAGAGCTCCCTGAACACACTCACCAACCTGAGAACAAAGCCTGCAGATCATTGGTTCCTGAAGCTGCTGATCCACTTTCAGTGCCTGAGAGATGAACTTTGTGACATACGTCACGCTTGCTGACACTCCCAGAGGGTCTTACTGCTTTACACAGGAAGAACTTTAATTAATATAGCTTACTAGGGGGCGACGAGGAGCACAAGTCGGCTCAGTTTCTAATACACTTCTTTTACAGCAGACGTATCATTTACATCTGCATAACACAGACACACTTCAGATAAACAGTTCACAGAGCAGACGAGTATAATACTTCCAAAGAATAAACAAAAAATAAATAAATAAAAAAAAAGTTTAATGAGTTCCAGTGTGAAGTTATCCAACCTTTGAACACCTCAGGCTGCAAAAACTGAAATCAAAACAAGGGTGTGCGTCTTTATTTAGTCAAATTGCCCAATTAGACTTTCTATGAGCCACATTCAGTGGACCTGTCCCGAACAATCTCTAATTTAAGGAAAGAAAAGGAAAGAAATGACTGTTTTTTTGAAGTGATTCCAAACTCATGCAGTGACTTCCACTAGAGAGTCCACTTTTAAAAACCCACTTTATTGTATTATATCATCATATACCACATAAGAATCAGTACCTTTCCACCAAACAGTACAAAAAGTAAACCAATACAAAGATTAGAGATTATTTATTTTGCAGAAACTCAGTATAGACCCTGACTGTACGAAAAAAGGATGATACTTTGAGAGACGAATAGAACTTTTAAAGAAAAACATTTGGTCTCCAGTGCTTCGACTGGCCTCTAATATTTTAAGCAAGTTTAAAGAATCCCAAAGTATATATGTTTGATTTAACATTTTAGTAACCCTGTGATTGAGTTTCCTGACTTCACCTTTTGTTTCTACAGATAGATATTAGCTGAGTGCTCTCACTCATTTATTTACCCATCACCACTTAGTGAAGCAGAGTGAGAGGGCCAAAACACAGAGTATGATAAAGGGGGAGGCGGGCGTCATGTTTGCACCATCGTCCAAGACACTGCCATAGCAGTCTCCAGGTGATGAACACACGTGCTTACACTCAAAGTGGCTGTCTGGGTCAGAGTCTCCAGTGTAGAGGCTGAGAAAGCTACTGCGCTCACTGCCAGTGACTTCCATGATCCATTCCTGAAACGTAGACACGGCTTCAAAGAACAGTGGCATATCAGGCTCTTCCCAGACTTCATCTTCACAGATGGAAACTCCCGTCAGAGTCCACATCTCATCCTGAAGGCTCATCATCATCATCATCCCCATCCCGGGCTGTGGAAAGAGATTTGGAACCATTAGGAACCGAGACGTTTGTCTTTCTTCAGATCAACACAGACATCATCTGTTGGTTAAACAGTGTGTTTTGGTTAACTACTTGACCACCTGGGCAACATGTCTGCACCCATGGTGGGGGTCTCGGCAATGTGCTTTTAAGTCTGTTGTACCCACACTGCTGGCTACACGTACATTTTTTGTTCTTATGGTCATGGACAGGCTGACTAATGCACCAAGACTTGTGGGCCCTTTCTCTGCATTTCATTTATCAGTCTAAATTAGACTCTCTTCCTTTAAACCAGCAATCCACATTGTTTGTTTCCCTCATAGTACTCCACTATTTTCTTTAAATACGTGATTGATACATGAATAAGAGTATAAGAGTTGGGTGTGGCAACACTAGACTGGTAACGAGGAGCCTCCTCCAGGTAGATTATCGTGAGACAAACTTAGGAGTGTTGATTTAACTGTTACCATGATAGCTAAGAGGGCTATGCTGGCTTATACACCTTGGTCAACTTTCTGTCAGAGCTTAATGAGTCAGAGACCAAATTAGGGACAGGGTAACTGAGTGGGAGTCATGCACACAATCAAAAATTCTTATCCAAACACTAACAGAAATGAAATTGCAGGTTTTTAATGTGAGCTTATGAAACAGAAGAGGTGAAGTAATTCAGATGGAGCTTACAAAGGGTGACACGTTTAGAAAAGTTATAGTCACCTGACAAGCATCCATCATGTCCCAGTCCATCCTGTCCTCCTCCATCTCAACCCAGTCCATCCTGTCCTCCTCCATCTTGTCCCAATCCATCTTTTCCTTCTCCATCTTTTCCTTCTCCATTTTAACCCAGTCCACCATGTCCCAATGCCACTTGTCCTTGTCCTTCTTGTCCTTGTCCATCTTGTTGTGCATTCTTCGTCCAGAGCAGATCTTACCCTTCGATCGCTCAGGATGGAAGCAGCTACACTTACGCTCTCCAATCAGGGGTACTTTGACTGCAGCATGATAAGCTGCACCTAAAGACAGAAAGGCACATGTACATATAGAGAGATAAATTTCAACACGCATGGATCAGTTATTAAGGGGAACAAATCTTTGTTCCTGAGCTTTCTGACCCTACCTGTCAAAATGTAGGTCTCCAGTTCACTGTGCAGGGTGCTGTGCTCAGAGGGCAAGCAGATGGGGTAAATGGAGTCGGTGAAATTGACCCTTTGTGACAGCTTCAGAAGACACAGGCCAGACCAACTTTTCCCTCCACTGGATGCATGCTTTGTGCATTTGACGTCTTTAACAAACAGTAATAGCTCATTGTTGGTTTGATTGGCCATAGCTTGACCTGCCATAGTTTGATTGGCCTGAGTTTGATTGACATGTCGTCCCAAAGTTACTTTTGTTCCATTGATTGGTCTGGAAGAAAAGAAGTAAAGACGTTCATTACGACTGCTAGTGTCCAAAACATAGCTGCAGAAACAATATACCAAAGTTCTCTTACTCAAAACCACAGTTTCTAGTCGTCATCACCCATTGGTTGGAAATTAGGACCCCCATGCACATATGACCCCTAGCAGACCCAATGACTGCCTGCCAAGGCCAGACTTTTTGATGATGACCTTTCATCATTTTGCCACATTCTGAAGGAAGTCATGAAGCAACATGGTGTTAGTTAGGTTTTTGGTAAAGCTTGAGGTTTTTATGATTTAAAGGAGTTTTAACATTTCATGCTCACCTCTGGGACCTAAAGCACAACCTGAGCCAAGGACAAAAGAAATGTGTTAATGCAGCATGACGGCTTGTATTTTTGAGCTCTACAACACAAAGAGAGATGCAGGAGAGAGGACATGTGGTGAGGAAATTGTCGTCTATGTGTCTTACCCCCAGTGCCGGAGAGGATGATCACCACAGCTACACTGCACAGAAACTGGTAGAGAGCCATTTTTCCTGTGTGCCTCTTTGACTGCGCTCTCACCTTTTTATTCTTTACACCAGATACTCAGCCTCACCCTCTGTCACACCTCTTATTCAACGCCACCATTCCTCCCTCCCTCCCCCTGTCTGTACTCATAACAAAAAGATCAACCTTTCAAACATGATCTTGATGCCTGTGTGTTTATTTGCAGCTTAAGTGATCATGAGTGTTGAACTCTGCTCACATGAAACGTGTGTTCCTTCATGTGTGAGACTCTAAGCTAAATTTGAGTAGAACGCAGCAAACAACCCTCAGGATTTGATTTTCTGTTTCACAGCCTTGCAGAGGTCTAAGGATTAAATATGAGCAGGAGAAGAACAGGGCCTGAGACATTACAGGGAAGGTCATAGAAGTAAAACTTTGTTAAAAAGGTCACAATTAACAAGAATAAGGTAAAAAGATCTCTTATTATTACTATTTTAATCTCATACATTATAACTTTGATCTGACCTCCATTCAGAACATTACCACTTCAGTCAGGACCACTTTGTCAAAATAATCTTTATTAACTTGCACAGTGTCATTTGGCGGTATGGTTCTGTTCTGGGACTTCTTGCTCTTCCACACGCTTGCGCTATTATTATCATTATAAATATTTTTATTAGTGCTAAACAAGTTAACTCGTTATTTTAGCGTTAACCCGTCAATCTATTAACGCCGTTGAATATTTTATCGCACATTAGTGCATGTTGCTCACATGCTTTTATTTTGTAAATGTCTGTTGCTGACCGCGGTGGAACCGGAAGTGAAATTGGCGGGAAAACACGATGAGTAACCAAAACAAGCATGGAGAAGAGGGGAAACGCCACGGAACTTAAAGGCGCTCGCCGCTTAGTGTATCAGTTGGCGCGCACGGCGTGCCAGATATAAACAAACGCAGGTAGTCTGCCAGGACGAAGAGACACGATGAGAACCAGAGCCTTATTTAGCGGTGTTTTTGTGTGAAAGTAATGCGCTGAAAATTCTCTAAATAAAGTGTGAATGCAGACGGATATCAGAGTTTTTCTGTGGGAGTCAGTTTATTTGTGTTTTTGGTCAAGTAAAATATGGCCCCGTCTGAGTGCAGAGGAAACCGTCTGATGAGCAGGGATTGTTGCCTAGCCCTAATTTTTATTATTATGATTATTTATCTATTTATTTGCCTAAAAATTAAACTAGAGAATAAACCTCACATTACCCTTAAGCCTACTGTACAAATGAATAGACATAACCAATCATACCTACAAATGACTGATTATTCTAACAGTTAAAATTACAATAGAAGGTTAATGGCTTTTTGAACATCAAAGATGGCTTTACTGTCAGGGCGCAGATAACGTTCCAATTCTGGGACTCCCTGCTCTTCAACGCGCTTGGCTGGAAAGCCTGAGGCAGGTAAAGCACATCTTCTTGCCCATCAAGAGCTATCATGAACAGCATAAACAGGGAGCGCAGCAGCAAAAATGAAACCCCCAAAACGACCACACCAGCAATCCCAGACGATCCCGTATGTGTTTCCACAGCAAACTGTGCCCTCTCGTGGTGGGCGGCATGTAAACTGAATGCCGGAAGCCACAGCTGTTAAACAATAGCATGACACCATAGCAGCTTACCCCGTTATCGAATCCAACAAGAAAAAAAACACGACATAGTAATCAAAGAGCATAGATGGAAGACATCCAGCATTTTGTCTTCTCTGTGATAAGCATGTAGCTCTTTGTTACAAAGTGAAATCAAGCTTCGTTTCAGAGAAGTCCGTCAGCCGCCAAGAGAAATGCAGCCGCTGTCGGGGTAAGTGACGATTCCTTTGACCAATCAACAGTCTGCAGTGTGTTGCTCCACCTTCCAAGAGTGAATCAGTTCAGTCTGGCACCTATATGAAAGGGTCCCAAAAAAGTAGGCCGGCTCGTCTTGGTTTTTAGGGATCTGTTCAGGGATGAGTCAGTGGAAACGCCGCAAAATGCGCACCGTGCCGAGACGAACCGAACCGGTCTGCTTGGTGGAAACGTGGCTTAAGTGTCCCCCCATGCTGGAGTGCCCTCTTTGGTGCTAAAGTGTGTGTTCAAGTGTCCTCTTGAGAGTCAAAGTGAATGCGTGCTAAAGCCCTTGCTTGGGAGCCCAACTGTGTGCGAAGGTGCCCCCTTGAATGTCAAAATGCCTGCCTAAGTGCCCTCTTGGGGTCTAAATCGGTTCAGTCTGGCACCCATATGAAAGGGTCGCAAAAAAGTAGGCCAGCTCGTCTCAGTTTTTAGGGATCTGTCCCGGGATAAGTCAGTGGAAACGCCGCAAAATGTGGGCCGTACCGAGACGAACCGAACCGATCTGCTTGGAGGAAATGCGGCTTTATAATAGAATAGAATAGATGAATAGACAAATAGACAAATAGATGAATAGACGAATAGAATAGAATAGAATAGAACAGAATAGAATAGAATAGAATAAAACAGAATAGAAAAGAATAGAATAGAATAGAATAGAATAGAATAGAATAGAATAGAATAGAATAGAACATTGTCATTGTAACAAGTACAACGAAATTGAAGTCACAGCAGCAATCAAGAAAACAAAAGTAAGAAAGTGTATAGAAAGCACAAAAAGGTCCATAAGAAATTAGATGACGACATCCCGTCCCCCGCTCTCCAGCCCAGCCAGTCTCCACCTCCACAGGGTCCAGGACTGAGCTTCCCCAGCAGTCTGCTCAGTCTCTGTCTCCTGGATCCTGTCTGCTCACAGCAGGCGAAGCTCCTCCAATGTGGCGCCGGTGTCCGACATCAATTTAAATTTTACAACTTTGTTCTACTGTACTCTCATATTTTACAACTGCTTCCACTTGAATCTTGTTCATTATGACTTTTTTAGCTTAAATGTGTTTGATGAGATTTAAGGTCCATTTCAGTCTTCTTCATTATGACATCACGTCTTAATTGTTACTCAAATCTGAATTTTTTACAACTTTGTTTAAACTTTAATCCCGTGAAGTTATGACTTTGTTTAAAATGTAATCTCTTCATTATGACTTACTAAGGCAGTAATTTAGTTAAATTTGACTTTGTTTTGATTTTAATTTTGTACATTGCAGCTCTCTTTCAGCTTTAATCTTTTGTTGTCTGGAATTATTTCCACCTTTCATGAATGTTTTTAAGCATTTGAATATTTATTGAGATGGTGATAACTCATGTTTCTCCATAAAAGCATGTTAATCTGGATTAATCCCCTGAGACTTTCTCGGAGAGCACTGTATGGTGATACATTTAGAATGCATGGTTTCACCCATCTCTTGATCAGGGTGACACAGCAGATCTCTGGCTCCTCATGTCACACAGATGACAGATGAGGTGATAATAAATGAACACAACAGAAGGAATGTGTTTGTTCTGATGTTCAGGTCCTTGGCAGCTGTTGCTGCCAAGCACGTTCAGGAGTGAAATTTTAACAATAGGTAAAACTTTCCATTCTCCCCTACTCTGCAGGCCCAGCACGTGACCTGGAGTCACACCCATACATATTTTCATCACCTGTGTTGCTCCACCAGCAGGAACATTAGAAAACCATGCTGTGTTATACTCTGGACCAATCCAATCACTCCATTCTTTTCAGGAGGGGGGGGGGTCTCTTGTCCCAGGCCCAGGGTAGGGAATATCAACTCATCCCAGGCCCTGGCAGGAGTACTGATCTGTATTTAATGATGAAGAAGTTGTAAATACAGGTTCTGAATAATCTATGAACTGCAGGCTTATCACTTGGTTCTGGAATTTTCCAAACTCTGTGTTTACACTTTGATCTAGTACTTTAGAACTGCATTTATAATTATTACTATGAATTTATTTATTTATTACCTTTTTTGACATTTCTTTCTAAAATTACAACTTTATTCCAAATTAATCTCATACCTTAAATCTACTGAGACTAAATTTGACTTTTATTTCTAGAATATATGATTTTGTAATAACTTCAATCTCACGTGACTTTTTTTCCTTTTTTTTCCTTTTTTTTTCTTTCTATTTTTGGACTTTTTGTACTTTTAAATTAAAAAGCAGTTGTGATTTTAAAGATTAGCTTATACATTACATCTTCTCAAATTTCACCTTTAGATTTAGGACTTTGCTGTGGCATTTATCTAAATCATATCGACTTTGTTTCTAGTTTGCTCATTTTTTTTTAAAATTTCAGTCTTGTACTTTACAACTTTCTTTGGACTTTTTATCTTGTACTTTATGAATAACTTAAACATTTATCTCTTTTTAGCTCATCTGAACTTTGTCTTACATGTAGCTTAAATCTCTTCTTGTTTTTTTTTTCCACTTAACTCTTATTTTTTAACTTTGTTTTGACTTTAATCACAAACTTTGTGACTTTTTAATCTTGTGCATTTTGAATCTAACAACTTCCATCTCCTACATAACCACTTTGTTAAACTTATGACCTAGTTTCACCTTCGCCCTGAAATTTAACACTCTCTTTGATTTAAATCTTGTACTTCACAACCTTTCCAGCTTTAATATCAATATTTGCTTGGACCTTGATCTCTTTCTTTACAACTTCATTTTTACTTTAATATCATACTTTTCTTTTCTGTTTATCTTCAAATTTATACGTTATTACTTCATTTGAACTTAAAACTTGTACTAAACTTTTTTTTATTTGACGTTAATTTTATACTTTACTTGGTTTTAGACTTTAATCCCTGTCTTTACAACGTAATTCCAACTTTTATCTCATACACTCTGCCTTTGTTTTAGACATTAATCTGGTACACTTTATGATTTGATCACACATTACATTTTTTTTTCTTTACTCCAGCCTTCTTTGAGCTTTTCAGACATCCTCTTGATTTATTCTGGGCTGATGGAGACTCCACTTAAAATCTGACTTGTGATTTGGACTTGAACACTTTGGTGGTTTAACTTTAGCGCTCTCTTATACAGTTCCACCTGTTTGGTAGCCAAATAACTACGTCATTGATAACAATAATAAAGTATGTTGTTCAAAATCCACCCGTAGTTTCCCCGTGCAACTGAGATTAAAGTCAGGGCATGGCAGTGCATTTTAAAAGGGACTGTTTATGAACCGGTGTTGTTTGAGACCAGTCTAAAACAAAGGGGTATGATTAAAAACATTTGAAATTCTTCCAGTCATTCACCAAAGATGACTTAAATAGAAGTGTGATGATTTCCTGAAAGCTGGCAGGAGTTTTTGTCTATGGAGTCTGGGCTGGTCTCAGAGCAGATGGTAATCCAGGGTTTTATCTGCACTCTATAATTTCATCTGAGCTGTCTTTAAAGTGACAATAGAGCCTCTGATGGAATCTGACTTAACAAGCTCCTGTGTGTGCAAAATGTCAGATGTGCTTTAATGCTGTCTCACACTATAACTGGATAATCTGGATTTTTTTTTTTTACTGCTCTATGCTTTATAAACTGGTGGAATGTGATCAGGATGTTTTTCTGAGTGATGTTGGTCAAAGTTCCCACAGTTTTAAACCTCTGAACTGAGCCTCAGCTGGTCCTTTAAACCTGCATGTTGAGGGTTGTGGTTTGAAAAGTTATATCATGGTTTCCATTATGCTCTCAGTCCATAGTCCATCACATCCTTTGTCCTGAGCAGCATTCAGCTCAACAGACTGTGGACTTTGATATCCCTCACAGGTAACAGGCACTTTGTGATCATAAAGCTCCCATTCATTCATTCATTCATTCATTCATCAACTAGATACTACAGTTGTTATCAAACAAAGGCGTGTCTTTGATTTCTGCAGTGCACTACCAGAACCTGTTCCTACTCTATGGGACACGTTTAAAAGGGTTCAGTCTGAAAGCAGACACCTTGTGTTACCCAGGTAAACTCTGCATTCTCAGTCATAACAAAAGATAAGAGAGGGTGTGGACAGAGCACACTCTGACGGATGAAATATATCCAAGTGTTTGTGTCTTATTATGAGCCAAATGCACCTGAGGAGTACAAAAATGTCTTACTTTAAGATATCAGTGATGTCTGGATTGCTGAAGAGAAAAAAAAATAACAATGCTACGGAACTGTAAAGAAATACATTACCTTGACACTGTGGGATGCAGAGGTTGTTTTAAACAGAGAATCATAGAGTTACAAAGACCGATTCATCTGCTTTCAAAATAACAGTCACACAGCAAAAAACAGAGCCTGATTACAAAATAGAAACACTAAATGAGATAAAAAAATATCTGTTGATTTAACTTTACAAAAAAATACTATGAAGATTAGCAGAGCAAATAAATCTAATTTTATTCTTTTTTGTACTCTTAATTTTAGCAAATAAATGCCCAGGCCTGGGACAAGATAATATTACATGCCCCCCCATACCCGGATCTCTTCCTTTCCCTTCTTCTTCCTCCCCTCCCCTCTCCTCTCCCTCTCCTCTCCCTCTCCTCTACTCCTCTAGGCATAACCTGCCCTCTGCATCTGCTGCCAATTCTTTTGTCACTGTTTGTTTTGCCATCACACTCACGAGGATCACTATGTCAGAGTCATAGTTGGCCATACGGCAGGATTGCTGAAATTAAGTGTCTGATCAGTCCATCCTGCTCAGACTCTCTGTGTGCATCTCAAAGTGATAACTAGAAGCCTACTCTCTCCTCTCTCCAGAAGTACTTTCTGAGTCGCCATTTTGAAGACTGTCCCAAAGCGATAACTGAGCTCAGAGGTAAGAGAAGAGAGGAAGAAGGAGAATGATCAGAGAAGCGATGATCGAGGAAACACGAAAGCTGGCTTTGCAGAAGTCACGCCCCCATATTGAATATCACTCTCTGATTGGACGCTGCAGTGGCTCAGACATGACCATCATCAAATCAATATAACAGAGGATCAATGCAGAAAACTGTCATCTAATAAATAATACCTTCCTGAGACACAATAAACTGGATTATATCTATAAGTTTCAGAGTTTATGATCAGATTTATCTAGATTAAGGCTAAATAATTAATAAATAATCTCACAATTACACATTTTACTGGTGAAGTGTTCTGCATGCTTCTTAACAGCACACAGAATAAACAGAGAGCAGGTTTTCTTCATGGTTACGTGTTTGTTAAACAGGTTAAAGGAACAGAAAAAGCTCTGTTACTGTTTCTGTTTGATCAGAGTTATTAGAGCCCACATGTGCAGACACACAAACAGCTGTTAGAGCTGACTGACAGATGATCCAGAGGTGATCAGCTGATGCCGTCATCACTGAAACACATCGCTTTATGTGACGCTCTGGAGGAGAGGATATCCCTTAAAACAAATCTCCATTCCTCTCTTCTCTCTTTATTTCCTTCATCTCTCCATCATCTCTGGTGGGAGGGACTAAGACGCAAGTGAACGACGCAAGTGGAGGAAGGAAGGAAGGATGGAACTTTGGAGCTTTGAGACACACCCTCTGTCTTCTCCTTTTGGAAGCCAGTGATGTGGGAGGGGACTGCTGCACCTGGAGGCAGTGAGCCCCTACTGCCTCACTCTTTGTCACCTGACTGCAGCTGGAGCTCTAGCCTCTCTGGGCTCTAATTTCGTAGACTTGGTGCAAGCGCAGGTGCACCGGCCTTCGCCACGCGGACCGGACGTGACCGGCGCACTTTGCAAGTTTTCTGCAGTGCCAAGAGAGGCGCAGTCAAGGCGCAGAGGAGCGCAGAGGTGCGTGTCCACGCCTCCCTCCGTGCAAATGGCAGAGAGGGAGGAGAAAAGCCGCGAGTGGGTTTAACACAGCAGAGTACTGTTTTAACCAATCAAATGAACGCCTCTCCTCGCCTTTAAATGCCCTGCGGCTGAGGTGCAGCGTCTGATTGGTCTGAGTGATCCCCAGCACCGTGGAAACAGTGCTGGTAGCGGAGACGGTCAGAGCTGCTGTCCCTGCAGCAGGAGAATGGACAGCGGGGCGCATCGGAGGACACGAAGCGCATCACTGTGTGGGCCAGCTCCCGGGACAGATTTAATCTGTTCCTTTGTCATTAATAGGAGAACAAAATGAAGAGACAGTTACACAGCTGGCTTATCCATTCAGAATACTTTTGATCCACCTGCACTCCTGGTTTGTCATCGCCAAATAGCAGAGCCTTTGGTGATATACTGTGTACTCTCCTGGTGTCTCTGCCTCATCCTCCTTACAATAATGTACTCCATCTTTTTAGATCACGTTAAAGATAAAGACTAAAACAGAGAAATATGGGAAATCACGGGTAAATCCTGAGTGACATACATTTATTTTGTCTCTTTTTTCTTCATCTTTTCTCTCCCTCTTTTCTTTGAATTAAATCTTATGAGAGAACCAGATATATACTCAGTATCAGATGTTAAGGCTGTTTATTGTTTAATTGTAAGATGTGAATCAAACTTTCAGCTGCAGTCAGGTTAACTTTCCATTATGACAAACGGCTTTAATCTGACATCAGATGTGATGGGACAGTTAATATAGATATAAATGTATATGCTGGTTCAGACAGTTACATTAAATAGTGATTGCTGTGATTGTTTACTGCATTAAAATGTGCCTGACACTCTGGAAACCTGGGGCTTTGTTGACATAAGCGCACATGTGCGCCTGTCACCAAATTACAGCTGTGGATGGTGCGCTCCGCTTTTCGCCGAGAATAGACCAGGTTGGAGCTGGTGAGCTTTCAGCGCACTTTCTGCGCTGTTTTTGGCACGAAATTGTCACTGCGCCAACATGAATCTGCCGACACCTCCCCCTGACGCGCAGTCACACCCATCTCTGCGCAGACGGTCTACCAAATTGTCAAATTGGCAGCGCACAGCGGTGCGCAGCACGAAATTTACACTGCCCAGGGTGCGCCAGGCTTGCACCCCCTGTCTCATCCTCTCTCATGGGGCCATCAAACCAAGCTGAAGTGCTAAAATCTGCTGTTTCTCTAGTGTCCACTTGAGGCTGGCTGTGGAGGTACAGGAAGTCACATACACACCAAGCCAAAAAAAAGCTGTTTACACAGCAGAAATAAACGTATTTACAGCCTGGTTCACAAAACGTCTCTTGTCTTACTCGCTAATTTCTTGATCAGCACACACTGTAAGAGGTTTTTTTTTTCTAACACAGCAGTTCAGAGGATATTCAGATTACAAGCTTGCCCAATCAGAGGCACAGCTGAGCTTCCTGACATGCGCCCTACAGCTGTACGCCCCCTGTCGCTTCCACTATGGCTCCTATAGCCGATTTGCTTCAAAATTCTGTTTCAGAATCAGACAGCTGACATCAGGAAGACTACATCCATAAATCATACAGTTTATGGTTTAAACTCAACTGTTTCTGTCAAAGATAATGTGTTGTGTTTGGCTTTAATTTAGGCAAATAACACTAGAGCTGGCCAGTTAGGCTAACAAAGGTACACAATGGCTGCACCATGCCATGCTCTACATTAACTCCAGCTTCACCATCACTACCCTGTTAAAAAAAAGATTTCAAGAAACTCTCTATGGCATCACTATTCTTTCCTGTGCTCTGGACTTGTGCTGACTGGACATTTTGAGCGTACTGAACTTCACATCAAATCACAACATCTAATTTTGATCAGTGGCCAAACCATTTCGGTTGTTGGTATCAAGATGGCGCTGTGGATGGTCGCCTCGGTACTGCCCTCTCTTGTTCTTTGTGCAGTTTTGTGTGTTTTTAGCACACTTTGCTCTCCTTCTCTGGTCACTTACACCAGGGAAGAGCTCAAAAGCATTGGCCTGACATCTGCTACAACTTTTTCACCGGTTTTCACTGAACCAGGGAGTTTTACAGATGTTTTGGTTGGAGGAGCAGCAGCTCTGTATGGAGTTTACAGAAGACACTGGTGGGGGAAGCGAGCAGGCGCACTCGTGAAACTGGGGCAGCGGGGATTACGCACTGCACTCCCATCTATCCACCTGGCCAACATCCGCTCTCTGTTAAACAAGATGGATGAACTGCTGCTCCTCAACAGAAAAAAGTCAGACTTTGTCCGTAGGAGTGAGTGTGTGAGTGAATGGTTGTCTGTCTGTCTATGTGTCAGCCCTGCGATTGACTGGCGACCAGTCCAGGGTGTACCCCGCCTCTCGCCCAATGACAGCTGGGATAGGCTCCAGCCACCCGTGACCCTGAACAGGATAAGCAGTATAGAAAATGGATGGATGGATTAATATATTGACAAACTTGAGAGGAAAAGCCTCATCTGCCACAAAAGTGTGAGGCATGGGGCCCAGATATCAGCACCAGATCTGGCAGATCTAGAGTACCCTCCTGCAGAGCACAGCCAATGCCCCCATCACTGCTGCGGCCAAAAGCCCCCACATCAACCACTCTGAAGCGGTACCTCGCATCGAGGAGAGCAAGGAGGACAATGGAGTACGTGCCCTTGTGATTATAAAACTGTGACCCAGAATTTGCTGGTGCTTGGATGACTATATGCTTGCCATCCAAGGCCCCCAAGCAGTATAACCCCCCCACACACACACTGACATTATTTTAGTCTTAAACTCAACACATCACACGCCTGCTCAGCTCATTGAGGTAAAATGTTGATTACTCGAGCGGATTTGATAATTTAATGACAAAAGAGGAGGAAAAATGCGCCTTAATCTCAAAACAACACCTCAGAAGGACCTGAGGAGTGTTCAGAGGTAGAAGCTGGTTTAGCTGAAGGAGGATGAGAAATGTGTCTGTGGAGGATCCAGGTGGAGGAGCATAGGTAAACGTGAGTTTATGCTGGATTGACAGGTGGTAGTGATGGAAGTTTGACACGCCACAGACGGACAGCTCCTGACAATACAGATTAACTGATGAAACCACAGGAAACCTCTCTGTCCCTCCCAATCAGACGAAAAATATTTATTAGAGGGGAGCGATGAATCAGGCAGGTCTCCTCTGACTCTGCGTGTGAGCTTGTGTGTGAGAATGTGTGTGTTTGAGCGTCTAAGCTAAGGTAAAGTGGACTTGTGGGTAATTTCATTGAAGAACTGAACCCCTGATTGCACGTTTCATATAAGCATGGGGTTATTTCTGCCACACTCATGGTGGCGGTAAGGTTGGTAACAGCAGGTCAGAGACTGGAGAGCTTCATCATGGATGCAACAGGATGTTGACTGCTGAAGCATGACGCCTCCCCAGACACAACATGTTGACTCATCCTGGTTTATGAGCTGTCTGACTCAGGGTTTGTAATCACACTGATGATCCTCCTGGAAAACCATTGGGCAGACTTTTTAAATCTGCCTTTCAGGCTTCACACTAGAAACATATTTTTGGTTGGTGGTGTTAAGATTTCAAGTTCTACCACATGAGAAATCACTTATTTAGAGCATCAACTCACCAGAAATAGAAAAAAGTGTATCAAAGGATTTCAAGCCCTGCTTTCATTAAGTGGTCCGTTATGGACCAGTACAGTCTAGATCAGTAAAGCCTGATCCTGTTTGTGTTTCCACAGCCAACTGCGCCCTTCTTGGTAAGCTGGGTATCGCTAAAAAAACAATTGATTTTTGATTTAAATGCTTTGATTTTGAAATTTTCTTGCCCATGTGAACATCTGTGGTATGTCACCTTACGTTTTGGAGCAATAAAAAAAACCTAGCGTCAAGCTTTAAAGCTGAAGGAGCTGGCTTTAATTTGCTGCTGCTGCTTTATTCTTTCATTTTCCATACAGCTTCACCTGTTCAGGTTCGCAGGCGGCTGGGGCCTACCCCAGCTGTCTTAGGGCCAGAGGTGGGGTACACCCTGGACTGGGAAAGATAAAATTCTGCTTCAAAAACAGCGTTTTATCGATGAGTCTAACTGCTACCATATCAATGCAATGCATTTTCCTGTATATGTTAGCATCAAGCTAGCACTATGTGTCTTGTAAGTTTAACATGCTGAATGTATTGAATAGGAATCTGCTGTGAGAGAGTAACGTATATTTCTTTGTGTGTTCAGCGCTTCAGTCAAACTTCAAGCTGAAAATCCTGAATCAGTTTTCTTGGGAAACTGTTATTAGCTGCTAAGCTAAGGTCCTACTACTCCAGCCCAGTGTAAATAATGGACTTTGAAGTCATCTAGCATTAAGCTAATGATGCTAATGAACTTAACTATTTCTAATTAGGTCTTAACAGGAAACAGTTCTCCATACCCATCCCTACATTCAACTTTGTACTAGTAAAAGTAGACCTCACCGAATCTATTTACTGCTGTATATCATGACTCTATTGAAACAATTGAGGAGATGAAAATGGTTGAGATCATGTTGTTATTGATGGCATGACTTTTATACTTTTTCTTTTTTCAATGTAACTCAAAACACAGAAATACAGGAAGTGGCTACCCAACCCCTCTCTGAAGGCAACTTGTAATTTGAAGTCTTTACTTCATATACTGATGTCACTTCCTTCTAACATTGGAAGAGTGGACCCCCTTGGAGAGTTGGCTGAGAGTGGAGGTCTGCAGCTGTACTGTTTGTGCCACCTTCTGGGGTCAGACCAGTATGTTTGGGACCCCAACAGAAGGGTTCAAAAAAGTGGGACAGCACAGGTTGGCAATTTGGGGACCTGTTTTGGTTTTAGTCCAAATGTGTGCCGTACTGAGACAAGCTAAGCTGACCCGCTTGGTGAAAATGAGGCTCCAGTAGTGCTTTTCAAAGAGGTGAGGGTGCTTGAAACACAGAAAAACAATGAACCACTGGAAAAGTCCAGTTCTGGACACTCTGGCCCATCCTGGCACTGGACAATAGGAGATAGAAAGCATTTATACATGTGGTAATAGCAAGGCCAAGGCACAGGTGGAAACAAAGAGGGAGGGGGTCACAATCACCACGGTAGGAACTTGAAACAAGCGCAGATGAGGAAAAGTGCAAACTGGACCAACAAGACATGAGAGTTCAACACCAAACATGCTAATGGTTGATGGCTTTTTCAGGGTGACCACATTCCTGATCTGTGCCTCCCTTTGATCCACGGTCTTAACCCAAACACAGATCCATTTCATTCCTATTCTCTGCTTGTCTTTTTTGATTTACTATTCCTGTCATTCCTCTGGCCGCACCAATCAAGTCTGTGCCCTCCCCTCCAAGTCCCCTGTCCCTGAGGCCACCCTCATTCATTGGACAAAAAGTGGTAGAATGGCTGAGTCGAAGGGAAGGATGAGGATAATTTATTCAAAAGGGATGCAGGGATTGCACAGAACGCATAAGAACAAACATACTCAGCTCTCACACACGCGTGTACGCCTGCAGACACAGCTGAAGTCGTGCCTTCCTAACTGCATGATCCATGACAAAGCATTCTGAAGGTGAACCATTTGTTTAAATTATTCTCATTTCATCAGAGGAGTGGGTTGTTGTTCTCTTTCCCCTTCGCTGACTTTACAACGATCGAGAGAGGGATGGAGTGAGAAAGAGAGAAAATGCCCTTGCACGGCCTCGGCTCTAAATGTAAACCAATTAGTTCTGCAAGAGTTGGTTATGGACCAAATATGATTGGCTGTTTGTGCCACAGTTGTAAATCAATTATTCAATCAGGCCACATTTTGTCATTGGCACTAATCGGCCTTCTGGCAGGGCCGCGGGCAGACTGTTACAAAGATGCAGGCATGAATAAACCCAACAAACGTGTTAAATATTTACACATTACTGAGAGCGGCTGGGTGGTTTGCTGAACTTAGAGTTTTATTGTTTCTCTGAAACACCAGTGTCAAACTGTGAACATAGCAGACGTCAAAAACCTTACCATTTCTGACGTATTCACTTGTTTTCCCGGGACCCAGAGCACATTTTGTCTTTCACAAACAGGGGAACAGAAGAAACAATATTTCATTTTGTGGTCATCTTTGCACATCCAGGCTTTGATACAAACATTTTAAATAATTTATATTCACTGAACTTGTGTAACTAAAAGTTGTTTTCAACTTCTGCTGGAAGGTAGGTGAAGGAATAGGCCCCTTTCACACATGAACTCTCCACTATTATTTTTTTTAAATTCACAGCCCATCCAGTCCCTGACCATTTCTGGAACTGTCTGTTCATTAAAACATCTCTCAGTGGGATTTTTTTTCCCTGTCCAACACACCGTCAAAGCTCCATGTAAGGGAAAATGTTTTTAAATGCTGCTGTTTGTGTTCACACATGCTTGGATACCATAGGAAAATGTTAGGGAACTGTGTGTGTGTGTTTGTGTGTGTGTGTGTGTGTGTGTGTTTGCGTGTGTGTGTGTGTGTCTGTGTGTGTGTGTCTGTGTGTGTGTAAAAAAAGGGTAATAGGGTAATTTTGCTTTTCGTGTGGATGGTCTCAGGAATTTTTAAGTAAAGTGAAGGAAACAGAAAACAGCTATGAATTGTTTCACAGAATGTTGCACAACTTCAGGCTGTTTCAATGTCCCGTGGGTGCTTGGTCCTTCATCTTTTGGCTTAAGTGGGTTCCACAGACCTGACAAAACATAATTCATGCACATGAACTTTTTCAAAATTCTTATGAACTCCATAAATGTCACACTGCTTCATCTTTCCTCAAGACCTTCTGACAACAAAAGTTGACTGACCCCTCAGGTTTAACCATTCCAGGTCACGTTTGTCATAAAGGGCATTACCTTTCCGCCAAAGTTCTGACTTTGTAAATTTGTTTCAGTACTTGTACAGTAAAATTATTTTGTAAATTGTTTAAAGTTTGTAAAAGTGTTCAAATGTTGTCATTTTGGTTTGTAATTGTCCGTTTGTCCGTTTTGTTCCTCACGTCAGAGATTCCCAGCCTGCCACCATGCAGTAGCCCCTCTTCTGCTCCCTCTGGGATTCCCTCGGTATTCCAATATTCTGATAAGCTTCATCATCCTGCGTTCTTCCTCGCTCTCAAACAGACAAAGGAGAGAGACTCAGCCATGTGCGAATCCGGCAAACCCTGAAGGAGGGATGATATCAAATGAATCAGCAAAGCAGGAGTTTGTGGGCTGTCTTCAATGAAATCATCGATTTCTGAAGCGTCTTTAGGGACGCTGTAGACCTCTGTCAGCTTTTCTCAGAGATATGTGACCACTCTGAATGCTATCAAGAAACAGATGGGCTTAACCAGGCTGAGGGAGACAGGAGAGCATCATCTGCGTCATTTATTTTTTAGATAATTGCTGAACAAACCCCTCTGGCTCTTTATTTTGGAAGACATAACAGCTAAAAATGAGGTACTCGTCTGCTAATTGGTAACCTGGAGAAATGACCCGTTAATTAAAGAAACATGAGTTATCTCTCTGGCTGACAAACAAGCAAACTGATGATATCATGACAAGATGAGCTTGAACCCACCTGTGTGGGTAGATGGTAGCTTCCCTGTAATTTTTTGCCCCTCATGAGCTCTTCTTCTCCTGAGCTGTTAAATGATGTAAATCAGCCGTTTTTCCAATCAGACTTTGAATTTCCGTGGTAGTAACTATAAGAACATCAGGTGAGATATTAAGTTACACCATCTTTCAATCCCCTGTGGTAAAATGACCATAATAGTCCAAGGCCCAAAACTTCACTTGTCAGAAACACTCAAATCTTTTTAGAAATCATGAGTAATGTTTGTCACCTTGTCTGTAGATGATATTTTGGTATGATAACCCTTCCTAAATGGCAGCTGTATCTTAGTTAACAGCTCATGAACTTACCCACCCCCTTCAGAAAATTATACTTTAGACTCTGGTGCATATCTTATTTTAGACTAAGTATCACAACCTGTGACAGAACGGTACGCCTGTGGTCTTTATAGGTCAGACAGCACAGCACAGGGTAACTCTGCACAGTCTAGCATCATTATTCATAAGTGTCCCTTAGGGAGTATTTGTACCAAATTTCATGCTTGCATCACCATTTGAACTGTTGGAATAATGAGCGTTCAGTGGAAATGGTGCCAATCCAAAAAATGGCCATCATCTTGAAAAATTGACACCATCTTGAATTTTTATGTGTCTAACATTTTATTTTAAAAGAGTGGCTCTTAGAGAGTGTCTGTGCCAAATTTCATGCTTGCATTGACATTTGAACGATTCTCTTGAAATTTGCAATTATCTGCTGCACTACCTGGCATTTTGCATGAACGCACACATTTGCATGTCAGCAGTTCCAGTAAATGGCCAGCTTCTCCTCATCATCGTTCCATCCATGTCCATGCTCTGTAGTACTTGGCTCCACAGGGTCAGCCTGCAGACTGATCTTCCAGATGGCTGCCTGATAATTTACACGTTCAACATGCAGGAAGAGAAAGTCTCTACATGGTGGCTGCTGGCTAGAAATCAACCCCTCACCTTTTGGCACAGAAGAGCCAGTAGTAGCTCCCCTCACCAGGGCTGCTGTTAGCATAATACGTGTGACATGTAAACTCCTGAATTCTCATGAACAACCCCTCACTCACATTCCACGATTGCTCAAGTCCACTGAAGGTTTCTTGATAGGAAATGTCCTTCTTCACTATCCTGAGGGCATTTGGCTTCCCCCGGCCAGCAAATGCACTGATGGTGTCACAGCCAGTGAAGGTGTGTTAGCCAATTAGGCTAGCACAGAGGCTGTCTCCAACTGAGCTTGCCAGCTTGCTGATATCCACAAATTGTGTGTGGTTCTGTGTCCTACACTTCAGGTAGATAGGTCAGGTGATGTCCTTCTGAAAGGCAAGACAAAAAACTAGGACATCTGTGTCCTCAGTTATGATGATCACTGCTTTTGAGGCAGTGTTGATGGAATCCAAAGCATGAAGGAGCAGGCACCTATCAGCTTCTACTACTTCTTTACACCCTTTACCTGTCAACCGGTTAAGTAGTTCAGCATCTTTAATCAAAGTCTTGTGGTAAAAATCAACCACAACATCAATCCTCTGACTCTTAGCCCCTTCATGGAAGACCTGGGTGAAGAGTGACTCTGCCACCTGTCCAAAGGTTTTGTTGTTGCCATTCATTTTCTGGACCAGGCTCATCCCATCAATGATGGAGGTGGATGAAGTTAGGATATGGTCTGCAGGAGACACATTCTTTTCCAGCTCTCTGGCAAGAGCAGCCTTGTTGTTGTTGTTTTTTTTTTCTGGGAACCCATCAGCATTTGCAAGTGCCCATGGCAGTGGGCCAAGTGGGTAGACAAGGACATCCTCCATATTTATCTTCCTTCTTTCAGCCACCAGGAACATGTGGCTGAACGGCTTTCTGTCTGCCTTCAGCACAACATCCTGGCCTTTCTTTCCTTGAACTTTGTTATTGTTGAAGCAGTAGAATGTCTTCAGATTTTGCTTGGCCATCTTGTCATGGCATTTCACATATGGTGTGTCTTCATCTATCCTTGTTTGCTTGAATTCCTTTTAGGCCTCTTCTCCTATCTTATGAGCTCTCAGGAGATCCCTGGTCACACCAGGTGGTGCCATGGAGCCAGTGGACAGTCAGTTTAAGGCTCACAATGACCTGTAACAATGATGTAGTAGGGGCATATTATACATTTCCTGAATCCATATGGTGTTGTGAGTATTCTAGTTCTTATATTTTATATCCCTACTGTTCCTATATGACATAAAGGTTCTCTTTAAAATGATACCAACGACAATATAGTAAAATACTGCGTCCAAAATGTGATTTTCTGAAGGGTCTGGGTAACTTCATAGGCTTTTAACTGTGATACAGATGTCACTGGTGAAGGGTTATCATACCAAATTATCATCTAGAGACATGGGTTCTTTTAAAAATTACAAGCAAGTTTCGTCACCTAGAGTGTTACCGATATGTGGTTTTGTCCATGGACTTTAAGTGTCAGGTTCATGGCTGCAGTAAAAGAGAAGAAAACCTCAAGTTCTGATCGTTATAAGAAAAATGTGTTTTTTTGACAGTGTGACATCCGCAGAAAGACAATCAGCTTGCAGAAGATGCAAAATTCACGAGTAAAATTCTCCCCAGAATTTAACTGAGGTTATTTATGATCATCTCACTATTTCTCACCGGCATGGCTCAAACTGTTTGTGGAAGAAGACCTTAACCCTAGCCAAGCCTTCAATCACTGTTCTCTGAAATCATAAGAGGGATTCACTCCTCTCTGATTTCCCCTCATGATCTGGTTTCCTTCAAAAGATGCCAATGGGTATGCAAAATGTGCCAGTGGGTCAGCGACACATGCTGGTGGATCAACAGCATGTGCCGGTGGTTCAGCGACATGTGCTGTTGAGTCAGTGACATATACTGGTGGGTCAATGACATGTGCCAATGGGTCAGCAACGTGCCAGTGGGTCCGTGAAATGTGCCTAGGGGTCAGTGACATAATTCAGTCTGTCAGCATCATGTGCTGGTAAGTCAGCAACATGTGCCAATAGGATTGTTAAATGTGATTATGAGTCGCCAAATGAGTCAACACCATGAAGCAGTTGCTCAGTGACACATCAGTGATATAACTGCATGTGCCAGTGGGTCTGCAAAATGTGCTAGTGGGGTCAGGGACACAAGCTGGTAGATCAACAACTTGTGCCCATGGGTCAGTGACATATAGCAGTGGGTCTGAACAGGCAACAAGTGTGTGATGATGGGTGAAAGAGCAGGCAGTCAACATTCAACAGAGCAAATGAAGAAACAGGTGAAGCTTATGAAGGTAGGGCACTAAAAAGGGCAGGAAAACATGCAGGAAATAAAGGAGCTGACGCAGAGACTTTGCAGGACGCAGAAGGCTCACACACTCCCACATGCCTGAGTTTAACTCATAAAATAGAGTTCCAACTGCACACACACACACACTGCGGTCACACACTGACAACAGCTGTGGGTTATAAAGAGATAAGAGGATGATGGGTCAGGAAACAGAGCGGGACACACACACACACACACACACACACACACACACACACACACACACACACACACACACACACACACACACACACACACACACACACACACACACACACACACAAACACACACACACAGTGAGCTTCAGCGTGCATATAGTGCTGCACACTACTCCCAGGTGAATTCTAGAGGTCAGGGGAGAGTGTGTGTGTATGTGTGTGCGTGTTCAACATTTTTTGCATAATGTCTCCCTGGGGGCGTACAACCTTATATTTGTCTTTCCTCAGTGCACAGGTGTGTGTGTGTGTGTGACTGTGTGTGTGTGTGTGTGTGTGTGTGTGTGTGTGTTTGTGTGAGTGAGAGAGAGAGAGAGAGAGTGTGTGTGATTTGCAAACATAATGAGGCACAAAGTGTGTGTGTGTGTGTGTGTGTGTGTTATTAAAACAAGGGATTAGGACCACCAGGGCACTAACACCTGATTAATGCAGACAGATGGTTGAAAAGTGGATTTGGAATAACAGATTTAATTGCACACACGCACACACACACACACGCACGCACACACACACACACGCACACACGCACGCACGCACGCACGCACGCACGCACGCACGCACGCACACACACACACACACACACACACACAAACACACACACACACACACACACACACTGAGACAATTGCCATTTAGCAGCTCTCAGAAGTATCACCCTGATGTAATGCCCAGTAATAAACACACAGATGTCCACACAGCATTTAAGTCCAGTAGTTTTGACTTCTGATGGACAGAAAGACAAAATCAAACCTTTCCCTCACAGGAGCTGCAGGGGGGACTAACACTAACACTTCAGGAGTATGAGACAAAAGATACATATATGAGAAGAAAGTCTTTATTTTACAAAACTGAAGGTGTAAAACAAAAGGTCACAACTTTTTGTTTTTTAGAATAATGTCATTAATTCACTCCTAAACTTGTGGGAAATGGAGACCACCAGACCAGTAGAGGGCAGTATGACAACAACAAAGGCCTTTAAGCAAAACTCACACCACAGAGGGAGACAGACAGGCTTTAAGCCATGAACAGCCATGACACACAGCTGGAGACTAGTGCAGCCACAAAAACACAAAGCACCAGTTAAAGAATCAAAGCTTAAAAAAAGATATAGTTGGATAGACGATATGTCTCCACTATTTTTATTTCTGATAGTCCAACCGTGTTGATATACATACTGAAGATTCTCTCTCTCCCTTGTCTTTCGCTGCCTACCCCTCTTGCGCGTCACAATGACCTCAGCTGTTTGTTCGCAACACTGTGCCAGTTTGCACCTGCCTTCCAAAACATGCTAAATGAAGACGCAAAAACAACAACCACTAACAGCTTTAGGTTTGATAAATCACTGTGCGAGCGCTGAATGATTACATCTTCATCTCCTCCTCCCTGAATTTTGAACATTCTGATAAACTGCATATTCATGAAGACAAATACCATTAATATACCCTTGCACATGCTATTTTGCTCATGTGACGGACACAATCCTCACTGCACCCTGCTAATAAATCAGCTTTGCAGGCGCTCTCAAGTTTGTACGTGTTTTTACACACGGACCTTCAGTAGATCAGGCGTGTTTGTTCAAAAAATTGTGGCAGTAAACAACAGTTTGAGAACAATAAATTGATAAAATCTTTTTTTGCATTGGAAAAAATTGGCTAGTAAGAATTCTGATTGGCTGGTAACTTCAGAAACTTTCCAGTCGCATTGGCTGGTGTTCAGAAAAGTTTTCTGAGGACCCTGGTCATTTTGTCGTTCTGGGGGGAGGGGTCCACTGGTTGAAATCCAGCTTCTGAAATGCGCAGGCAGAGCCAGTTGTCATTAGCATATAAATGATTTGCAAAATTTGCCAAGTGAAGAAAAACAGACTGCCAAACAAAATCCATTTTCATCTGTTGGTCAGTCAGGGATGATCATCTTTCAGTCTGTGGGTGGAACAGCAGCACAGTCAGGCTCTGGATGGAGGAGAAAAGCATCTCATCAACAGGAGACTGGACTCTCATTCATATGATGCTTCACTGTAATCTCTCTCCTCCAGCAGAGCAGCTGTTAACTCTAATAACGTCACACACACATCATACTCATTGGCTTGAGTCTCAGTGAGCACATAAAAAATACCTCCACAGGCTGTTTTTTTTTAACTTCTGATAGCCTCCTTCCTTAGCTCTGCTCTCTGCTATGTCCATCTTCTTTGGGGCAATGTGAGCCACTATGACTCACCTGTTTCATAGCCCCGCTCTTTCCCTGCACTCCTCTTGTGTCTCAATCTTTCCCCCACGCCTCAGTCCCCCCTCCTCCTCCCTCTCTCTGCTCTTTTGTTTTAAGATTGCCCTGGAGATAGCTTTATTTTTAGCCTCCATACACAGTTTCTCTCCAAAACCAGGGGTTTGCTGTTGGAAACTGGTGACACCTGGCCGTACTCTTCGGGGATGGCAGTTATGAAAGTGAAACACACTCAGGGACACTGTTATAGCCGTGAGTCACTTTATTGTTATTCTATTATTTGGAAGCTGGAATCATCCATTGTTTGAGAACACAGCTATGAAAATAGAAATGAGTCAAAGTATGACTTTAAGACGAAACACTGAAGGTGACACAGTCATGAAACGTGTCCTGATCCAGGAAATGCTTCACATCTTCCTCTTCCACTGACAGCAGAGTCATTTTTAAAGTCTCCTTTTGGTTTTGGTTTTGGTTTTAATGAGCAAGACGACTGGTACTTACGGAGCTTTAAGCTGGATTTAGAGAAAGATTTACATTCACTATGCTTTTAAACACGTTTTATAACTGGCACCAGCTATAGACTTGCTTAACTTAAGACTAAATTTGCTCCTTTGTGCAGGAAGCAGTTTGAAGTGAGAGGAATCTGGGCTAATTTTCACCAACTTAAACTTGGATTTATGCTTTTAGACTAAAAATGCATGAATAAAGTTAAAAGTTGTGTTTTTTTCTTCACAAACTTAGTCTCATAGGGCTCTAATTTCGTAGACCAGGCACAAGCGGGGGCGCAAGCGGGGGCAAGTGGGGGCGCACCTGCCCTGCGCCGGCCTTTGCCGCGCGGACAGGGCGTGACCGGGGCACTTTGCAAGTTTCCTGCAGTGCCAAGAAAGGCACAGTCAAGGCGCAGAGGAGCGCATAGGACTGCAGAGCTGCACGTCCACGCCTCCCTCTGCGCAAATGGCAGAGAGGGAGGAGAAAAGCCGTGTGTGGGTTTAACACAGCCGAGCACTGTTTTCACCAATCAAATGAGCGCCTCTCCTCATCTTTAAATGCCCTGAGGCCGAGGAGCAGCGTCTGATTGGTCTGAGTGATCCCCAGCACCGCGGAAACAGTGAGCTGGAAAGACTCGGTAGCGGAGATAGTCAGAGCCGCTGTCCTTGCA
The DNA here is from genome assembly GCF_033239565.1 of Halichoeres trimaculatus. Lineage (NCBI taxonomy): Eukaryota > Metazoa > Chordata > Actinopteri > Labriformes > Labridae > Halichoeres > Halichoeres trimaculatus. The sequence continues at coordinate 794,566 of NW_027437200.1, forward strand.
GCAGGAGAATGGACAGCGGGGCGCATCGGTGGACACGAAGCGCCTCACCTTGTGGGCCAGCTCCCAGGACAGATGTAACCTGTTCCTTTGTCATTAATAGGAGAACAAAATGAAGAGACAGTTACACAGCTGGCTTATCCATTCAGAATACTTTTGATCCACCTGCACTCCTGGTTTGTCATCGCCAAGCAGAACCTTTGGTGATATACTGTATACTCTCCCAGTGTCTCCGCCTCATCCTCCTTACAATAATGTACTCCATCTTTTTAGATCAGGTTAAAAATAAAGACTAAAACAGAGAAATATGGGAAATCACGGGTAAATCCTGAGTGACATACATTTATTTTGTCTCTTTTTTCTTCGTCTTTTCTCTCCCTCTTTTCTTTGAATTAAATGAAATGAGAGAAGCCAGATATATACTCAGTATCAGATGTTAAGGCTGTTTATTGTTTAATTGTAAGATGTACATCAAACTTCCAGCTGCCTTCAGGTTAACTTTCCATTATGACAAACGGCTTCAACCTTACATCAGAAGTGACGGGACAATAAACATAGATATAAATGTATATGTATATATCAGATGGTTATATTAAATAGTGATTGCTGTGATTGTTTATTGCATTAAAATGTGCCTGACACTCTGGAAACCTGCCTCTGAGGCTTTGTTGACGTGTGCACATGTGTGCCTGTCATCAAATTACAGCTGCGGAGGGTGCGCTCCGCTTTGCGCCGAGAATAGAATGGGTTGGAGCTGGCGAGCTTTCAGCGCACTTTCTGCACTGTTTTTGGCACAAAATTGTCACTGCGCCAACATGAATATGCCGACACCTCCCCCTGGTGCGCCGTCAACTCCCCCTGGCGCGCCGTTACACCCATCTCTGCGCAAATGGTCTACTACATTGTCAAATTGGCAGCGCACAGTGGTGGGCCTCACGAAATTAACACTGCGCAGGGTGCGCCTGGTTGTTCCCCCTGCGCTGCGCCACAAAATTAGAGCCCTTTGTGTTTCTTTTTTTGCTGTGGTTTGCTTGGTGACTTTCCTCCACTGAGAGTCTGTGCTTTGCCACAACATGCCTTTACAATGTGTCCCGTTTTGCCACAATTATGGCATTTAGCCTCTTTATAATGACACTCATTTGCTTAGTGATTTTTTCCTTTGCACCTGTAGCAACTTTCGTTTACCTCTTTGTATCTCTATCATGTGCACCCTGGCTGCAGTGGCTCTGTCATTCTCAATCCCTCTTAACTGACGTGCATCTCTGTCAGCCATCTTTACATTAAAAGCGATCTCAACAGCTTTGGCAAAAGGAAGATCATTCTCCGAAAGTAGTCTCCTCTGACATGACTCATATTTCATTCCGCTGACAAACCGATCATGCAGCGCAGAATCCAGGTTGGCGCCACAATCACAGTTCGTTGCGCACTGCTTCAATTTAGCTACATACTGTGCTACTGGCTGGCCAGATTTCTGCTCATAATAGTTGCAACAGAACCATTCTGCTACCGATATTGGTTTCGGCTCTAAGTCTCTCTTCAGAGTAGACATTATGTTATCAAATGTCTTGTCTTTCGGCTTACTGGGCTGTACCAAGTTTCTCAAAAGTCCATGTGTTGCTGCACCTATTGCACTTAGCCAAGTGGCTACTCGCTTATCTTCGGCTATATCGTTAGCTTTCGGAAAACTGCTCCAACCGTTCAGTATGCCAACACGGTTCACTTTCTGGCTTAAACTTGGTAATTCTTCCGAACAGGGCCATCACACTCACTAGTAATGACACCAACTGTCCCTCCTTCCCCGCAGGAAAACATTAACTTTATCCTCATTGCCAGTTGTGGTGTCTTAATTCAAGAGACGTAGCAGTGTTTACATTCATGTTGTCTTTACCTAGCCATTTTGACACACAAGAACACGGTTCATGCACACTACATCAACTCCATAAAGGCATTACCTAGAAGTATAACAGAACTCATACAGAAGTACAGTATAACATGCAGCAGTTATTCTGCAGTGGTCTGTTCAAACAATGTGTATTTCATCTATTGAGTCACCAAAATTTACATTTTAACAGCTTATCATTTACACTGAAATCTCTTCTTTAATAAAACAAGAAGTAAATGTATCCTTTTATTGATCTAAATGTCAATAGTGTCGATACCAAGCTGAGTATTGGTATCAGATCGATACTAGCATGATTAGATCTTTACTGCAGTTTCTCTTGTGTGAAAGAGACAACTTTTTGTTATTTTGCACTTGCTATTTTTTTCCCCTAAACAACTGTGGTGCTAGAATAATTATTTTGTTAATTTTATACTGTTTAAATGTCCTGTCTATTGTTGTGGTTAGTTAAAACAAAGCATTTTTATTGCCTAAAATCTTTATGCTGTGTTTTACCACAATCATTATCATAATCACAAAATTATTCAATGATCATCATATTTCATGTAAAAAGTATTGGTATTGGTATCGGCGATACTAGCTCTGTATTTACTTGGTCTTAAAACAATACCAAAATTCCCGGTACTGAAAGAATATATAGCCCATGTAGACATGTTTTTATTAACAATGTTATACAGATGTGCTTTTACTTACTTGGTTGTACACATGTGCTCATTGTTGTTGGTATGCATTGCAGGACACTTGAGGGGGGCTGGGGACTCCTGGGATTTTATGGAGCACCCAGAGTAGAGAGTGACCACAAGTGAAGTTAATGTTTATACCCAATAATAAAAAGAAGTAACTGTGTAACACTAATAACGCAAGTCAGCATTACTTTTTAAGAGTTGAGGTGTTTCAGTCGAAGTGAGGAAGGTAAACAATTAAAGGAAGGAAGGAAGCGAGATTTGTGTGTCTAACAGTTTCTCCACAGATAAGTGAGGGGGGCTGATCACCCACTTGATGAATGCCAGTCACAGACAGAGACAGAAGACGGCCAGCAGCCAATCAGAGGGGGACAACACCTGGAGAGCCAATAAGAAGATGACTCAACCTACATTCTTTAGAAAAACTCTGTTAGTGACTATATATTGGTGCTGAGAGAGAGAGTCAGGGTCAGTCTCATGAACTGTCTCTGCAACATGTAGGGAACAGGGAAATGGGGCTGCACCAGAGATCTCTGTAAATGCATATTCTTGACATATTGTTAATAAATTTGTGTTCAACTGAGAACCAGGACGTCTCCTGATCCTTCCCCATCAACGAACTGCGCGGAAAGAGGTGAGAGGAGAATGGAGTCAGATTAATAATTTTAGTGTATTTTGGTCAGATTGATAGCATCACATTTCCAATAAGAAGTAGTTTAAGTATTTGAGGAATTAAGAACAAAGACATCATTTGAGAGTGACAAACTATCTGTGAGGTACCCTGTCAGGATCGCAGTATGGGAAACTAACTGAGGTGAACAGTAAAAAGTACCCTGTAAGGCAGTGTGAAAATGTACCCTGTCAGGATAACAGTGTGGGAACATGACTTAGTGCACGGTTAAAGGTACCCTGTAAGGCAGCGTGGACAAAGTAGCTCTGTCAGGATAGCAGCGTGGGAAGATACTGAGCACCCAGTTAGAGGTACCCTGCAAGGCAGTTTGGGAAAGCAGAGTAGGAGTGACACTTAGATGTATGTCATACAACTCACCTCTTTTCCAACAAGTGGTGACCCCGACGTTGTGGGGGACGGACCAGGAGGACGTAAGTAAAAAATTATTCTGATATTTTGAGATGGAAGTTAACATGATTTTCTGTTTTGGAAATTAGGTAACAGCTGATTCCAGGCTGCAAGAATTGACATCCTTACGGTCGGTGACAACAACAAGACGCGTCTGATCAGGAATAAGGTGAGCACAAACCTTTTTAATAGAATTGTGCAAATTGGCTGAGTTCTAAAAGACGTTGTTGTCATTGAACAATCAGTTGTCATAGTTTAGGGGAAAACAATATGTCAAGAATATCACAAAGGCCTACTCGTATATATTCTTATTATTCAAAGGGAAGGAAAAAAGGGGGTCGGGGACCCACCTTAATATCGGGGGTTAAAGTCCCACCGAAAAGGAATTTTGGTTAAAAGGTAAAAAGGAAATTTGGGAAATAAAGGAAATAAATGGTAAAGGAAACAAGGAACAATGGTATAAAGATTAAGGGTTCCCTCTGGATGTCCCTCTAAAAAGGAAAATGTAGGGCCTTGGTTCTAGTCGGGGTAACCAGGCCCAGCAGGGGTTGAATGTGTGGGCTGGGTCTCTTCTCATTGAGTGATTAAAAGAATTGCATTCTGCTCTGAGAAGTGTGTGTGGGGAAACTGTGGGTGGTTTGTGTTGTAATTTTGGTGACTCTGTCGAGGTTGTATTAAAACCGTGAATCACACTGGGATAGAACCCCCAGTGACCCGGCGCAGTAATCCCTCTGAGTACTGTAGAAGCTTCCGGGTCAAGTGTGGTCTCGGGGCATTGTGTCCATACAATCTCAGACTCAGCACGTGTGGTAACTGATTGTATGTGATCATAGTTTCATAAAAATAGTAACACCTGTTTTTGCAAACTTTGGTCAACTATAGTCTAAAAGAAACAACATCCTGCTGGCAGGAGGTAAATTGAAGAAAGAGCTTGAAGAATAGCACCAGGAGAAGCAAACATCATCTCTCTGTGTAGAAAGTATCATGAGGATGCCGTAAAAACAGTTAATACGTACAGAAATACAAGAAACCTGGTCAAACGAAAACTTAGAATGTACAAAAAAAGCAGCACATAGAGCAGCACTGACATATTTAATTAAATTGGAAGTTAAAGAGAAAGTTAAAACACCACAGTAGAAATAATAGACCTGAAAAAAGTGATCCCACTCATAGCCATAGCTCAAACCCTCTATAGCCCAGTCCCCCCTTCCTTGTGTCAGGACTAGGAGAAGTTGACTCATTGACCCCTGATAGGAGAAGAGTAAGCAGAAGGAGAGGAAACAGAAGGAGAGGAAACAGATGAAGAGGGGGTGAATGATGATGAGGAGGGGTTAGAAGGTGAAGGCATGTTTCACTTGAAAGGGTCCATTGTAGATGGGGAGGAAACCACAAACGAAAAGGTCATCAGAAGTAAGGTGTGTATTAGAAGGACAATGAGGCAGACAGCATAGTGGGGATGCAAAGTCAAAACATCATAAATACCAAATAGATAACCACGACCCTTCCTGGACTCATTTTATGGCCCCTTAATGCCACAGGTTGGAAGAGGACCGGATGTGTTTAAACCGTGGAAGATGACAGACATGCACTTACTACTCGAAAAACTTCCCCCTTAGAACTGGAGCTGCACCCTGGATTAGGACCCTGGAAAGTTTAACAGCGGGCGTAAATCTGGGTATAGCAGACATGCATGCTTTAGTGGTTGCAGCCTCGAGTGCAGGAGAGTTAATGAGTGTTAAGAGAACTGCAGGAACTAACTGGATTCTTGATAGTGAACTATATGGCCCACTTAAAATCAGTTCAACAATGCGCTGCGTCAACATTACCCATTAACAATAGATGAAGGCCACAGCAGCAACCTCCTCCCCCAAAGGATCCCAACCAGAGACCAGGTTATGGTCCACAGATAACAGACGTGGTGGTTTCAGAGGGAGGGGTAAAGGGTAAGATGGTGATGGTCCTAAGACCCAAGGCTGCTTCGGATGCAGAGGTCTTCACTGCTGGTCCAGAGCTTGATGAGATGATCAACAGCAACCGCAAACGCCATCACAACAGCTGCCGCCTCCAGCAGCTCATCTACTGCAACCTGTGCCACCTCCTGCTGCAACACCTCTCAGCTCAGAGTGCCGCTCATTCACCCCCAAACAACAGAAGTGGGGACACAGACTGTCAAACAAGTGCTGAAGTCACCTGCCTCCCTGAAGGGACCACAGTAAATTACCTGATGGACTCTCTATGAGATGTGGCAATTCTGCCCTATGTCTCAGAACCTCCTCCTACTTCAGCAGATGTTTTCTGGGGACTGTCAATGCCAAAGACTTTGATGAAAGAAAGCAGTCTTTCTCCGTTCACTCAATGGTGTCCGTGGATTCTGTCCATCAAGCTGTTTGCCTCTCTTAAAGATCTTACCACATCACTTTAAATCACATCAAAACTCCTAATCTTGTGTATGAGGAGTCTTTTCATGACCAATTTGAAGGCACAAATTAATAAATTGACTCTCTGCGCCTTCTGTGGGTGAAAAGGGTGGAGTTGCTGCTGTCACATTAACTAGGCAGAAAAACACTATTATATTTTTAGGAGATATCTTACTACGGCCACATATTATAGGTTATTGTGTAATGTCACTGAATTCACATTTAGTGTGTTTCACAAGTTAGAGAACAGTTTTTACCCCTAGGCAGAGGCCAGGTTATTCTACCGATCAAGATAACAACAGCTTGACCCCTCACCCTAACCCCCCTCCTACTCCCTCTTCCTTTCTGTGCTCCTCTAAGTACCAGTCATCGTAAATCACACACATACACACATTTTCTGAAGAGACACAGAGAAAAGACTTTGTGCCAAAGGTGTAAGGAGATAAATGTTGTCAACGAGAAACCAGTCTTGATCCAGTATGTAGATGATATCCTCTTGGCTGCTGCATTACAACTTGCATGTCTCAATACCACTCTGTCAATCTTTAGTATGGCTGCAACATTGCAGATTAAAGTCAGTAAATCCAAATTACAATACAAGGCAACAAGTTAACTTTTTAGGGTACATTATCTCTTGCAACTTGTCATCTCTGTCATCTTCTCACCTCAATGTCCATCCTCCGCCATAATTGCCCTGAAATGGTCAGGGATGTGCTATTTTTTTGTGTCATAAGGGGTAAAATACATTCTGGTTATTGAAAATATTCCCACCAAGTGGATAGAGACAATTCCAACAAAGAAAGACGATATGTGTACATTTTTTTAAATAGTCTAGTAACTGGTTTATCTGGAGATTAAGTTTCTCAATACAGGTCAGGTCTAACATTGGTACACAGTTCAAAAATTCAGACTGTCAAACAGTAGAAGAGGCCTTAGGGATCAAACACAAGTGTGATGATGCTGTTCATCACCCTCAGACAAAAATACAGGTATGGTGCAGGAACAGAACCCTGAAAACAAGATTTTCAATAATTTGTGCTGACTCAAAGCTAACATGGGTGGAGGTCCTCCCAGTAGCCCACACGTCTGTAAGGACCTCAACTAACAATAGTACTGGTTTTTCCTTTTTAGAGCTGTGCACAGGACAGTGGTTTAGGACCCAGCAACAATAGGTCTAAAGGGGGACGCCCCTAGACAGCTGGATCATGAATCCTGTTACATCATTCTAATTGCACTGGTAGTTTTTATATCTATGCAGGTTGAGGAGGCCTGCCTGCAACAGACGCAGAAGAGCTTGGGTAAGAGTGCAAGACTCTCCAAGCATGGGTTGCTAAATGTCATATATAGAAAGAGGACTGAGCCACGGTGGACGGGTGCAGTGAAACTCAACGAAATGGCCACCTCACTCCATGCAGGATGACAGCAACACCTCATCAACATCAGGATGGTGTTCAGAGACTCTCCCATCCATTGGTAATGTATAAATGGTCTAACAAATGGAGAGGTGTTTTGTCTCTGTCCTTAGGAGTGGCGGTCCTGGTCCTGAGTGGGGTGTCCTGTATTTCTTCGTATCCTTTGACCCAGTATCTCTTAGAAAATAAATTACCCCCTCCCTGTTAGAGGGCAGGGCAACTGCAGAAAAACAAGATCTGCTGGTAACACTGAATAAAGTAACTTCTTTTAGGTGACCTCATGTAAATGAGGTCAAAAGGGGGAATTGAAAGAATATATAGCCCATGTAGACATGTTTTTATTAACAATGTTATACAGATGTGCTTTTACTTACTTGGTTGTACACATGTGCTCATTGTTGTTGGTATGCATTGCAGGACACTTGAGGGGGGCTGGGGACTCCTGGGATTTTATGGAGCACCCAGAGTAGAGAGTGACCACAAGTGAAGTTAATGTTTATACCCAATAATAAAAAGAAGTAACTGTGTAACACTAATAACGCAAGTCAGCATTACTTTTTAAGAGTTGAGGTGTTTCAGTCGAAGTGAGGAAGGTAAACAATTAAAGGAAGGAAGGAAGCGAGATTTGTGTGTCTAACAGTTTCTCCACAGATAAGTGAAGGGGGGCTGATCACCCACTTGATGAATGCCAGTCACAGACAGAGCCAGAAGACGGCCAGCAGCCAATCAGAGGGGGACAACACCTGGAGAGCCAATAAGAAGATGACTCAACCTACATTCTTTAGAAAAACTCTGTTAGTGACTATATATTGGTGCTGAGAGAGAGGGTCGGGGTCAGTCTCATGAACTGTCTCTGCAACATGTAGGGAACAGGGAAATGAGGCTGCACCAGAGATCTCTGTAAATGCATATTCTTGACATATTGTTAATAAATTTGTGTTCAACTGAGAACCAGGACGTCTCCTGATCCTTCCCCATCAACGAACTGCGCGGAAAGAGGTGAGAGGAGAATGGAGTCAGATTAATAATTTTAGTGTATTTTGGTTAGATTGATAGCATCACATTTCCAATAAGAAGTAGTTTAAGTATTTGAGGAATTAAGAACAAAGACATCATTTGAGAGTGACAAACTATCTGTGAGGTACCCTGTCAGGATCGCAGTATGGGAAACTAACTGAGGTGAACAGTAAAAGGTACCCTGTAAGGCAGTGTGAAAATGTACCCTGTCAGGATAACAGTGTGGGAACATGACTTAGTGCACGGTTAAAGGTACCCTGTAAGGCAGCGTGGACAAAGTAGCTCTGTCAGGATAGCAGCGTGGGAAGATACTGAGCACCCAGTTAGAGGTACCCTGCAAGGCAGTTTGGGAAAGCAGAGTAGGAGTGACACTTAGATGTATGTCATACAACTCACCTCTTTTCCAACAGTACCCCCCATCCCTAATTACTAATATTATTATTTATTCATTTTTACTTAATTGTGAATCATTCATGAAAGTTGTGTTCTTTATTTCTGTATTTGATTCATAATAGCATGTACATCCGGAAGTGACATCACTGCAGTCTTTTGGATAACAGAGACAGGCAAGTTGCTCCCTTCTTTTCCTTTATTTTTGTCATTTCTCTTTTATATTGTATATTGTTGTTGTCAAACTCAGCAACTCAATCACCATGGAACCAAACAAACACTCACAAAGAACAAAATAACAATGCAGAAAAGGTCCCTGATGGATACACGACAAAATATCCTCAGGTGATTTGTGGCAGAAAACCCAGACCAGATGCTATCCTACTCCTTTTTCTGTCATCTTTCCCACTTTTGGGTTGTAAATCTGAGGCTCTCTGAACGTGACACATGCATGTGTAAGTTGCATGAAAATCCCAGCTTCCTCACAGTGAATCAGTCAGATGAAACTCATCCAGACCTCCAACACTAAAGAGATGACAGAGAAGGTTTGAGGTTTGCTGCAACTCATCTAGCAAGACATGAGTGGAAATAATAGATGAGATGCATGTATGGAGAGTGTGTCCATTGCAAGAACAAAACTGTCAACATAACAAGTGCATGCAACAGTACCTCGAACACATTGTTTACTCAGTAGGTAACAGAGTAGAAGGAAAGAGACAAAAAGGGAGAAAAGACAACCGTCCACGTGACAAGAAGTCCATGGAGGGCACACTAGAGGACCTCACTGACCAACATCCACAAGTGTCTGTACTGCACTTTTGAAGTGACGAACACTTTGTTCAATACAGGCAACGAGAACTTCTTGTTTTCACTACAGAACTGGACTGACAATGATTCAAGGCTGGCTCTTGGAATTGGAGATCTGGTCATGGAAAAGGAGTGCCAGATGGTGTCGGAGGACCCTTAGAAAGAGCAGCTGATATGATGCTGGCAAAAGGCTGTGACATCTCAGATGCAGAAGAGTTATCATCCAGGGCCCTGACTGAAAAAAAAAAAAAAAAAAGAAAAATAAAATGAAAAAAAAAACAACAAAAACCTGTGAAAGTGTTCTTTGTGAAAAGTGAATATGTTAAAGAATCAATGGAGAATTGGAACGATGGAACCATGAGAATTGACCAGGTCCCGACTGTGGGTCCATGTTTGTTTTGGTTATTGGATTTTCCGTTCAGAAAACAATATTAAAAACAAAGAACGAGTGGCTATTTGATTTTCATATTAAAACTCAAAAATGAAAATTGAATAACTGGTTGGTTTTCCATTTCTGTTTCTAAAAGCAGAAAATAAAATACCAGAAAACAGAAAGAAAAAAAAAAGCCTGTTTTTTTTTTATTTATGCAACTGAAAGTTACCTTTCAAAGTAGGAGCACCAGTCAGGACAGTGCTCTGCGCTGCTGAGTAACAGCAAAGTAAGAGTGTGTATGCATGTGTAACCCCTTCCTTTCTGTCTCACTTCTGGCAGAATGACGAGATGACTCAGAGTTCAGGCTCACAGCGTTTACTGCATACAAAGGAAAACACAGGATGAGACACAGGGTACGTGCTCTGTTACAGACATCAGACACAGCTCCTGATCCGTTCATTAGAATCCAGACAGCACAGAGAGTAAGCAGATTGTACAACACTCATAAGGTGATCATATAGTTTTTCATTGTCTACTCATCATACAGTGTTTTAGCTGTGAACCTACTTTTCTTTTCTTTATAGATATCAAAATATTCAATAAATCATTACAAAAATACAATACAAATTTCATGCAAAGGCCTACAAGATAAATAAATGACGTTTTTAACACAAAATCCATACCTGCATACGAAGGAATACATAGGATGAGACATGGGTAGGGTACATGCTCTTATACACAGACATCAGACACAGCTCCTGCTCCTATGAGTCAAAACTAACACACACACACACACACACACACACACACACACACACACACACACACACACACAGTAAAGTACTGATCTCCATGTGGCTGATACAGGGCTAGCATCGCTAGTGGTTTAGAGGTTTTATCGGCGACATAAAGTCATATTTGAAAATAATCACGGAAAGTCCGTGTCAGAAAATGTCTGTACCTTTCATGTTACTACACATCACTTAGTTCAACTTAAAACTCGGAGCTGTGCATACAACTGTTCATTTGAATCCATACAGCAGAGAGAATGAGCTGCTGGATTCCGTCACAAATCAAAGCACGCCCTTTCAAAATAAAAGTCTCCTCCTTTAAACAAATAAAGTAGAGCCTTTTCTGTAAATACAAAAACGTGAACATTTTCCAAAATGAAAATGAATTAGAAAAATAACAAATCGGGAACACTGAACAATTTTGACGAACTTTACGCAAAAAATACATACTTGTTACACATGCATGCAGGCACGTGAATGTAACTATGGATGGAGGAAATCCTTGTCAACTTAAACCGGTGTTTTCTATGCCGTTCATCACAATGATTAACCATCAAAGGTGTAGTCAGCAATCGTCTTATCTGCACTATTTGTTAAAATGCCCGTATTTCTCCTCTCCATCCACATGATATCATCACTGACATCATGTTGAAAAAAAAGTCTGGTTTCAACACACAGCCTTGGCTCTGAATTTCAGCAGGTAAATACTGTGGCTCGAACCGAGCCACCAGAACAGGGTAAACCCTCACACACCCAGGGGGCGGATCATACTCAGGCACAGATCAGACGGGGGGGGTAGTAGTATGTTGCGTAGTGTACGCAGTTAGCGTAAGAAAGCAGTGTGATACCAACAGTAGCAATGGCTGAAAAACAGCCCAAAAGAAAAAGGACAGAGGAGCATAAAATGAAAAAGAAGGTCTATGACCATAATAGAGGGAAGACCCGGGTCAACATTGGTGTGGCTTTCTGACAGTGGAGAACTCCACGGTTTAACAGAGCTGAAAATGGACGCTGATGTTGCCGTCTTTCTGCTGGACAGGTTAGCAAGATTAACTTTGTGGTGCTTCACATAACAGTAACAGCCGTCAGGCATTTATCTTATTGTCTAATCTGCCAAAATGTACTGTTGTTGTGATGTTATCAATTATGGCAGTCGAGTTGTGGCAACTGTTGTCAGACGAGTCAGGGTTACCTTAGCTTTGCAGCTTAGCAGTGTGCTAACCCAGAGTCAGCGTCAGACAAAATTAAACAGGGGGCGTTATGACAGGTGCAGGGGGGCACAAATAATTGTTCATTACTGGATTCACAACTGTTGTGTAAAGTAAAACTTGAAAAAAAAGTAAACTAAAAAAGTAAAGTAAAAAGAAAAAAAGTAAAAAAAAGTAAAAAAACTAAAAGTAAAGTAAAGCTAAAAGCTTGTATAAGATTACAAACCAAGAGTTACTATGAAATGCTTTTATGTATTTTATGTATATTTTACTTATTTATTTAACAGTGACCCCACATTATATTAAGCAGACTTCATGGGCTCTAACACTGCGCAGAGGGTGCAAGCCTGGCGCACCCTGCGCAGTGTTATTTTTGTGCGGCGCATCTCCGTGCGCTGCCAGTTTGACAATTCGGTAGACCGTCTTCGCAGAGATGGGTGTGAAGGCGCACCAGGGAGACTTGAAGGCGCACCAGGGGGAGGTGTCAGCAGATTCATGTTGGCGCAGTGACTATTTCGTGTCAAAAACAGTGCAGACCAGAAAACTGTACCTTACTTGCCACCTAGGGTTGAGAATCGAGAACCGGTTCCTGTAGAGAACAGGTTCCGTGTGTTTCAATTCCGTGGAATCGTTTGGCAGTTTATCTAGCGATTCTCTTATCGATTCCAACCAGCACGGATCTCACGTAACTTACGCAAGTTACGCATACTCAAGTCCAGAAAGCACTTACATCATTAAGATACGCCGGTTCAGCAGCACGTGCATTGCAGCTGTAAACAGCAATGGCGCCCTCCAGATTCAAACGCTTCAAAGTTTGGCTTCACTTCATAAAGAAAGATGGCAACAAGGCGATTTGCAGTCATTGCAAAGTGGATATAACAGCGTCGGGAGGTTACACGACTAACATGCAGAAACATTTGCGCACACAACATGCAATAATGTTAAACGAGTGTTGTGTTTTTGACGCGCTTCGGACTGATGGAGCTCAGCCCAGCGGCAGTAGTCAAGCTATGATCACCTCTGCGGTCACTACGGAAGGTAACTCTGTTAAGTAACTATCCCACTGCATTTTGCTTCTTTGTAAAACATGCTATAACATTAACGCTTAGTATTACACGAATGCCTTCTGCATTACATTTAGGAGATGACCTTGACGAGAGAGAGAGTCTGGCTGGCTCAGAGGCTGGCAGCACTCGCTCCTGCTCACTACTTGCTCTAGCTTCTCCTTTCGTTGAGGCAGGCAAAAGTGAAATGCCCCAGGCCAGGGTACACGAATGTCACCGAGCAGTCACTAAGTTTGTTGTGAAAGGCTTGCACCCATTTGCTACAGTAGATGCCCCTGAATTTCGGTAGGTGAATGTACTCAATTGTGGAGGAAATATTAAATTTAGCCGATATGACTTGGGACAATTAGAGGACTTCCACGTTAACAAGATTTTCCACTCATTCATTTTCATTATATATTTTCTAGGGAGATGACCAAGATTCTCAACCCAAAGTACAAAGCCCCAAACAGAGAGAGCTTAACTAACCACTTGATCCCTGCTTGGTATGCTGTTGAAAAGGGAAATCTGATCTCTGAGCTGAAACAAGTGTCAAAGGCAGCCATCACTGCTGATGGAGGGAAGGCTGTGAAGATGGAAGATGGAGAGGGGGAAGATGGAGAGGAAGACTCTGTAAGGTTAACTTATTTATTTGTGATTACCACTAGATAATGATGTTATGTAATGGATTATTGAGTGATATGCTTCATGTTCATTTAATTTCAGGCAATGCCACCTCTAGTGAAGCAGAAAAAGACAGCCTTGGCGGAACTCTTTGAAGATGAGGACAACGAGCTGCAGTCATTTCAAAAATTGCAGCCCGTTCTTTCCCTGGCCCAGAGAGTGGATCAGGAGATCCAGCTGTACAGAAGCTTGCCCTCCATCCCCTGCAAGGATAGTGCCACAAATGTGGTGGTGGAACAAGGAAGATACTCTGCCCCTGCTGTCTGGACTGGCTGAACGCTTTCTGTGTGTGCAGGCTTCTTCCACCCCGTCTGAGAGGGTGTTCTCCACTGCTGGAGACACTATAAGTCCAGAAAGATCACGTATGCTTCCTGAAAAAGCAACATGCTTATTTTTCTGCAAAAGAATTGTTAATTTTTCATAGTGCTCGGAGATTTGCACTATGCACTGTTCCATTGTATTTTTGAGTACTTAGTGAGCTCATATATTTTTGTTGAGTTTACTGTTCAATTTTACATGTTCTATGAAGGATAAAAGATCGCTAGCTAGCGGCTAACATTAGCAACGTGTATTCTCCATCCTTGGTGTGTGTGTATGCGGCTAAAAAAGGCACCATCCTGCTCTGCTTGTAATTACACATTCAGGCATGTTACTCTGGTTCCTAAGATATTGTGGTTTAATCATTAATAATCTCAATGTACCGCAGCGCACACACACACACACACACACACACACACACACACACACACACACACACACACACACACACACACACACACATACAAACACACACACACACACACACACACACACACACTCAGACAGAAGGAATTGTCATGCCAAGAAACCTCCCTCCAGCTGCAACATGACACTCCTCTGCAAAAACAGTCTAAATGTAAAAACATCAGTGTGTGTTTGCTGTGTGTGTGTGTGTGTGTGTGTGTGTGTGTGTGTGTGTATTCTTTCCTGACACAAACAGCAAATACACACACACGTTTCACAGAGCAGTCCATTTTCACACTGACAGATTGTAATCCTGCGCAGAAATCACACACACACACACACACACACACACACACACACACACACACACAAAGATCTGAAGGCTGTTCCCTGCAAGCATTGCATTGTGCTCTTACAGATTTCCTGAATGTGTGTGCGTGTGTGTGTGTGTGCGTGTGTGTGTGTGTGTGTGTGTGTGTGTGGCAACTCAGGGACAGGAGGGAAAGGAGGAGGAGGAGGAAGAGGAGCAATAAGTGAACCAGCCATGAATGTGGAGAAACCAGATTCAGATTCTTCATGTGTGTTCCCACATAAGGCTGGTCAAACTGGTTTGATTACTAATTCAGCTGGTGTTTGTTCAGAGATCCTGTGAGATAAAAACTCTGACCGACTGACGTCAACTTTCCCTCAGCTCTCTGCAGGGGGCACTCTTCTACTTTGTTTAGCCAACAGAGACTTGTTCTCTCTTGTGCCTTTCACGTGTAACTCCTCCTACTCCTCTTTTCAGCTCTGGTTCATATCTGAAGGTATGAAGTTAAATTTTCATATTTTCATACTGTTGATTTGATTGTTTTTGTTTATTATTGTTCCAAATAAAAGAATCAATTCTAATTACAGAAATTTACAACTCATTGCTTTGAGAACGTAGGTCACACCATGAAACAGACATCATTATGAAGTAAATTAGACAATACGTACGTCACAATTTTAATCAAGTTGTAAAGTGTGAGCAATCACTTTCCCTGTAATTCACTCAGTGCTCCCCTTCAAACACTTTCGACCGACTGACTAAATGTATACGTGACAGACTGTATGACTGACTGACTCGAAGAACGGATCACTGATCGACCTACCGACCGACCGACTAACCAAATGACTTAATGAATGTGTGACTGACTAACTGATTGACTGTAGAACTGTATGTATGACTGACTGACCGATCTACCGCCCAATCAACTGACTTGATGAATGTGTGACTAACTGTCTGTAGAACTGAATGTATGACTGACTGACTGACTGACCAGCTGAAAGACAGATGAACTGACTGATTGACTGACTCAATAATTTTTTGACTGAATGCATGACTGACTGAATTAATTACTGACTTCATGTTTGACTGATTGACTGAATGTTTGACGGACTGACTAAATATATGACTGTCTCACTGACTGACTAACCATCTTACTGACTGATCAACTGACTTCATGTTTGACTGACTAAACGGCTGACAAAATGACAGATGAAATGTATGGCTGACTGATTGACTGAACTAACCAACTTACTGAATGTATGACTGACTAACCAGCTTACTGACTGACAAACTGACTGACTGACCAACCGAACCACTGACCAACCAAACCACTGACCAAATGACAGACTGAATGTATGACTGACTGATTGACTAGCAGACTGACAGACTGAATTTATGACTGGTAGTAAATAAAGACAATCTGAAATTGTGAGGGAAAGAGAAGGGGGAATTCAGGGATGACTCCAAATCAACACCCAAAAAGTCTGATTGCCCTATAAAGAACAATAATAGGAGATAAAATGAAAGTCAAAAGTAAGATATTAATGTTTAAATCAAAATATAAAATCAAAACTATAACATAAACATTAGGTGAAAAGTTAAAAAGTTGAAACAAGGCTAGTAATTGTTGAATTTATGAAGCTGTAGATCAAAACACACACACACACACACACACACACACACACACACACACACACACACACACACACACACACACACACACACACACACACACACACATATATCTATCTGTCTCTCTCTAACCCCAACACAGTCGAGGCAGATGTCTGTCTAATGCTACCCTCACATTATAAGACTTTGAAAAGATTTGGAAAAGACTCCTAGAAACTTTCAGCTCACACCTGCTCACATCTAAAGACCAGTTTTAGTCTCACCCTAGTCTCAGACTGAGATTTTACCAAGACTGTGAATCTTGCAGGATCACTGTTTACAAGACTACAACCAGATTCCTTTAGGTCTTTTTTCCCATCATGCTTTGTTTTCCCCCATCATGCTCCTAGTAGAAACTTACAAAATGGAGGAGAAGCAGCTTTTGGCTACAGCTACTCTAGTGTGTGCAGTGTTTTGTGCTGAAAAGAACAACAAAAACAAGAGAAAAAGACGCCACAGAATATGGGCAAGGCCCTGGTTATATGGACGGGGACAACAAGGTCTGTCTGTCCTTCAAAAGGAACTGGAGGTGAGTTATGACAACATTGCTAACTAACTATTGCCATCTGGAATAATCAGTTAGAATAACTTCAACATATTGCCAATGTAGACCTCACATATATACTATAACACTGACATAATATCTTAAATATGTTGTCTTGACAAAGGTTATCAAAAAGCATAAACCCTTTTTTTCCTCTACTTTTGCCATTTTACATCAGGCGAATGACAGAGCTGGATTTAAAGAATTGCTACGCATGACATCCAAGGACTTTGACTTTTTATTAGAACGAGTACAACCACTAATAACAAAGCAAAACACCCGTTTTCGGATTGCCATCAGTGCAAGGGAGCGACTGTCTGTGACGCTGAGATTTTTGGCCACAGGTTTGTATGACAGACATAACCAGTGCTTATGTAGAAAGGGTAACACCTTCCTGTATTTACCCCAGCCTCCCAAAATTTAATGGGACACAGAGAAATTACCAATGTGTGCTCTCCAGCCAACCCCAGATAAGACTCACAGTGAAATGATAGAAATTTACAATGTACATGTAAAAACAGTTCTGGAATGTAGAAAAGGGCAATGTTAGGAAACAATGCATGGTTACATTTCATTTTAGAAAGCAAAAAAAAAAAAAAAAATAGAAACATAAAAACATAATTTCATCGCATTTCAAGATGTATAATTTTTTCAAATGCCAATGTGGTCTTTTTTTATTTTTCTTCTATCTATGAAATAAAATTACTATTATACTCTTTTCAATATAAACATGACCATAAGTTTTTTTAAAGGGGTGCACAAACTTTCAAATGTAATTCTGCATGTCTCACTTTGCTCTGTTACAGTTAAATTATGAGTCTTACATCTCTATACTATTTCCATTCAAGGTGAAACCTTTAAATCCCTGGGGTTCCAATACCGCATGGGAGCCACAACTGTTTCAGAGATCATTCTCTCAACATGTGAGGCTCTCTATGAGGTCATGAAGGAGGATTTCCTCAAGGTGAAACAATAACACTTAACATCTGTAATCTTACAGTAGGCAATACCCATATGAAAATGAAATATCATCACCAATTAAAGTGTACTTGTTTTGTTTCGTAGACACCAACATCAGAGGCTGCCTGGAAAGCTATTGCTGCGGACTTCTTTGAGAAGTGGCAGTACCCAAATTGCCTCGGTGCACTGGATGGCAAACATATCTATATACAGCCCCCTGGTCATTCAGGCAGCACATTTCGCAACTACAAAGGTCGCTTTTCTGTGATATTAATGGCAGTTGTGGATGCACATTATAAATTTGTGTATGTGAGTGTAGGGGCCCAAGGCAGACTGTCAGATGGAGGTCTGTTTGCCCACTCTGACCTCCACAGAGCAATGGAAGCAGGCCTTCTTAATGTACCCCCACCAGAACCCCTGCCTAACACAGACATTGTCATGCCGTACATGCTTGTTGCAGATGATGCGTTCCCCCTACGCACTGACCTCCAGAAGCCATTTTCACACCGACAGTTGGACCATGACCAGAGAATCTATAACTACAGGTTGTCGAGGGCTAGGCGGGTTGTGGAAAACGCATTTGGCATTCTTGCCAATAGGCGCCGGGTCTTCAGAACAACCATCAATCTAGATCCTGACAAGGTAGTCAAAATTACACTTGCCTCATGTGTGACCCACAATTTCTTGAGAGCACACAGATCAGAGCCCTATGTGCCACTTGCCTTGACTGACCGAGAGACTGATGACCATGTATTTATCCCTGGATCCTGGAGGCAAGAAGGCCAAGGGGCTTTCCATGATCTGGCAAACAACAGAGCACGTAATCCAACACAAAGGGCTAAAGAACTGAGGGAAATGATGAAGGACTATTTTAACTCACCAGAAGGCCAAGTACCATGGCAGGAGCACCATATATAATGTGTGCAAAAATATGATGCGATATCCCTGACTGCCTGTTTTCCCACATTAAAGTCTGTTTCTTGGCAGTATCTACATATGGACACAAATTTCATTAATGTGGAAATACTGTAAATTTTTGTGCTCAAGTCTGTCTTTCTAATTAAAATAGAAAAATTAGACTGACTTAACTCTACTGGTGTAATGTACAGGTATTGGTTACATTACCAGTTTCCCTTTTTTTATTGTACATATCAGTTCAAAAAAGAAGCAAATACTTTGTGAAAAGTTGTTTGTTTTTTTCTTTATTCAAAGTAGAAAAGGCACTTCCACATCAGGGCATAACTCTGCAAACACAGACTTCAGTTTTTGAAACCAAAACTTTAAAAGGACATTCTTAGTAAAGTGTCATTTTCACAAAACAATACACTAAAAATGAATTAAAATACCAGCTTATTTAGCCACAGCTGTCAGGTGAAGTGCAAAAAAATTAGTCTGAAACAGTATTTCAGCATTGAAAGTGCATTAACAGCACTATTTAAACGTGTGCATCATGTGTAATATACACATCAGAAAAAAAAAATTAGATACAAAAAACACCTGAAATGTAAACAAAATGAGTATTGTGACTCATTCAAGCTCAAACGAATCTAAATGTTTTCAGTGTCTTCAAGCAGTTGCATGAAACTTGACTGTCCTTGAGGCAGACTGTGTGTGTGCTGATGTGATGGTTGTATTGTCTGAGGATGTTTTTGAGGCTGGACTTGACTATGATGCTGACTTTGAGTCAAGTATTGAGGTTGTGACCTGTATTGTTCCCTGCCCATTAGTTGCTGCTGATCTGCTTCTTGAAAATCATACAGTATAGTCATAACTTTTTTTTTTTGCTCTTGTTTTTAAAGTTGGGTCCTTGATGTGACAGACCTCAAATGCAACCTGTCGTCCAAAGCTTGACTCTTCTTCTACTTTATCTGCATTGAAGCCTCTGGCACTTTTGGACATTTCTTTTAGCAATTCAAGTTTCTCAAGCTCAATGTCATTTTCACTGGCACGTCTTGCCTTTTTTTTTGAATGGCTGGCAGACTCTTGGCTCTGATGCTGGTGGGCTTGAGGACCTTGATGAGCCTGGTGTACAAGGCCTGAGCAGAGACTCTGTTGTGTCTTTGTCCAGAGTGGAATACTCCTCCATAGGAGAGGACATCTCATCAGCCACTGTCCACTATGTGTCTGTCTCACTGTCTTCAGTCTGTTGGATAAGATTGTCAACATGTATTTAGTATGTAAGTGGTACTTTCTATACACAGTTGGTAACTTACAAACATTACCAAAAGTGAGTATATAAGAAATACATAGAGGATATATATCTGTTTATCTAAATACTCACAACAAGGCTGGTCTCTGTGTTGCGGGGGATGACAAATGGCTTGAGAAAGTCCATACTTCTTAAGATCCACTTCTGTTTTGAAGTGAGGGGCTTTTCCCCACTTCCACTTGGCCGAGGTCGTAGGAGTCGGCTAAACTGTGTCCTCAGAGAAAGACTTCTTGTTTTCACCTCAGCAACTGACACGTAAATTGGGTTGCATCAGCGAAGGTCACGTGTTTATTTTCTTTGTATTAAATTAAGTGTACACATTCCCTTACTTCTCGCTGTCTTTTATTAGTGCGTATTGTAATGTAACGCCACAAGCTAACATGTGCTAACATAGCAAGGCATGGCGTTGAATACAGCGGTAGCATGTTAGTATAGCTAGCGCACTTACCGGGCATTTGCAGGGCTTCTGCAATCTCGGTCCATTTCTTTTCCTTTTCCACTCTGTCGTGGTATGTGCGAGAGTTGATGTCAAACAGGCAGGGCTGCTCTGCCCATAACTCCACCATTCGCTCCTCTTTTTCTACGGTCCATTTTCTCCGTCGCTCCTCCATTGCTTCCATTCCTTCATATCTGCCTGGTTTCCTGTTTACGCTTTCGTCAGAGCTCATCTATTGGTTGTTGATTGTGTGACGTCACTGCGACTTCCGATAATATCAAACATGTTTGATACCATCGCAAACCAAAGACTGGGAAAAGACTGACATGAAACAGCGCAGATTACTATCTCACACTAAACGATCGAGAGCACGTGCGCGCGCCACGACTGCAGTAAAACTCCAAGATTTATTAAAGATTTTCAGGTTTTAGTCTGAGACTGTAAAAATCGTTTGGTGTGAGCCCAGCATAACATGAGTCTGGTTCTGTCCGAGGTTTCTGCCCGTTAAAGGGAAGTTGTTCCTTGCCATTGTAACTTGCTAAATGCTGCAAAGTCCTGTACTCATGGTGGATTAAGATAAGATAAGACTCCTTATCTTGTCTTGATGTTGGGTTTCTGCTAATAAAATTTTATTAACATTTACGGGTCTAGACCTGTAAATGTTTTTGTAAAGTGACTTGAAATAACATTTGTTATGATTTGGCGCTATATAAATAAAGATTGATTGATATATATATATATATATATATATATATATATATATATATATATATATATATATATATATATATATATATATATATATATATACACATGTGTGTTTGTGTGCGCGCGCACATATGAATAGATATTGAAAATACAAGATGAAATGTCACACTTGCAAAATCAAATTCTGAATTTTAAATTTAAAAATGCATTGAGGAGGACCTGTTTTGATTGCACTCCCTCACTTCCTTGTGGTTTGGAGTCTCCACACACTTTTTGTATTTAGCGCAGCTGGCAGTCTGGCATAGCCCGAGCTAAAGGCTGATTAACCTTTATCTCAGGCTGTATCACTCTCCTGTTTATCTTTTTTCTGCTCTTCTGTCCTTTTTGCGTCTGACAGGCTCCAGTGTCCACCATCGCTTCAAAATTAGTCATGGAAATCGTTTTTAGCGGAGGAAAAAACACAGATCTCTGTGTTTTGTCTCTTTTCTCGACTAAACTTCATCAGTCAGTGGGGTGTTGACATGGAGACCTCGACATGCTGTATATCAATCCGGTCCTGGATGACCCGAACTGGAAGCTAGAATGTAGCAGTTTAAAATAACCTGTTACCAGCAATATATGCGCTGATAATTTCATTTTAAAGTGTGGATTATGGTCAGACAGATATCTAAAGGGGGGGGGGGGACTTTTTCAAGATCACTTTGAAACTCCTCACAGCCCCTTTAAAAAAAAAAAAAAATTAAATTAAAAAAAAAAAAAAATTGATTGAAATCAAAATTTGAAATAAACCTAAACTAAAATGTAAAGATACATATTTTGAGATAGAAAGGAAAGAAAAACCTGGATTTCAATTTCTGTTAAAGAGATTGGTGGTAAAAGCTGTAAGATAGGGTTGAAAAGGCGAGATTAGTCAAGATTCTGAGATAAATTTAAAAACCAAGACTACAAGATTGAAAAGATTAAAATTAGGATTTAAAGTGTTTGTAAGCAGTTAAGTAGCCAATTTTATTTAGCTGTTTATATGTGATTAAATGTGGAAAAAAAATCATGTTTTTAAATAAAGATCAAAAATATGACATTCTTCAAAGATTTCAAATTTTAAGATAAAAATGAAAATGAGACCAATGCTTGAGAAAGTCAAATAAAGAAGATAAAATGGTGATTTTATTAGATTCATTGTCAAAACTACTAAATGAAAGTCAGTGTTGAGACATATATGGTTCAGTGGTGGGATTTTAACTCTAAATGATTTGATTAAAAAATAAAAAATCAAAATCAAAATATCAAATATAAGACCAAACTTTGGGAAAACTCAAACTTAGAAAAAGTCAAAGGCAGGTGTTACATATTGAATAATGGAATAGAAAGTAAACACTATGAGGTAAAGGTAAAGATTATGGGATAAAAATAGAAAATTATGCTTTAGAAATTCAACATCTCACGTTAGCCAAGATTTATCACATTTTTATGACTTATTAAACTTTTTTATCGACATTTTTAATCATTTTTATTACCCCAGAGGGATTAGGCTTCCACAGTGGAGAGCAGGGGACAGCCTGGATGTGCTCCTGTCAATGTGTCAGGGAAGCTCGTCCTGCTCCTGTCCACCCGACGTATGACACCTTCCAAACCTGAGGCATGAAGAAGAAATGTTCTCTCCTGGCACACACAGATTACTATGTTCCAGCTATGACAGGATTCAAAAAGAAGGGACTCAGGTGCAGAGAGAGAAACCAGGAGAAAAAATGCGATCAAAAGCAGAGTTCTTTACTTAAAAATTCAAGATGATCCAAACAAGGTCCATTCCCAAAGAAAAGTTCCAAAGTCCCAAAAAGTTAACAAAAGCAAAATTCCTTACATAAAAGGTTCCAAAATCCAAAGTTAATTCCAGAAGAAAAGTACAACAGTCTTAAGAGTTCACCCCCCCCCCCCCCCAAAAAAAACAAAAAAAAACAACAACTCTTAGGCTGAGCAGCATGACCATATCTTTACTCTGACCTCGAGACCTCAATACAAGAGCTCAGTGGTTTGTCCCTCTTACCCACGGAGAAGAAACCTGCTCCAGCAGGTAAAGAGGAGAGGAGGATGATTCCTGCGGCCAGGGAACTCTGAATGTACTCATCCATGGCCTCCTTTTATAGCACAATCATATGGCCATATGGCCGATGGGGAGGCAATGAGGTGGCCCGGGACTTGTTGAACACTTCCTTTAGGTCCAGGTAGACAGAAAGGACATGAGATAGATCTGGGAAATCTGAGGAGTCAGAGTTCTTGGTAGGGGAACAAGGTGAGGCAGACATGAGACACGATGAGTGGCATGATTCACTCCAACCCAAAATAATCCCAGTGGACCAGTCAATGTGTGGATTGTGTCTCTTTAACCACGGGGTGACCCAAAACAATAGGAAACTCAGGTGAGTCAATTACAAAGAACGAAAGCATCTCTGAATGGTTACCTGACATGGTAAAACTAAAGACAGGGGAACGTTGAGTGATGTAGCAAAGAAACCGGCCATCCAGTGCAGTGGTCTCCCGAGGACAACGTAGGGGTTCTGAGGACAGCCCGAGCTTCTTTTCCTAGCTAACCTGAAAAGGAGGCCATGGCTGAGTCCATAAAACGTCCATCTGCTGCTCAATCAATAAACACAGATAGCTCCAGGGAACACCCAGAAATAGTCAGTCAAGCATTAGGTATTGGTCTGGAGGGATTTTGTGAAATAGAAGTTTGACTCACCAATAAGCCTCGTCCTACTGATGAGCTTGATCTTTTACTGGACATGCAGCAAGGAGGTGGCCCAGCTGTTCACAATAGAAGCATCTTCCCCCCTTCAGGCGCCACTGTCGTTCCTCTGTGGATAGATGGGTGCATCCAACTTGCATGGGCTCCTCATGTCCATAAGAGGAAGCCATTGAGTTGTTTCCAGAAATTAGTAAAGGATGAGGAAAAATCTGTAGACAAAGGTGGTCTTTCCAGGAGGCACGGTAGTCTACGAGATCTGCGGGTCCGCTCCATTCTTCTCTCCTGAAGTCTGTTGTCAATCTTTATAGCCATGGCATCTAAAGAACCAAAATCAGGGGGCAAATACAACGGTGCTAGATTGTCCTTAATGTCCTCAGACAAACTATGCAAAAAAGTGTCTCTAAGGGAGTTTTCATCCCATTGACTCTCTGCTGCTAGAATTGCTTGAATTTGGTTAGTCATGGCAGTTTAAAAAGAGTCTTGCCTGACATGAAGTTCCTGAACACCTCTACAAAGAGAAGATAATTGCTGCTCATGTTCATGAAGTCTTAATCATTAATAAAATCCAATTATAAATCCACTACGACTGATCGTCTGAACTCTCAGCCAAACAAGTGGTTGATCAGTGTGAGGCCTCGGCTCTTAGGATCCTTTAAGATCCGTACAGTCTGTGGATTAGATGCTTTCTAACTTATCCATGCTCTGGTTTAAAGCCTGGAGGGTCAGACAAGGTTTGCCTTCAGCAGTTTAAAGGTTACTTTGAGCCTCGCACAGAGATCAAGAAGCTGAAATCAAGCGTTGGACTGAGAGGAATCTGGAAATCTACGTTGAGCCAAGACGAGTTGAAGCATTTGGGCGCTCATAATGCTTGGATTAAGTCGTGTCTTTGTTAACCTCCAATGTGACCATCACAGGTTCCCAGTCTCTTCAAAGACGCAGGCAGGTTCTGTGACATATACTCCTGCCAGCCAACAGGGGGAGCTCTAAATGTTTTGGTTTTACTTGTAAGCAGCTTTTTTCCATCCACTTCAGTCTTGTTTTCATCTGCATCAGACCTCACTGGGTGCATCTCAAAGCTCCAAAGTTCCATCCTTCCTTCCTCCACTTGTGTCGTTCACTTGCGTCTTAGTCCCTCCCACCAGAGATGATGGAGAGATGAAGGAAATAAAGAGAGGAGAGAGGATGGAGGAGATTGGTTTTTAGAGCAATAGGACATCCTCTCCTCCAGAGCGTCACATGTAGCGACGTGTTTCAGTGATGACAGCATCAGATGATTGCCTCTGGATCATCTGTCAGTCAGCGCCAATTGTTTGTGCGTCTGCACATGTGTGCTGTAATAAATCTGATCAAACAGAAACAGTAACAGAGCTTTGTCTGTTCCTTTAACCTGTTTAACAAACATGTTACCATAAAGAAAACCTGCTCTCTGTTTATTCTGTGTGCTGTTTCGAAGCTCAAGCATCACTTTACCGGTAAAATGTGTCATTATTTATGAATTATTTAGCCTTTATCGAGAGCACATCTAACCGCAAACTCTGAAACTTATTAATATAACCTGGTTTATTGTGTTTCAGGAAGATATTATTCAGTAGATTTCAGTTGTCTGTATTAATCCTCTGTTATATTGATTTGATGATGGTTGTGTTCAGTGTTTTGTGCTTTAAACTCACAACATACACTTCATGACCAGATTTATGATCAGTTTCTGAACGATCCTCCATGCCTGTTTTCAGCTCGTCTTTTCTCTCATTAAACTTTGTTGTGTTTGTGAAGTTTCATGTTGAGAAGTCTGAGCCGCTGTAGCATCCAATCAGAGAGTGATATTCCATATGGGGGCGTGTCTGTCAGTGAAAAGACTTCCACAAAACCAGCTCTCAAGTTTCCTTGATTATAGCTCCTCCGATCAGTCTCCTCCGATCAGTCTCCTCAATCCTCTCACCTTCTGGTTATCACTGTGGAACAGTCTTCTAAATGGCGACTAAGAAAGTCCTTCTGGTGCCGCTGAAGAGCTCGGACAGAGGAGGCAGGGAATTAACGCATTGAGACCCACCCACTGTCTCATCTCATGTCTGTGTTTTCACGCCATTTCCTCTTGCTGGAGTGGAACACCTGGATTAATGTGATGATGCTGGATTGAGGCCCCATCAGTATGACAAAGTTTCTGTTATGTATCTGAACACGTGGACCACAAAAGCAGGAGACAAAAAACACACCATAATATCAGTTAAGTGATCTTTAATCTATTCAGAGACAAAAAATCAAGAAGATGGCAAAAAGGGCAGCAGCAGGCAGACTGGCAGGTAGGAAACAAGATGGCTGACAGATCAGCAGGAAAAACACTGCACAAAACTCAGACACAAAAAAAGTGAATATAATAGTAAACATCTCATCCTCAGTGTCTGCAGCATGATGGAAGCAACCTCGCCCACCGGCGATAGAAGAGACACCTCCACACTACCACCTGCTAGTTTAGCTTTAGAAAGAGACAGACTCCTGCCCCATGTCTGAAACCATTTTTACTTTTGTCAGGATTAAAGGTTCATCCAAAATGATCAAGTACCTACTGTTTTTGCTGAAAAACAACAAAATATTGATATTTCAAATCTCACCATCAAATCTAAACAAAGGAAGCAAGAGGCAAAGGAAGGATAGAGGGAAAAAGCAGGAAGTGAAGGGAGTTGAGAGATAATTAATCTTAATAAAGCTGCAAGAAGAACTTTTTCTAGCTGTTTTGTTTCTTTTACTTTTGATACTTACAGTGGGGGAAATAAGTATTGAACGCGTCAACTTTTGTCTCATCACATTTATTTCCAAAGATGCAATTCAAACAAAATTTCTCCCAGATATTGGTATTAACTCAAATAATCCACACATGAAAAGAAATCACAACGTTCAGGTCCATAAATAATGATTATGTGGAATTGAGTGGGGGTAACGGGTTCACACGGACGGACTCCACTGCGGTGGGCTGCGTTTCATAAGTGATTAGACAGCTAGGCTGCTTTCAGGAGCTGCATTAGCAACAATAAGCTATGATAAGCTAAGATTACAGTGCTCAGAAGCTACATAATTTAGCTTCCAAATACTGTATTGTTAGCTTAATGTTCACTTTTCATGGTTTGGCTGTCTCTTTACTCATGTGATGTGGAGTATTGTAGTGAAGTCTGTTTTTTGTGAATGTGTCGCCCTAATCTGACATCAGTTTATCATCACTTTGTAAAAATCTGTTCGCTGTGGAAGAGAAGAAACAGTCGCGGTTTATGACAGCCAGTGATCATCTAGCGGTGACGACGAAGTGGGGATCGAGCAGGGTCTTGTTTCTAAGAGATGTTTTGTTTTACCCCTTCCTTTTTGGCCCTTAAACAGAAGACAAAGGGGAAGGGGTGGATGGAGGGGTAAGACAAAGGGGTAAGATGAAGGAGAAAGGGTAAGAAGGATTGGACCTAAGACTTTTACTCAAGTTGTTTTTCAGTGGGTGACTTTCACTTTTATGGCCGTAGATTTCAAGTGAGATATCTGTACTTTTACTCAAGTATGGCTTTCAAGTACTTTATTTACCACTGGTTAAAAAGACCAGCAGCAGCATTTTGGACTAACTGTAAAGGCGGGTACACACTACAGGATGATGGGTCTGTTTGTTCCAATCTCCTCCTTACAATCAAAGCCAGTAAAGGCCCGATTGTCTGACGTTGATAATTGTTAAACAGAGGTAGAAACAGCAGGGCCTCCCTATTGTGACGTCACCTTCAAATGCTGGTTTCAACACAGAAGTACAAAAACCCATACTAAAACGTCTCCAGAAGAGCCTGAGGTTGATTCGTTTAGGAATTTCCTTCAGGATACAATTTTAAGTTATTTTACTATAAATTTCTTGACAGTTGTCTTTGACCTGCAATATGCCCTTTAAGCGTGATTTCTTCTGGTCAGAGCTGCTCTAAAGGCCTCTAATTGATAGACAGTAGATATTGGACATGTTTAATACTTGGGACTAAAAATCCTGTAGTGTGTGAGGAGCCGAGCAGGAACAGTGTGTAATGTCACAAGTACTGGAGCAAAGCCAATCAAGATGCGAGCTGACTGTGCGCAGAGGAAGTAAGAAATCTATGTGTGATACTTATAACAACTTCACTCACCTCCAACTAACATTGTTATTCATTCAGCCCATATCCCTGCCGTCTCCACAACTTTTACCATTATCTTTTTATTTCTTGTGTGTGTGTGTGTGTGTGTGTGTGTTTTCTTCGAAATTTAAGAGTCCGAAAGCAACCATCCGTCTTTTTTTTTTATGCTGAAGTCACATTTTAATACGCAAGATTTGGAATATTGAGCGTGAAGAGGCTAAAGCTCTGCTGAAGAATCTGTTAGTGTGTGGTGTCCCCGGAGTGCAGACCACACACTTTAAGATCGGAAGAGAGACCTGTGCGATCTGTCTTTTTTATCATCAAGTGTGTGCTCTCTAAATGTGTGAAGGTTTGAAGAATCCTGTAATGTGAACCAGCCTTAAGTGTGCAAGGGAACCCTGATTAACACCAATGTTGAGAGCGTTAGTCCAACCGTTTCGACATAAAAGCATGAATCACCCGCTCAAAGTCCTTTAAAGATAAAACTGATGAAATCCTGGATAAAAGCCTGAGGTGAGAAAAACCGGAGTCAACCACTGAAATATTTATAGATCAACCAAGATTCAAAACTGAGGGTTTAAAATAAGGTAAACTCTAACAAAGGCAGACAAACTGCAGCTGGTTTATCCCCATGTTCCTCTGGTTCTCTGAACCCAAAATGAGCTCTGTGCAAACGTCATGAAAGGAGGTGAAAACTGAGATCACACTGATGGTGAATAATTACACACACACACACACACGCACACACACACACACACACACACACACACACACACACACACACACACACACACACACACACCTCAGCTGATGACTTCTCTTCCATCCATCACTAAGGAAACGTCACAGGAACAGAGAGGACCTTGAAAATCAAACCCAGAAACGTTGCTTTAAAGGTTGAATTGCATCCCAGCACGGTGACTTCTCTCTATTGAACTGTTGTCTCCTTTGAACCGGACATCGACTGACTCATCCTTTCTTTGTACATGCTCTCATTGTATCCCTCAGACATTGTGCAGGTACAAAAACTACACACACACACACACACACAAACACACACACACACACACACACACACACACACACACACACACACACACACACACACACACACACACACACACAATCAAATCCTCTCTATTTTCTGGAGATGAATCTGACAGTCTCAGAGACGTGGCAGAGAGCCAGCTCTCCTCCGTAACCCAGACACACATGGGCTGAAGCGTTCTGCTTGAGAAGCTGCATTTCAATTTGATTTCATGACTAACTGCATCATGGATTGAAAGGCCGTCTGATTTCAGGGCTGTGTCCTCTGTACATCAGGTTTAATGGAGCCGCTGAGCCCGGCCATCCTGGCAGATGGCTGTTAATCATTCTTATCATGCCCCAGGTGTCTGTTTGTTTTCAACAAAGACTTTGAGATTTTTCTCCTTCGTATAATTGTTTTCGTCAATGATGAAGAAATGATTTCAATGACGCTCCTTTTTTTTCATGACGATAATAAGTGACAAGCTTCCCATGGCACTTTGATGACTAAAACATGAAGAGACATCAGTAAATTTTTCAGGGAATCTGCAGGTTTCAGCAAGTCAAGACTTTTTAATGCCACCTTGAATGCAATTTAAGGCCCCAAATGGGGTAAATATGGAAGATGGTCGGGGATCCTATTGTATTAAAATCCAAACAGACACCATCCAGCCAACCCTTGATAAATTTGCACTTACCCATAATCCTGGACTGGCCAGCAAGCATGCAGATATTTTATATCACAGGGGTTAAAGCCCAAATAAAAGGCTAAAAATTGTATTTCTAAAGAAAGGAAACAACAGAGGTGTTTTGTCTTTTAGGAATAAAACTGACTTGCGAGATTGGCCTCTGTATGTTACAGACTGTTATTCTCTTGTACTTCTATTAAAGGCTGGGCACATCGTGAACTGCACACCAGAACCAAAAGTGAACGTTCAGACAGGACAGGCTGTGCGCACTGATGCTGGCTGACACGATAAAAGTCCCGTACACAGGGCGGACTTCAAATAGATAGAAGTTCAGACTGCAGCACACATAGAAAGCAAAAACAACATTAACTAGTCCTGCCCCGGAAAATTTAAGACTTCTGTGAGATGTTTTTAGGACCAGAATGTGACATTTTTAATGAATTTAAGACATATATTAATATAGCTGTTAAATAAATTCACTAAGTGAAAGACTAATACATTCTGTTTTTACTAAAACTAGATGAAAACCTTTTTGAGTTTTCACTGACTAAAACTGGACAAAAACTATATCATATGGAAACAACTAAAATGTGACTAAAACTGATACATAGTCCAAAGACCAACACTGGGACTGCTGCCAAACACAACAGTTTCTGACCTCATGCCTGCTCATATGAGAAGAAATGGTGATACTAGTTCAATTATTATGATATAAAAGGGAACAAAATGATGATAACATACATGATGTGATACAACATGATGCAATATGATACAGAACCATGTTGTGCTGGAAAGTATGGTATGGAACCATTAAGTCCAGCAAGACATGGTAGGAAACAAGGTTGTGCGATACAGTACAATGGGATATGATAATATACATTAGGGGGGGGTCTTAAACCTTCACTTTCAAAGAAGCCATTTTACTGCTTAGTAAAAATGAAGCCTGTGCTGAAGTGCTGAAAGTTGCTGTTCATTGAGAATCTGCTTGAGGCTGGCTGCAGAAAGACCAGTAGTGTGTCTCAAATCACATACTTCCATACCGTGTACTCAAAATTTTCAAATTGAGTGTACTAAGCGTACTACATACTCACTGGCTTAGCGCGCAAATTTTGAGGGTGTAGTGCTGTCCCAAATCTCATACTGCCGAGTGCCGTACTTACCGGAAATGACAACATGATGTCGACCTCTTCTTCTATTTTACAATTTGCCAGCAAATTTTCAAAGCCTTTTCAGTAGTATATTAAACACAGCTAATAACACTATCAAAATACCAAGATCTTACCATCTTTCATTGTAATTACAATGAATTTCAATTGCACTTTGCCACGCCGTAATCAGCGCCAACAACATCTCCTCCTCCTCCTCCTACTGGCTGAAGATGTCCCGGTATGTATTGTTTATTTGTATTTTTTGATAGACATTTCGGTGACCAGTATTGTTTTTTTCACTATTGCCACTCGGAATATCATATTTGCCTGTTAAACAATATAAAGTTGACTGTAAACAAGTTAAAATACAAACAGTAAAATAAACAGGCATTTTAGGTTTTAACTAACTAGTACTTAAGTAGTTAAACAGGTATATTGTTTACATCTTTGACATTATTAACCTCGAGCTATCAGATCAACTATTTGGCAGAGGTCAATGTGTTCAGAAATATTTAATGTCAAAAGAAATTGTTTCTGTCAATGTTGATACAGAAAAAAAAACTGAAAACCAATATAACTGAATCAAAAAGTTACTTTTACTGTCATTACTATTGTAAATACTTTACCATTTTAGGTTATAATTGTATATATATATAATATTATTCACATTTTTTTGTTGTCAAATTCATTCTCATCAGTAGATGTATTTTAAAACATCTAGTGTAAGTTTTTCTATAATTTTATGTATTCACATTTTTTGCTTTTTTCGTCATTTTTATCCCACACATTTGTGTATTATTTTATCACATAATCATTTGGCTTTTAAAAACTTATAAACCACAACAAGAAAATGTCTTTTTGCTTTGCAGTTTTCTGTTCCCTGATATGTTAAAAATATCCAACAATGATTGAGTTGTTCTGTTTTTAAATCATTAACTATCACTAATTTATTGATGATTTCTGCCAAACAGTTGAGCCGGTAGTTCAAGGGTCAGTACTGAAGCATCAGCATTATGTCAGCACTTAACATGTATAACAAAAAATGTAACAAACACACCACCATCAATATAAATGACATTTTATTTTATTTAGAAAAAAATTATTCTCCCTTTTCCCAGCCTCCAAACCCCAGGATGTACTGCCAGGTTAATGCCACAGTACCACTCCTGGCCATATTCTTTGATGGGGAGAGTGACCTGCGGCTAGACTTCCGCCTCTCCAGGGAGTCCTTTGGGGGTCTGATGGCTGCCCTCGGCACCCAAAGGGACCATGGCTGGGGGCCCACCATAGAGGCCCTGGTCTTCCTCTTCTGGCTGGCCAGCGGGACCTCTGACAGAGTAGTTGCCCGAGCCTTCACCATCCCACGGGCAACAGTTCACTGCATGGTGCACTGTACCATCCGGAAGGTTCTGGAGCTCCTCCCACTGGTGGTCCGCCTTCCGTCAGCGGAGGACCTTCCTCACCTGGGTGCAGGATTCGCCAGGTTGGCCGGGTCAGCAGCCTAATAGTTAATTGTATATAGACGAAAACTAATATCATGTAAATAGTTCACTGTATATTCAATACTTAGCTTACCTTTTATCTTGATTTGGCAATTTCAATGCCACAAATTTCAGCTGCTGTAAAAAACAAATCTGATAAATATATTTCTGACTTGTTTCCTCTTAAGTCTCATCATCAACTCAACCCTGATCAAATCCATTTTTAATTGGATTGTAAAGCTATAATTTCTGGTTCTAATTAAAAAAACAACAACAAACAAACTAATGACATCTTTAATGAAATTGGCATTTAAGGGGTTAAATCAATAAAACTTAAATTATTTAACTGTTTTGAGCTTAGCTGAGACTGATGAATCCATCTAAATAAAAATAAGAAATATATGTTTACAGCAGCTGAAGTTTTGATTTGAAATAGACCAAACAGGATAAAAGGATGTCTTAGTGCACCAAACAAGGGTTTATATCCTTTTGTTCTGTTCTTTTTGCACTGTCATTCTGTGTCAATGTTAAGCAAAATTTTCAATCTTCTTTATAAAATCACTTACACTTGCCTTGTCATGTCTGTGAACATTTATTTTTAACAAAAAACACTTAACTCTAAACTCATAACTATTTACATCTAAACAGAGGACATAAAAACAAACAAAAAAAGATCTAATTTTTCATGATTTTTTCTAATAATGTTAAAAACCTTTCCTCCCTTGCCGCTGCCTCCCTGTGCCTTCTTTCTTCCCTCTCCAGATCTTCCTGCCTTCTTCGCTCCTCTCTTTCCAGGTCCTCCTTCCTTCTCCTTTCCTCTCGCTCCAAATCCTCCTGCCGTCTTCTTTCCTCTCTCTCCTCTTGCCTTGCTTCCCTCTCTCTCCCCTCTGCCTCGAGCTGTGCCTCCTTCTCTTTAAGGTCTCTAAGAGCCTCCACAACATCCACCCGTCGCCTTTTTGGGGTGGATGTTGTAGAGGTGTCCCCCTCTGGGCTGAACACTGAGGGGGTTGAGGCAACTGCTGCATCCTGTGACAGTGAGGCAATGAGGACAGGCGGTGTTATGGACGGCCTGCCCCCAATTGCCTCATCCATCAGAGAGTACCATTTCCAGGATGCGGCAGTGGTCTCACCCCCTTCTATGCTGACCCCGGTTTTTGGGGTCTTTCGGTCCTGTGCAGGAAGGACAGCAAAATGCAGAAATTCAATTAGAATTTATGATGACTGTATGCTGAGAGCCCACATTATGAAGACTGAACTTATTGATCACAACACAGTGAACCAACCTTGTATTTTTGTTTAAGGTTCTCCCATTTCTTTTTAATGAAGGCTGGGGTGACCCTCCCCTCCAGCCTCGTCTCTGTGATGAAAGCCCTGATAAGATTTTTTTTTACTAAAAGTTAAATACAAATCAAAACAATATTAATACATGATAACCTCAGCATTCACTTACTCATAGCCGGTCACGGCTGCATTCCGCGTCCCTGTAAACAGGGAAGTGTTGGCAACCCTCCAGGCTATCAGCCCCCTTGTGTCTTCATCAGTCCCCAGAAAGAGCAAACGAACAAAGGAGAAACATGACAGTAAAGACACAATATGCAGAAGAGAGAGCCCAAGAGCTGACGGGCTTTATTCACAGGCTATCTACCAAGCTATATGTAGATAATAGCAGCCGTGTTTAGCAATTATTTACTAATGATCAAGCCCTCTCATCACCTTTAATCAGTGTCCCCTACAGCGGAGGCGAAAATCCTATATTCACAACATCTCAATCAGCGGTGTAGAGTTCATTAAAGGGGGTCGGTGCAGCTGACTGAGGCTACTGAAAGAGCTACGCGCGGCGCTGCGGCAGTTAAAATACATCCACAAATTAAATGTCTGAGTGGTGCTTCTGGTCATCTAGTCACTGTGCAGGGTCCAACCTGCTTGTTATTTATTTGCCTGGTTCACTGGGTAATGCTTGGGCCCCGGTAACTGTTAGCCCAACAAGTTTTAGCATTCGAGATAGCTGTTAGCTCAACTAGCATTAGCATAGCCTACCATTTGCGGAACAAAACTAACAAAAACAAGTAACACCACATACACAACGTCAACAGCTGATGGTGCTTGGTGGAAACAACACGTGTAAAAAACACCATTAAGAACTTACATTTATACAGCGCAGCCACATCCACTGTGCTGAGCAAATGGCCACAGCTCTCTGCCATTGCTGCCAGAGGAGGAAATGAGTGAGTTGAGTGTCCACAACTGCATATTCAAAACCCGGGCCGCTTTGGGTACATCATCCGGGTACTTTTGCATACTCATTTTTCACATACTATGCATACTGTTTTTTTCATTTGACGCAGTATAGCCAAAATTTTAAGTATTTGAGTATGGAAGTATGCGATTTGGGACACACTACAGGAGTCACGTACACACCCAGCTATAAAAACAGACTTTCACAGCATTAAAAACATTTTTACAGCCTGGTTCAAAAATCAGCTTGGGTCTAATACGCTGATTTCACTATCTGCACGCAGTGTACGGTGAGTGAATTTTGGTCTAACTCAGGGGTTTAAAAGAGACACAGCTCAGGTCACGTAACTGACGGGCGCTGTGTAGCTGTTAGAAAGGAGACTCACAGGCAGCGTCATATCAAATGTGGAGGCTATGTCCATGTTTTATACAGTCTATGTTTCAGAGCCGCAAAATATATGAAATTCTATATGGAGTTAAAATCTACTGAACAATTTTCTAAACAAGTTAAGTTTTTTTCTTTAAAAAAAAAAAACATTTGATGTCTAAGCTTTTTTTATTTTACAATAAATTTGCAAATATTTTAAAACAGAACTACAAAAAATATTTTTTGAAAAAAAATGCAAAAAATAAAAATAAAATTCAATGTTAAAAAATGTGCCAAAAAGTAAAACAAAACAAAACAAAACAAAATAAAACAAAACAAAACAAAAAAACTGAAATTTAAAACCTTTGAAAACATAAAAAAACAACAACAGTGAATTCCTTTTTGTTTCTCGTCTTGCCACATATCAAGCATGTTTACAAAGCCGGCAAGTTGACAGTTGAATGTATCCATCCACACAAAATTAAAATCTGTATTTTCTTCCAGATTAGTCTTTTTGTAGATGTAGTTTTCTTCCCTGGGCTGTAAAACTTGAGGTTATCCACAGGTGCATGGAAAGTTGGTGGGCTGTTGATGTTGTAGGAGGTGAAGTAGAGCGGTGGCAGGCTTTATTGACAGATGGGATGAAGATTTAGTTCAACAAAATGTTAACGCAAGATTTTATTTAGTGTCAATGTATTTGATCACTACGGAAGCGCATTGCATTCACTGGATAAAAAAAAAAAAATAGACACCTTATCTCGTAATTACGAGATCCTGATTTCGTAATTACGAGATAAGATCTTAAACTATGAGAAAAGATCTCGTAACATCAGGATCTCATAATTATAAGATCTTTTCTCATAATTACCAGATCAGGATCTCATAATTTTGAGAAAAGCAAAGTGGAAGTTTCTTCTTCGTGGAATATAATACGGAAGTACAGAAACGTAAATCCTACTGCAGTGATGGAACTGTCCCAGTTTCTATGTTTTAACCACCTTCTCGGTTTGAGACACTGGGAAATGTTTCTGAAAAACGAGAGCGAAAAACAGAAAAACCACGGTTTTCTCCTGGTTTTAAAAATGGAAAAACGAAAAATAATAAAAGATTGTGTCAAAATTGTTTGTGTGATATTTTGATATTAAATGTGAACATCTCTATATAAAAATTAGACTAATAACTCACATTGAAGGTTTATACAGACATCTTCCTGAGCTTTTTTTTTTTTTTTAACTAACAGATCGCTGACGATCCACTCCATCTTATCCGCCCGCGTCTGCGCACTCCCATGTGTTTCAATGAGACAGACAGTGCAGTCTGCATCTCTCTGATCTGCTCTCAGATAAACCATCAGAGAAGATGATAAAGTTTTTTTCTCTCCTTCGTTTTCACCTGTTCCATGAGCTATGAATCATTTCATGCATAACGGCTTTGCCTTAATTTCTCTTCTGCAGCGCTCTCTCATCAGTAAAGAGGCTGCATTTAGGAAAAAGAGAATTTAAGTATACCAATAAGTAATTTTATAATGGCTCACTTCATGCTTAACGGCTTCGTGCCTTTATTTCTCATCCGCACAATCATCCGATTGTGTTATGAGAACTTCTCCAACATTGCGCAGCATGTTTTTGGTTTATTCATGGTATTCAGCCCCTCTTCACGTCAGCCTTAAGACTCTTTTAACACCACAGAAGCACTTTGGTTAATCAGATGTGCCCTGATCAATTTCATGACTTTGATCAGGGCTCTAAATTCCTAGACCAGACGCAAACGCAGGCGCACCTGCCCTGCGCCGGCCTTCGCCGCACGGACAGGGTGTGACCGGTGGACTTTGCAAGTTTCCTGCAGTGCCTAGAGCGGCGCATCCACGCCTCCCTAAATGCTAGAGGGG
The DNA here is from genome assembly GCF_033239565.1 of Halichoeres trimaculatus. NCBI lineage: Eukaryota > Metazoa > Chordata > Actinopteri > Labriformes > Labridae > Halichoeres > Halichoeres trimaculatus. The sequence continues at coordinate 831,622 of NW_027437200.1, forward strand.
AGGAAAAGCCGTGAGTAGGTTTAACACAGCCGAGCGCTGTGTTCACCAACCACCGCCTCTTTTCGCCATTAAATGCTCTGCAGCTGAGGGCTGATCGATCTGACTGACCCCCGCCACTGCGGAAACAGTGTGCTGGAAAGACTCGGTAGCGGAGACGGTTAGAGCTGCTGTCCCTGCAACAGGAGAATGGACAGCGGGGCGCATTGGAGGACATAAAGTGGGTCACCGTGTGGGCCAGCTCCTCTCTGATGTTTCTTGGTTTATCTGAGAGCAGATCAGACAGCAGCAGACTGTGCACCGACTGTCTCATTGAAACACATGGGAGTGCGCAGATGCGCGGATAAGATGGAGTGAATCGTCAGTGATCTGTTACTTCTGTTACTTCCTGTAAGCTCAGGAACATGTCTGTATAAACCTTCAATGTGAGTTATTTGTCTAATTTTATATAGAGATGTTAAAATTTAATATCAAAATATCACACAAACAATTTTGACACAATCTTTTATTATTTTTCGTTTTTTCATTTTTAAAACCAGGACAGAAAATCGTGGTTTTTCTGTTTTTCCCTTGGTGAAAAAATTAAAACAAACAAAAATGATTTACCAATCAGATGAGGCCGCAGTCATGACACTGCTCATCTGTGATTGGCCAAGACTGTGTCAAGGGAAGCCACCCCGTCTTTGGCCTCAAACCAATCAAATCACAGTATCGTTATCATCAAGCCACTGAATGAAATCAGGGAGGTTAGCACATTAGCAGTGTGCATGAAGCGGTCGGTTGTGTGTTTAAGTGGGTGGTTGAATGAATTAATAAGATGTTTAAGCTAAGTCAAGAGGACAATGTACGTGTGTGAATGAGTGAGTGAGGGTGGGAGAGTGAAGGGCATGTGTGGGTGTACAAAGTAAGTAAAATGAGCGCTCTCTGGGCGCTCTAACAGGTCATTCCGTTACATGAAATAGCGATATACAAACCGCAACATTGTCTTTTATGTACCCCACTCCCTAAAAATCATACAGATTAGAGACTTTGTCTCACTTGGCTTCCTCAAAAAAAAAACCAAAATCCCCACGCCACGCCACTAATAGCACTGGGACAGCTCCATCACTGCAGTAGGATTTAAGCTTCTGTACTCTCGTACTATATTCCACGAAGAAGAAACTTCCCCTTTGCTTTTCTTGTAATTACGAGATCCTGATCTCGTAATTATAAGATCCTGATGTCGTAATTACAAGATCTTTTCTCGTAATTACGAGATCAGAATCTCGTAATTACAAGATAAGGTGTCTATTTATTTTATCCAGTGAATGCAATGCGCTTCTGTAGATCACCAATACACTCTGTAAGAAAATTTAAAAAACATCTTTATTTCAATAATATTTTTCTAAGGCTACAGGGAGCCACTGCAAAGGAGTCAAAGAGCTGCATGAGGCTCCAGAGCGGCAGGTTGCAGACCCCTGCTTTAGAATATAATATGTTATGATACAAAACAATGCTGGCCACAAAGAGGGCACTTTAGCACATGTTGTGGCTCCAAAGAGGGCACCTTAGACCATATTTTTTTCTTCCAAGATGGAACTTAAGCATGCCTTGGCTTCCAAGAGAGCATATCAGCATGTGTTTTGGCTCCCAAAAGGGAACTTTAGTATGTTTTGCTTCCTGAGAAGGCACTTAAGCACATGTATTTGCTCCCTAGAGGGCACTTTAGTGCAATTGGGTTCACAAGAGGATATATAGTGCATGTTTTGGCCCCCTAGAGCACTTCAGCTTGTGTTTTTTAACATTTGGACCCCCTCCTTGTGTACACCTCTGCAAAACAATCCAATGCAGGGTTTAGCACAGTATAGCACAAACCGTACGAAAAGAGTTGATTCAACTGATTCATAATGTGAGACACAGTGTTGAATAATAAACTGTGTTACAGTATAAGATACACCACATCTACCATGCTATGTTTGGTTTTTAGTGAGGTTTTTTTTGTTGTTGTTATTGTTGTTACAATAAATAAGTTGATGTTTGTGGGAAAATGTTGAACTGTATGAAACATGGAACCCCAGAGACAGTTTCAACATTCAGATGTCCTGACCACTCCTCATAGGCGTCATGAAGACTTCAGGATTGTTTTAATTCCTCTGATGTGTAGCTTAAATCTCTGTTTGATCCCTAAGCAGAGCTGCTCCCGCTGGCAGAGGTCTTTCATCTGTTCCAGACTCAGACTGAGGTCTGCAGAGAGGACGCTGAGCGCCTCAAGGCTAATGTACATCTAGTCTGAAGAAACTGCAGAGCTCCTGCTAAATCTGAGTTTATTTCATGTTTAAGTTCCTCATCTTTTAATAAACTCGCCATTTCTTGGGATAATATGTTGAGTCTATTATCACTGTAATGGACTCTGACTCTGCTGCTCTTTAGTTCTTCTGCAAAGCGGCCACAGGGTCCAGGTGGATCTGAATCAGGTCTCCAGCTGTCAGGCAATGATGTGAAAGTAAGTGTAATTCAGTGATGTGTGGTGATCTGACAGCAGGCTGACAGCACTCTCTGGATGTTATTTTCTTCACTACAGGATGCTTTTATTTTCTCATAATCCCACAGAGTGTTTGTGATACCAAGGTGAGCCTGATTGATTGAAGGAAGAGGATGAATTGCCATCTTTATTAGAAAATTATCTCCAGGCTTAGCATGCCACCACAGATTTAGTCAGCTCCCTTTTTTAAACAGGGACAATTCAATTTTTAGATCAAACATTTTCATTTCCAGCCGGCTTATCTGGCTCTGACTTAATAAACCGGTGACACCTGATCCTATATCAGCGCCTGTGTGCTACATTCAGGCTTTTATTCTTTGTACAAGAGCTGACAACAGTGTGTGTTGGTTAATTTACTCCACAACCACCTCTGCTCCTCAACGCTTCCCCCTCAGTGTGTGTCAGTGTCTCCTTTCCTGTTTGTATCTTAAACCACTAAAGGTTAATGGACTGGATGCTCTGCTTGTCTTGCTGCTTTTCACATGTGCTAACATGTAACAGAGGAACCATGGGCAGCACTATCTATGCCATTTTCTACAGCACACTGTCAGCTTTTTCGTACATTCATGATTTCTTGCAGTAATTACTACCGCCGTACAAAACTCTGAGATTTGATTGAAAGAGCTGTGAGGACTTTCTTTAAAAGCTAGCAGTTAAGACTACGCTTCCCATGAGCATTTGCTCCACACTGTTGCGAGGACCTAGGCATGTGTTTGTTTTGAAAATGAATGGAGATCAGATCTTCTTTTTAACACAACTTTTCTTTGTTCAAGACAACTTTTTACCAGATCCAATGCCACGAGGTAAGGTTTTTATCAACAGTTAGGTAGAGCTATGCTTTGAAAACATGACAACAAGCTAACGTTGCAAGTTTGTTCTGCAGTTTAGTAGCCGGCCATATTTAGCTCTACTAACAGTAGGGTTGCACGATATACTGATACTGAGAAAGTATCAATACTCCCCGTTTTCAAAAAGTAAACAATACGTGTTTTAAGTATCGATACTTCAAGGCAATTTTTTCGTCTGAATCAGAGACATTTTGGCTCAGGCAACTTGTGATTCTGGGTCCTCTCTCCTCTCTGAGGAGTGGGCGAAGACTTGCTCTCTTTCCAAAGTTGATGTGAAGTTAGACAGTGAGCCTGTATTAGCTTCGCGTGTTGATGCTTGGCCGTTTTCAGTCCAACAAAGTTGTTAATGTGCATCCTAATTATCCGGTCTCGCGCTAACAAACTCACAGTTAGATTTCTTAAGCTCGATGCAAAAGTACAGAAGGAGTTACAGACATGGCTCTAAGTTTCCAGCGCTCTGTGAACCGGCTGCAGCTTGTCGAAAAAGCCAGTGCATAGAGCGAAATTTGGCATTTCTCTGCTTATGAAGCCGACAGTCGGGGCGGCTTCATAAGCTAATACACGTATCAAAGCCCGTCTGTAAAGCTTACTACGGACACATACACGGAGGAAACACTACAAACACGATGAAGCACCTCACCGTTCAGCATCCTCTCCCCTTTAAAGAGCAAGAGTGACAGATTCAAACGACGTGCCCGAACACAAAAGTCAAAGGAGTTTCAGTTACTTTGTGACAAGAAAATAAGTCACCACGACTTGTAGTTGATACAACAAATAATAAGCGTTATATGAGCTGCGTGGAGCACACGCAGCCCTGAGTCACAGAGCTGTGTGATGTTGACACGGTGACAAGTAGTTTTCTATCTTTAACTGTGATAGAAACCTAGAGGAGACACTGAAGTGTTGCGTCTGTGAAAGAGCTTAAATAACACGGGTACACTTTTTTTTAATGTATTCATGTTAAAAGTTTGCTTTTTAGTGTCTCAACACACAGTGTAAACCACAGTGTAAAACACAGTGTGCTGAGCATGAAAACAATAGGTGGCTGTTAAAGTCTGGCAGGGTTATTTTACCTGCTCATTACAGTACAATAATTAATATTTTCTGGTTTTCTATTTAGTTGAATTATTCTTGAGAATAATAAATGAGCTAAGGTTCCCTCTAGGAACTGATTCTGCTGTCATCTATAAAACTTTGCGAGTGTGTGTGTGTGTGTGTGTGTGTGTGTGTGTGTGTGTGTGTGTGTGTGTGTGTGTGTTTTCTGAAATATTAACATGATTAACAAATCCCCACAGACACACAAACAGATGTCAAAAAACTCACTTGAGGCAGCCTTATCTTCAAGTTGTTTATTTTTTTCGTGTTCTGATGCTTTAAGTTTGCCATGGTATCTATTAAGTACCGATATCAATTTTTTTTAGGCAGGTATCGTATCGAATCATAATTTTGGTATCGTGACAACACTAACAGCCCGGTGCTCTGAGACGTGTCTGTTTGGAACCGAGACAGTTTAGATTGGAATCCCATTTGCAATACCTCTCCAGAGCAGAAGGTGGCAGTAACACGTGAAAGGCCCTTTTCATCAGCTAAGGTAGCTTCTGGTGAAGAAGCGCCATTGCAGAGAGTTGGGAAGGCAGCTGCAAAATTCCCAGGAGATTCTGGAATTGACCACATTTCGTTGTCCTCTGTGCACCTGTAGCAGTCTTTCCTCAGAGAGGGATTTTATTTTGGCACTCATTTAAGAGTCATGAAACTGTTACATGTATATTTAGGGATTGTGGTTTCACAACAAATATCCACAGAACATTTCACTCACACAAGAGCAGGAAACACACACCACATACTTTAAATGATTTTAAACCAGGAACAGTGAAGACAACCAATGTTTCACAAGGCTCCTCTGACAATGCAGAGGAAGATGCACCAAACCCAGATAACTCTGCGCTGGAAATAGACAGCGCACCACTGAGTAATGATGCGACTTTAAGCCAGACGCTGCCTGACACAATTGAGCAGAACTTTGCTGCAGCTTTGCTCAAATTGGAGCATTTTGCCCATGTGCCTGGCACAAAAATGGACGAGTTTATAGAGGAACTGCACTACTTATTCAGTTCAGCAGCATTTCTTATCTCTGTCAGCATTATTGAAGATGTCTTTCAAAAACATGCTTGTACACTTGATAAGTCAGTCATAACAAAGGTAGTGACGGCTCTCTCTTCATCTCATCCTTTGCTAAAAGCAATAGGTAAGAATGGTTCTTTGAGCACATCATATCCTCACAAGTTTTACAGAGAGGGTTTTAATGTCATTGAACCTGTTGAGTACATCCTTGATGAAAGGGAAAATAAAAGCTGTCAGTATGTGCCTATACTGAAGACTTAGCAACAGCTCTTTGATAGGAAAGATATTGTGGATAAAGTCACTGAAAACCACTGAACACATCAATGTCTTGGGCTGACTGGAGAACAGCTAACCTATAAATAATTTCAGGATGGCTCACACTTTAAGGGAAACAGTTTTCTGTCAGAGGGAGAGCTGAGAATTTTGATTACTTTGTACATCGATGACTTCCAGATCTGTAATCCTCTGGGTACCTCACGTTGGAAACACAAGCTCTGTGGAATCTACTGGACTCTAAGTAATTTGCCTCCAGGCTCACATTCAGCTCTTTTCTCAATTTGATTTTAGCGGTTTTGTGCAATCAAATGATCTGAAGAAGAATGGGTATGACCATGTCTTGCATCCTCTTCTTGAAGATGTAAAAACCCTTGACAAAGATGGAATCTTTGTCCCATTACTTGGTAAATGTGTTAAAGGCACAATTCAAGTTGTTGTGGCAGATAACCTGGTGCTCACAGTATAGCAGGCTTTAATGAGAGTTTTACTGGTGGGCACATCTGCCGATTCTGCACAGCAACCCGAGCAGAGATTCAAACGAAAGACGTGAGGTCAGGTTCATTTATCCCAAGAACTAAAGAGCTCCATGACTCGCATGTAAACTCAGCTAAGCAGAGCAGCTCAAGCCATTTTGGTGTGACAAGAGTGTATTCCTGAGACTGTTTCTGAACTTGTTCAGCACATTAAGAGACATTGGGCTCTAATTTCGCAGATCAGGCGCACCTGCCCTACGCCTGCCTTCGCAGCGCGGACAGGGTGTGACTGGTGCACTTTGCAAGTTTCCTGCAGTGCCAAGAGAGGCGCAGTCAAGGCCCAGAGAGGCGCAGAAGTGCGCATCCAGGCCTCCACGCAAATGGCAGAGAGGGAGGAGAAAAGCCGTGAGTGTGTTTAACACAAAATGAAGAGACAGTTACACAGCTGGCTTATCCATTCAGAATACTTTTGATCCACCTGCACTCCTGGTTTGTCATCGCCAAATAGCAGAACGTTTGGTGATATACTGTATACACTCCCGCTGTCTCCACCTTATCCTCCTTACAATAATATACTTCATCTTTTTAGATCACGTTAAAAATAAAGACTAAAACAGAGAAATATGGGAAATCACGGGTAAATCCTGAGTGACATACATTTATTTTGCCTCTTTTTTCTTCGTCTTTTCTCTCCCTCTTTTCTTTGAATTAAATGAAATAAGAGAACCAGATATATACTCAGTATCAGATGTTAAGGCTGTTTATTGTTTAATTGTAAGATGTGAATCAAACTTCCAGCTGCCGTCAGGTTAACTTTCCATTATGACAAACGGCTTTAATCTGACATCAGATGTGACGGGACAGTTAATATAGATATAAATGTATATGCTGGTTCAGACAGTTACATTAAATAGTGATTGCTGTGATTGTTTGTTGCGTGTGCCTGACACTCTGGAAACCTGCCTCTGAGGCTTTGTTGACATGTGTGCACATGGGCCCCTGTCACCAAATTACAGCTGCGGAGGGTGCAATCCACTTTGACAAGGTTGGAGCTGGCGAGCTTTCGGTGCACTTTTTTGGCACAAAATTGTCACTGCGCCAACATGAATCTGCTGACACCTCCCCCTGGTGCTCCGTCAACTCCCCCTGGCGCGCCGTCACACCCATCTCTGTGCAGACGGTCTACCAAATTGTCAAATTGGCAGCGCACGGTGGTGCGCCACACAAAATTAGCACTGCGCAGGGTGCGCCAGGCTTGCACCCCCAGTGCTGTGCCACAAAATTGGAGCCCATTGTGTGGTAGAGGCATACTTCAGGCTACAATTCATGGATGTTGAAATTGGCAATGAATTTACAAATTTGAAGTCAGTAACAGAGATCCAAGACAAAAGTACTATCAAGCTCATCTTTGACTCAAATGCCTCTGCCCTACCTGATGGCTTTCCGCCCCCTCCATACTCCATTCCTGCTACATCTAGCTCCTCTGACTCCCTGTCAGTGACATCAGGCGATACATACATCTTATCTTCTCCTGAGTCCAACTCTTCTCGGTCCTCTGGATGGCTTGCTGTTTTCCTTGTGCCCCGGTTCCTGTATGATTGTGAGCTAGAGCTGGATAAAGCGAATACTGCATTCAAAGAAACCGGGACTTTGTTCAATCCTGACACAAGACTAAAAAGTGCTATTCTTGACAGTTCAGCTGAAACGATTGTTAAGCACACAGTGTATCCCTCTGACAATGAGTTTGAAGAGGTGGCAGAAGCCCTTATGATGTCTCCTCCATGTTTGAAAGAATTAGGCTCTACCACTGGATATGACGGTTGGAAGATGAGCTTAAAGTACAAGCTTGCCAACTACAGATGGAAGCTGAAGTGGCTTGGATGCCCAGAAGTTAAACTGAACTCCCTAAACAATAAACTTAGAAATGTTCTCCAGCATTTGGTGTTAAGAAGCCAAGAAGAGCTGAGGTGAATTACTGCCCCACCTTCCAGACTGGTGAGTCTGTAGAGACACTCGAAAAGATAAGAGAGACCGTTCTTTCAGAGGTAAAGAAAAGGAACAATGGGGACACAGTGGCAGCCATGATGGACAAAACCTTTGCACACAGGAGGCAAGAAGTTGTCTGAGATGCACCCATGATTGCTCATTTCAAAACCAGATGGCTTGCTCTCTTCTGTGTATGGAGGTAAGTAAATACAGGGTTTCCACACGTCCTAGAAAATCTGGAAAATGATTGGCCAATTTTTCAGTCATGGAAAACATGGATAATGAGGAAAAAATATCCCAGAAAACTTGCCTATGTGCGGTATGAAAAAAGTGGTGAAAAAAAAAAGAAGTTTTTATTTTGTAAACCTCTGTCCACCTGTTCAACTGCAGAGGCCATTTTTGACATTTTGAACACTTTTATTTTATTTACTGGTTCCACAATACTACATCACTACTGACTATAAAACTGAGGGGACAATACAGTTTGAACCCCTTTACTGTGTATTAATCAAATCAAAATTAATGTTTCTGAAGGTTTTGAATGATTCAATTTTGTTGAAATGTTGTACCATGCCCAGTTTTTCTGCTGGTTGTCTTTGTAGGACGGTAGAGCAGTATTGTAGAGCTCTGGATATTCAGATACCAGCAGTATTAGCTCCTCCATTGCTCGTTTTGCCCCCCAAAGCCTATTTCCGGGTTTTCTTCTTCCTTTGATGTAATTCCTAGGCGGCTGCCGCCAGAAAGTTTAACACGCTGGACTCTGGGCGGCAGGAGAAAATTTGAGCGCGTGCACGTGGGCGACAACCGCCTCTGGGTCCTACCTCCACAGCCAAAACCGCTTGCCGTCTGCCGCCCGTCCTTCATTAAAACGACTGGAGGCAGCGTGTTGCCGTGCGGCGGTGTGAAGAACCCTTGAGTGTGTGTCATATGTGTCTGGGTGCTTTTTGGTTTGTTTTGGTTAATCCCTCCCCCCTTCACTAGCCCACTGTCTATCTGGTAAGCCTCAGCACCTGATTACGTTTCCCTTTCCCCCTTCTTTTTTTTTTTTTTTTCGTTGCTAGGCACTGCCCAAGTAGCTGCCTGTTGCAGTAGCGCTCTCTTCTTTGTCCGTTTCTTGTAATTTTTTTCGTCTCTTTTTCGTAATCTTTGTATTTGGAGTGGATCATTACTTTGTATGGTTCATTGTCGGTCACGGACACCAAACTTTTTGTGGCTTCAGCGATATTTTTACTACTTTTCTCCTGTGTTTGTCAGGAGATCCTACATGTAACCATTGCTGCATTGTTTACATGTGAAATTAGCTGTTAGCAGCCTGTAGCATGTCAGTGCTAACTAGTGTAAGGCTTGATGATTTTCCTCAAGGTGAGGAGGAGGAGGTGAGGACGACGTGCTGGTTCTTGGGTGTGAGCTTGGAGGTGACGACGTGGACCTGTCCTTCCTGCCGGAGGGCAGAGTGGCATCGTGCTGTTCACGGACGTGGCTGACGGAGCTAACATCGGATGCCGGCGCCACATTGGAGGAGCTTCACCTGATGTGAGCAGACAGGATCCAGGAGACAGAGACTGAACAGACTGCTGGGGAGGCTCAGTCCTGGACCCTGTGGAGGTGGAGACTGGCTGGGCTGGAGAGTGGTGGACGAGTGGTGGACGGGATGTCATCATCTATTTTCTTATGGACCTTTTTGCACTTTCTATACATTTTCTTACTTTTGTTTTCTTGAATGCTGCCGTGACTCCTGAATTTCCCTTCGGGGATAAATAAAGTATTTTCTATCCTATTCTATTCTATTCTATTCTGTTGTGTGTGTGTGTGTGTGTGTGTGTGTGTGTGTGTGTGTGTGTGTGTGTGTGTGTGTGTGTGTATGGTTTTTAAAAGAAAACAAACATTTAAAACTTGTTATCAGTAAACTTTATTTTTAAACTGTGAACCATGTCTCAGGCCTCATGGGTATAATGAACCTGTGTGTGCTTTAAAAGGTAAAAGCAAAATAAATTGACTCTCTGGGTGAAATTCCCAGGGTGGCGTTGCCCAATGCTGGAAAATCTTTGTAACAGGTGTAAGCTAATCTTCCTCCACTCACTATAGTTGCCACAGTCAGAATGACAGAAATGATTTTTTTTTTTCAACTGGTTTCACATTGTCCATCCAGACTGTCATCCATCCATCCATCCATCCATCCATCCATCCATCCATCCATCCATCCATCCATCCATCCATCCATCCATCCATCCATCCATTCAATGCTGTTTGAAAAGCTGCATCTCCTCATGGTGACATCTGCCTAATGAGGGACAAAATAAACCTGACATTTTCAATGGTAGACAAGTGTGTGTGTGTGTGTGTGTGTGTGTGTGTGTGTGTGTGTGTGTGTGTGTGTGTGTGTGTGTGTGTGTGTGTGTGTGTGTGTTTGTGTGTGTGCCTGCGTGCGTGTTGGTGTGCTTGTGCGTGTTTGTGTAAGTGCGTGTGTGTGTGCTTGTGTGTGTGTGTGTGTGTGTGTGTGTGTGTGTGTGTGTGTGTGTGTGTGTGTGTACTTGGCCCTGCAATTGATAAGAGCAAATGAAAACAAAACAGAAGCGATGTCCAATCATTCTGCTGCCATCATTCATTTTCATTTTTGACACTCAAAGATACACGAGTTCAACACAAACAGCATTCATCCTCCATCATATATCCTCCTCTTCCTGGGTTAGGGACTAAAAACATGAGTCCAGACAGGAACAAGTCGAAATCAACAGATTTTACAAAAACAGATTTTAAAGTGAATCTTAACTATCTGCAAATACAGTGACCTCTCTCTGTTGTATATAGAAAGAACTGTTTATATATGACCTTTCAGTGGACATTGGGTATCTTCATGGTTCAAGCATCCAATAACCTGCACAAGCTCAACATTAGACACATAAAAACATTTAGACACAGTTTTATTTCAATAATTAGATTATTGTGGATTTAATTGGTGGAGAAGCTGATTTTACTTTTCAGCAGGACTTGGTTCATGACCACAGATCTTGGCGTTGTCGGAAGAACCAAGTAGTGCTAGAGCATCCCCATAATGTAGTTTTTGTTTTTTAATTAACTTCACATTCAAAAGAAATAAATACTTGAAAAATTCCACTCAGTGTCTATTAAATCAATTCAAAATCCAAGTTTTAAATTAACCTAATGAAATACATTAACTTTTTCACAATATTCTGATTCATAGAACTGCACCTGTGTTCAAATCCCTATACCAAGCTTATTAGGTCAGATGATTTAACAAGTGTTATGTATCTATAGAATATACAAGAAAGCTGGTATAACACAGTTAGTTTGACTATGACCTGAGTTGTGATGCCCTACAGTCACACTTGGTCTTCTTAGAAAAAACAGAGAGCTATGTTAGCCTTTGGTGTGGATTTAAAGGAGCTCAGATATTCTGAGCCACAGTGATGAAATTAATCCCATTTTTTGTGTAGAAACTTTTTGTGTTCATGGTGTAAGCTTCTTATCTGTTGCTGGTGGAGCATGCCCAGAGTGATTCTTTCTGTCTCATCTACATTTCCCACAATTATGCTCTGACTATTCAGGATCCCTGCGCCTGCTGTATGAAAAGGTACCTCATTAGTTTATCTGAAATGTGAGAGAGATAGTGGTGAAGATTTGTGCGTTCCCCTCCCTTCCTCTCTTCCACCTCGTCTCTCATGGTGTCCGCAGCATCTCTTCCTGTTTGGCTGCTGTCCTGACTTCTCGCACAGAGGGGCTAAAGGCCCCAAAGAACACTTTATCTCAAAAGCCACTCCATGTAAGAACATTGTAAAGCTGTGTAAAGTCTCTGAAGAGGAGCCCCAGGAAGGTCCTATGATGATAACCAAATAGGCTGTCTTTTTTTAAAACAAAGTGTTTTCAAGAGTCTCTCTGGAAGACTCTATGACCCGTTCTCTCTGTTAGGAATTCAGATACTGTACTTCCCACTGATTGGTCCTGTTTAAAGGAGACTTGTTCAGTGTTTTGTTGTTGGGAGCAAACAACTTGAAAAAAGAAAGAAAATTTCACTTCTCCTTAGTGCCTCTGTGAAACTACATCAACAACCCTCCATCCAAGAGAAGTAACCATAACGACTCTTAAAAGCTGGGCCAAAAACTCTGCTAATGACAACAGATGACTGAAGATCTTAACCACTTGGGCGCAAGTTCAACAACTGCATAGTGTGACCACAAGGAGGGCAGCAGTCCCTCAGTCCATCAGGACTTCTTTTTGCAAGCGAAGTGCTGCTGGACCAAAACATTAGAAATTGGGCTGATAATTGGAGAGGTGACAGCATAGTTTTCTGGGCACTGATGAAGTGCCCTTGAGCAAGGCACCTAACCACCAGCTGCTCAGGGTGCGAACTGGGTGTATATAAGGTATGATTTATCCAGATTGAGAAATCCAATTTCCCTGAAGGGGATCAATAAGTATATCTAATCTAATTAATCCAATCTATTCCACAACTGAAGACCCTGAGGACTCTCAGCACCTAGGTCAACAACTTTGGACGACTAAAGATCTTAATAAATCCTAGCAAAGTCAATGACTCCACTTAAAGTAGCTGTTGATGACAAGAAACCTTAAATACTTGCAAAGAAGTAGTTCAAGAAATAGGTCTTCAGACTCTGCTTAGGACAACCACCAGAGACTGAAGATCTTAACGACTCCCAGCAACTAGGTCAACAACTCTGCTGATGAAATTCACCACAGACTTAAGAAGTCAACAACTCTCAGTAGATGGGTCAGTGACTCTGCTCATGATAACATCAGACTACTGAAGACCTAAAGACCTAAAGATCAGTGACTCTGCCTACAACAACCACATAAGATTTAAGACCTTAACTACTCACAGGAGCTGAGTCAACGACTCTGCTCAGGACAGCCACATACAACTGAGACCCCAATGACTCTCAGGAACCGGGGTTAACAACTCTGCTTAAAATGACTTTGGATGACAACAGGGCCCTGTTCTATGAAGCAGGATTACTGCCTAGTGAGGTAGCTTTGAGGATTCCCTGTTCAACGACACGGGATCACTCCTCAGCGAGGCGAGTCTCCATGGCAACATACGCTGAACGGCTAACCTGCTCCGGGGCAGGTTAGGTTCCAGATTGAACTTGCAGACTATAAAAACCCCGCCCACTGACCAATGAGCCCTCATGAAAAAATGGCTCGTCCGTTCTTAGAGGATCCCGTGGACATCGGAGTTCGCATTGTCCGAGGAGCACTCCGGCGCGCGAGAGTTTTCAGGGACCGCACCGACCCACTCTCTTTTTCGGATGACCACCTTTATGAAAGTTACCGGTTTTCCAGGGAGGGGTTGGTATACATCTGCCAGCTTTTAGAGCCGTACGTGGCTCACGACACTCGTAGAAGCTGGACAGTAACGGTCCAGCAGAGTGTGTGTATTGCCCTTCGCTTTTATGCGTCAGGTACATATCTATATACTGTTGGTGACGCTGAGAACCTCAGCAAAGCTACGGTGTGTGACGCGTCACACACAGTGCATGACACTTTCTACAGGTGGTTAAAGGGAATGAAGAACTCTCATTGCCGTAATAAGATCTTCAGTGCCAACACTTCTGTCCCATGACAATATTTTATTGCCCATCTTAAAATTGTGACAGGAATTCATGTAGGGCTCATGTGGGCCACATATCACACAAAAAATGTAAACACGATAGGAATGAACAAATGAATAAATTCATCTAAGAAATAAATTAGGTATGGTGCACGTTACAGTAAAAGTGCATGGTGAACAGTGCTATTTCAGGAAGATGATGGCACAAAAAATTTTGTGGTGTAGCGAGACCACCGGCTACTGTGCTCAGTTCAACGAGGTAGCTCCAAGGCTATCTCGCTAGGCTGAACTTGCTTCGTAGAACAGCGCCCTGATGTCAACGACCAAACAACAACTCGCTCAACAACTCTATAATGATCACAGATGACTGAAGATTTTAACAACTCAAAGGCGCTGGGTTAATGATTCCCACTTGTGACTGAATACTCAAACAGGTCCCAGCACCCAGGTCAAGGACTCTGCCTCAAATGACCACTGAAGAACCTAAGGACTCTCAGCCGTGTGTTCATGACTTTGCTAAACATAAAAGTTTTGAATGTATACAACTTTGAATCCAGCCAACTGGTCTCTTATGTCCACTAAAATGTGCCTTTACTTCAGATCTAGGTTTTTTCTTTTTCTTGAAAACCTTTTCTTCAACACCTCCAACCATTTGATATAAGTAATTGTGAATATTTGTTTCTCGCTCACAGACTTCATATCTCCTTTTATACCTGTCACAATAGCTTTTTGAGTCTTTTGTTCCAGGTTTAAGAAAGCCAGTGAAATATTACCACCTTCACATTAAAAAAGAAAAACATTTTCTCTGCCTACTATAAGAAAGACAGATAAGCTCTGAAGTAATATAGTTACTGAAACAAGGGGCTGTGGAAAATTTGAAACATTGCATTAGTTTCTGAGTGTTTTTTTTCTGCTGAAGAAGGATTGCCAGTCAAATCTGTTTAATAATACTGCTGTGTTTAATAATACTGCTGAATCTCAAAAAGCAGTGCTACTCAGAGACAAAGCTGTGTGTGAGGGTAACCAAAGTGAATAAAATGCTCACACACACATTTGTGCTGTGTTTAACAAGCTGTTTTCCGATATTTTCCGCTGTCACGTTTTCTGGATCATGTTTCTTCTTCAGTGGAGCTCTGCTGAGTCAGAGCGCTGAGTGTCGCTGATGATCTCCTTCATGCTCACGCTGTCAGACTCATTCACACCTGCCAGTTGCTGTACAAACACAGTCTGTGACACACTGAGCTGAAGTGAGGCAGCAGGTGAAGGTTAGGCTTCCTGCTCAAAGACATCAACTTTTAGTCTCTGTCACCGCAGAGGCTGAACAATCTGTTTTCATTCTGCAGCCATTTCACTCTGGATAATACACAGATACAGCCTCTGAAATGTGCTGTGTCATGGTTAAAGTGTGATGCAGTGACAGTTGTGGCTAAAAGTTTTCGTAATCGTAGCTTTAGCCAGGTTTTAAACAGCCCTATAGCCTCTGGATGGATGCACAGTGGATTCTAGCAATAACAATTCTGTCTCTTCTGCAGGCCTGTCTGTGCAAGCTGCTACAAGTCTCCTGTTTAAAACGAGGAAGGATCTGCTGACAGAGGAGGACTGTCGCTTCTTTTACTGGAAAGAAAAATTTGTAATATTTCATTTGGTATGATTTTCACACAACAGACCAAATAAGCTAGTATTTGTTTAATCATGTGGCAGTGGAGTAAATAAGAAACACAGATACAAACAAGCAAACTGCTCAGCTTAACAACTTTTACACAGCCAGAACTTCCAAACCTTAATTTGCTGTTTTATTGACACAAAATATTGGAACAGTGCATATGTATTACATGTTAGGTTGAAGGCAAATACTGCTAGATTATTTGTCTTTGTAGAGCCTGAAAGGATTCAGAAAACATTATATTTTTGGTAATATTAACTTTGTAGCATGGCAACAGTGGAGGGGGCTTATAGAATGCAGGGGTCTGGCCAGATTTTGTCCAAAACATGAAGCAACATTTCATGTTGTGTCCAACTATATGGTGAAACAAGACTTTGTAGTGTGGCAACAGTGGGGGAGGCTTCCAAAATATTAGGGTTTTGGATTTTCTGTATTCATCCGCACTTTGCCAATTTTTCAGCTCTGATTTTTGATCCTTGACAAAAATTGGACAACATTTTTTACCAGTCATACTTTACAAGGTCACCATACTTTGTTGCGTGGAAACAGTGGAGGAGGATTCCAGAATGCTAGGTTCTGGGTTCCTATTTTCCAGCCTAAACTCTTCGACATTCCAACTCAGATTTTGGGTCAAAACATACAATCATGTTTCAGTACATGTCTTTTTTAATAAAGAAACAAGACTTCCTAGAAAGGCAACAGAGGATGAGGAAGAAAGAGAAAGAAGGATGAGAAAAAACGATGCCCCCGCACACAGAGTTGGTCTTTTGCACAACCCTCTGCTACTGGCCAAAAATGCAAACATATGCGCGACAACATACACACGTCTCTTCAGAAAATATGTTATACTATGTGTGTATGTGTGTGATTTTCTCAGACATGTAAAAAGGAGAAGGAGAAAAGGAGGTGTGAGAGGGTGACGAGGAAGAATCTGGTTATTCTTCTCATTGGAAATGAGGTGTTATCCGTCTCACCAAAATACCTTAAAATGTATTACTCCGACTCCTTACTCCTCTCACCTCTTGCTGTGCAGTTTGTTGATAGGGAAGGATCATGTGGCGTCCTGGTTCTCAGTTTTAACATAAATTTATTTACAATAGGTCAAGAATATCGTTACTTCACAGAGATCTCTAGGTTCAGATTTATTTAGCCCTGACTACTGCAACTTGTGTAGGGATCCGTTCGAAAATCTGAGCCCCGTCTTGTCCTTTGAACCCTAATAAGCAAACAGATAGTTCCAGAAAATATAGGTAGAGTTCCCATCTGTGCTTCAGGTGTTGTCCCCCTCTTATTGGCTGCTGGCCGTCCTCTGTCTCTGTCTCTGTGACTGGCATTCTTCAAGGAGGTGATCAGCCAGGAGCGCCCAGCCCCCCTCAAGTGTCTTGCAATGCATACCAACACAATGAGCACAACTGTAAAACTATGTTAGTAAAGCACATTTGCATGATATTATTAGTTCCTTATCACTAGAATGACCTTGTACAGTGGAACAGTGGAACAGTAAGACTTGTAAAACAAACTGGGCATGGCAACAGTGGTCAAGGCTGCTAGAGTGAGAGGTTCTTACCCCCCCAACCCCCCCATATTTTGTCAAATTGAATTACAACACAATTTTAATGCATGGAGGAAACTTCCAGATTAATGAGTCTGTGAGGTTCTTTCTTTCTTTTTCTCTCTTTTCATTTGTTTTCTTTCTTTTGGTCAGTTTCCAAACAAACATCCTGCTTAGCCCTTGGGTCCTAAATGTGCCAATATTTGTGACATTAAATGGAAAAACAAGACATTTGGACTTGAAACTGCCCCAAGTGGACACTTGAACAACTGCCCCCCCCCCCCTTATTTTTCCTGTGACTAACATTGCTACAAAATCTAGTGTTGAAAAATTCAAAGTCATATGATCACAACATTTTCATCTGAATAGCTGAGTCCCATGTGTATTGCCATCTTTTGCTGAATCAGTGCTTTGCATTGAGCCAAACTAGTCGGCACAGTATTTCTGTTGCTGTTGCCAATAGATAAAAGAACACTGTGTAGCTTTGACTGTTCCCCTTTCTGTTTGCAGAGATCACTCTCTTCTAGTATCAAGGTTTGTCTGGAGCGAATTAGCAGCCCTGTACTGCTCTCAGAGATTGCAGCTCTGTTTTCAGAGATCACCTTGACAGTGCAGGTGCATTTTAACATACTTTTATGAAAAAAGAAAAAAACCCTCCCCAGAGCTGCTTTAATCCAGTGCATGCAAATCAAACCTGATGAGTATGTCTGAGAGGCAAAGATAGAAAAAGAGAGAGAGGGCGATGAGATGAGATGTGAAGGGGATACAGGTGCAAAAATGCCTCGGCCTGATCTCTAATTTTTGATCTGGAACAAACACAGACACTCCAATCCAAAAGCAGGGAGCATGCCAAGCTCCCGCCGAACAAAGCCAAGAGACTTGTGATGATTTACGGCTGTGCTACCTGACAGATATGAAGAGGGGACTATCACTCAAACAGCACCGGCTCGAGACAAAGATGGAATACATTTAAACAAGGCTTAATACGAGAGGAATCACATGTGCATGTATAGGAACAGGACTGAAACATTTTGATGGCCTAAGAATTGTCTTTGCAATCATTGCAACAGACATCTGAGGACAGGTGACTGTGAGACCCAATCTCCAGCTTCCCCTGACATTAGTCTGACTCTGCACTGAGTCCAAAACTCCTCTGATTTGGACGAAAATGAAAGGTCCTTTGGACGGGGGTTAAAAACTGATAGACGTTTGTTTGTGTTGATTAATATTAGAGCTGAAGTTCAGTAGAAATCAGAACTCTTTGGAGGAAAGGCACAAAAAGTTATGGTTCAGAGGGCCTCTGAGAGCTCCTGTGATCTATTCTCCAAAAAAATTGAAACTCTGCACACACATGCACGGATGAGTGGAAGTGTCGACAATGGACTCTGTAGGATTTCTGGAAAGAAAACCATGCAACCCTTCAGACTCCTCATTAACTTTCATTAATTCCGAAAGACTGAGGGCTGCTTAGTTAGCAAAGTGCTGGCACGGAGGGAGCTGGATGTGACTTCGTAATCTGTGCATGCGAGTCATTTGCATGTGGAACTGGAGACACTTGCCAAACAAAGGGCTGGAACTGGAAAGCACTGCAGAATCCTGGATTATAATTTATTTTAATTGGTCTCTCGGAAGATTTTAAACACAGTTCATGGAGAGACTTCGCTAAAAAAGAAGTGTCAATGTGTTTTCATTTTGCATTTGTTTAGGAGTTGGTTGTTGAGACCACATTTAACCGATAAAACTGTAAAAAACAATTCAGATGGTTGCTATAAGCATTTGTTTTCAAGGACACATTTTGTGTGTGATTTTCAGGTTTGTTTTCAGGATAATTCCTAGGTCCAAGGTGTAAAGAAAGAGGCTTTAAAGATGCTCTAATCCTTAGTCTAACTCAAACCATGACTATCATATATTATATAAATTGCTTTAACTGTTATTAAGTCCATTATAAATCATCAGCCTGACCCTCTTTGTTTCAGCCCTGCAGCTGGCATGCATATTTTTCGTTGCCAGGCGCTGCCCAAGTAGCTGCCTGTTGCAGCAGCTCTCTCTTCTTTGTCCGTTTCTTGTAATTTTTTTTGTCTCTTTTTTGTCATCTTTGTATTTGGAGTGGATCATCACTTTGTATGGTTCATTGTTGGTCACGGACACCAAACTTTTTGTGGCTTCAGCGATATTTTTACTACTTTTTCTCCCGTGTTTGTCTGGAAATCCTACATGTAACCATGGCTGCATTGTTTACATGTGAAATTAGCTGTTAGCAGCCTGTAGCATGTCAGTGCTAACTAGTGTAAGCCTTGATGATTTCCCTCAAGGTGAGGAGGAGGAGGTGAGGACGACGTGCTGGTTCTCGGGTGTGAGCTGGGAGGTGGGCTGACTGAGTGAGCAGACTGCAGTGGGGTGCCATCAGTATGTCTGGCACCCCACTGCAGTCTGCTGATTGGTTGAAAGAATGGTCACTTCCTGTGTGACAGCGGCTGCTGCATTCCTCCTGGCGGCACACAGACTTCTCTGAAACAAAGCTTGATTGTTCTTTGTAACAAAGAGCTACATGACAGTCACAAAGACGATGGGTTGCTGGATATCTTCCATCGTTGCTCTTTATTTACTGTGTCGTGCTTTTCCTCTTCCTTGGATTTATTAGCCGGGTACAAAATGCAACAGATTAAGTCAATATTCCATAGGAATCATTCACTTTGTGATACAAGCACCACATTTGTCACATATGATGTCCAGGATGTGTTTTTTAAGAAAAGTATGTTATCCAGCAGAAATTCCAAGATGGCTGCCAGCTTTCAAGATGGCCTCCTTATGGAATGCAAAAAATGAAAGGTTTTCTGAGTAAAACTTGAATGAACAGGAGCCTTTCAGTCATCAAAATAAAACAAATAAATCATTCTCACCGGAACTCAGTGGTGTCAGCTCAATTCTAATGTAGCCTTCAGTTTTTCAAGATGGCAACTGTCCTGTGAGTCAAAACCAGTGTTTTGTGGAAGCTGTCAGTTCAGAGATATTGCACCAAGTTGAAAGGCAACATCCATGATCATTCACTGAAATGTTTTGGTCAAGCTCTATGGTTTGTATTTATTTATAGGACGAATGAGATGAGAGTCAAGTAGTATGAGTTGGCATTTCAGGTCAAAGTGAAACTGAAAATAAACCAAAATAAACCCGTTTTTTTTTTTTTTTTTTTTTTTTTCCGTTGCTTGGCGCTACCCAAGTAGCTGCCTGTTGCAGCAGCTCTCTCATCTTTGTCTGTTTCTTCTCATTTTTTTCGTCTCTTTTTCGTAATCTCTGTATTTGGAGTGGATCATCACTTTGTATGGTTCATTGTCGGTCACGGACACCAAACTTTTTGTGGCTTCGGCGATAATTTTGACTACTTTTCTCCTGTGTTTGTCTGGAGATCCTACATGTAACCATGGCTGCATTGTTTACATGCAAAATTAGCTGTTAGCAGCCTGTAGCATGCCAATGCTAACTAGTGTAGGGCTTGATGATTTCCCTCGAGCTGAGGAGGAGGAGGTGAGGACGACGTGCTGGTTCTCGGGTGTGAGCTGGGAGATGACAATGTGGACCTGTCCTTCCATCCATCGTTGTTGGGAACGTGGGATCCAGCCCCGGGGGATGGACGAGCTAGCCGTGCTAACCCAGCGGCATCGTGCTGTTCACGGACGTGGCTGACGGAGCTGACAACGGACGCCGGCCCCACATTGGAGGAGCTTCACCTGCTGTGAGCAGACAGGATCCAGGAGACAGAGACTGAACAGACTGCTGGGGGGGAGCAGGACCCTGGACCCTGTGGAGGTGGAGACTGGCTGGGCTGGAGAGTGGTGGGCGGGATGTCGTCATCTATTTTCTTGTGGACTTTTTTGCACTTTCTATACACTGTCTTACTTTTGTTTTCTCGATTGCTGCCGTAACTCCTGAATTTCCCCTTGGGGATAAATAAAGTATTTTCTATTCTATTCTATTCTATTCTATTCTATCTATTCTATTCCTCAAAAAGCTCAGTCAATACTCACCTATCATAGAAGATGCAGACCTCAACATCCTGAAGAGTTAAGTCATTCATCACCATGCTTGACAGGCACAGACAACAGGGAAGGTTGATGAGGCAAGACTGGACTTGGTTGCTTGGATGCCAAGTTCTCACGATGCTGTTCCACTGACAGGCACAACCCCTTGTTCAACATGTGAAATGGTCTGCTTTCCAAGCTGCCTGCATATGGGGCCAGCCAACAGAATGCAAAATGCCAATAAAAAGCCCTGCCAGCTGGGGCTTGCAAAAAGATAGGGAGGTCTGGCAAGTTTTCTGGACAACCCTTCCACCCACAGCTCAGACTTGAGAGCAGCTGCAAGACTGAAAGACTGACAATGTAAATGCTATCACTTCAGCTTGAAGTGTTTGGTGCCTGCAAATGTGTTTGTAAAACACAGAATCAAAGTGATCATTACCTTATGTATCACAATAGCTAAGTGTGACCATATCTAATGCACTGGTCAGCCATTAGTAAGCCATACTACATCCCCCAGCAGTGTTAAACTGCAATACGCAGAGTTTAGTGTCATACCTTGTCTGTACATTGAGTAATCAAAGAATCAGAAGAGAGGTTTTCTTTGTTATATTTCTGTTATATCATCATAATATTCAATAACTTAGTCTTTTTCAATGCAAAATTGGACTTCTCACTATCAGAAACACACACACACACACACACACACACACACACACAAACATATATATATATATATATATATTGATTTATAGGCAAATAAATAGATAAATAATCATAATAATAAAAATTAGGGCTGGGCAACGATTAAAAGTTTTAATTGTAATTACAATTACAACAACAAGTTGGGTCCTATCACAAGGTTTAGTGCAGAAATTACCCCTACAGCAGTGTTTTTGTGCAGCAGAAGCCCAGGGCGCTCAGACCAAACACCCCCTCCCTACTCCTCTGCGGGTTTCCTCTGCACTCAGACGGGGCCATTTTTTACTTGACCAAAAACACAAATAAACGAACTCCCACCGAAAAACTCTGATATCAGTCTGTATTCACGCTTTATTTAGAGAATTTTCAGCGCGTTGCTTTCACACAAAAACACCGCTAAATAAGGCTCTAGTTCTCATCGTGTCTCTTCGTCCTGGCAGACGACCTGCTTGTATATATCTGGCACGCCGTGCGAGCGGACTGATACACTAAGCGGCGAGCGCCTTTAAAGGGCAACTCCGTGTTTTTGACACCTGGACCTTATTTATAGGTGTGTGCATGCTCATATACTCACCCAGACAAACATCGTGCTGCTCAGAAGTTATTTGGATACAGCTGATTTTAGCCAGTTCGCATTGAGTCGTGGACATGCTCCTGTTTGTTGTTCTGGAGCCAGCTCTTTGTCTCTCTCCCTCTGCATCCTTCTTTCATGAAGCTCCTCGTCCGTGTACTCAGGCTCAAACCGGTAAGGACAACCATCAAACTCGTAGTCGTAGTCTGAAGACGCTAGACGAGCTGACTTTATGCTAACACTGGCAATGGATGAAAAAATATAGCCGAAATGCCCCTCTTCTCCATGCTTGTTTTGGTTACTCATCGTGTTTTTCCGCCAATTTCACTTCCAGTCAGCAACAGACATTTACAAAATAAAAGCATGTGAGCAACATGCACTAATGTGCATAAAAATATTTAACGGCGTTCATAGATTGACGGGTTAACGCGAAAATAACGCGTTAACTATATATATATATATATATATATATATATATATATATATATAAAAGTATTATTTTGTTATAATGTTTTATACAGACAAACCATGAAAATAGCATTATGTAATCAAATTGAAGCCCAAAACAGTTTAAAACCACTTTACATGGCAGCCATCTTGAAAATAGCAGCCTTTTTGTTTTTTTTTGTTTTTTTCCAACTGGATAACCTACTTTTCTGAAAAAATTAGGTTCTGGAACACTTGCGTGCCAAATTTGGTGTTTGTATCACAAAGTGAAAGATTTTTCATTCACACTAACCCTAACCCCTAACCCTAACCACTATTTTTTATGAAACTGATACGACTATCAGCGTCTGGCTTACACACTGGCTGTGAAAACACTAACAGGATGAGGCTTTACTGATCAAACCTTTACCAAACTGTACTGATCCCAACCGGACCACTTGGTAGGAATGGGATTATTGACTTGAATGGAACCTATCTGATCCAGTGTCGAGATGGAGCAGAGCCACACAGACTCTCATCTGGTGTATCCTGGCTCTTATGCTAAATGCTATTGTGCTAGTGATGAAATACATTGTGTGGGCTGCCCACTTTTTTTCAGGTCCTGCTGCAGGTTTATTCCTGGCTTCGCCACTGGTTTGTTTACAGACTAGTTGAAAGTGAAATATCAGTAGAGGGCCATCAGACACTCAAATCCCACATATTTCCCCTCACACGAATCTCTTCTGTCTGTCACAAAACCCTACCCTCTGATTGGCCAGCCCTCTGGAGGCCTGTGGGCCTTGAGCTTTGGGCAGACCTTGGTGTTTGAGGCCTATTTTTTTAACCTGTCATGAACCAGCTAGGGGATATATCATCAGTCATCTCGTAAAGATCACGTAACTATTTTTTTTTTCTCTTTTAGAACAAAGATATCCAAAATTTTATCAGCATCTACTCTTTTTCTCACACACACTCACATACAGAAACATGCACACACATGCACACACACACACACACACACACACACACACACACACACACACACACACACACACACACACACACACACACTTTTCTGACACCTCCTGCTTAAAACCCAAAATATCAGAAGGATTGTGAGGCCTGCTTTCACGGTCAGTATTCATATGCAGCGTTGCCTTTCTGCTCCACGGGAGGTTTCTGTCCTCCCTGAGCTCACCTTAGGACACCTGCGTTATTGTTTGACAGGCGTACCACCCCAGTCAAACTCCCCACCTGACACACACACACTTGCAGATGTCCGAAGGCTGTGAAATAGAGCTGGGACTAAAAGCATCACTCTGTGTCTTCCTCTCTGTATTAAGTCAAATGCAGCCTGAATCTGCTCTGATATCAAACTGCTTTATAACCCTTTTTGAGTGTGTGTGTGTTTACCTGTAAACACCTTTGTGCGGGCTGTTTTCACCCAGCCTCGTCCTGTGGGTGTATGACTGCAGGGGTTACTTGCGGCAGCAGGGGACCTTATCTAAATTACAGTGGATGTGCTTTTGGCTTTGAAAACAAATCTGACGGGCCTGTTGATCTGCTGGAATGTTCTGCCCTCCACAGAGAGAAAAAAACTGGAACATTAAAGAACTGCAGCTGCTAAACCCACAGTGTTACCATGACACAGGGTTTTTACTGGACCTGTTTGGGTGGAAGAGTAATGATGCAGGTGGACTGAACCGTTTTTCTTTAGAGCAGACTAAAATGGGACAGTTTGGGTCGTTGGGTTTCATTTGGAGAAACCACTTAGATGCAAAGGAAGATGGAGTATTGTAAGGAGGAGGTGGGTTTAATGAGCTATACTACAGCCACCCACCGGGGGGAGCTCTAAAAAAGTAAACTACTGGTCTGACTCCACTCATTATGTCTGTTTGTTATTGTAAACCTGATAAATAACATCTGTTTGGACACACTTTCTTTTATTTTGAAAGTCACTGACTGTTTTTAGGTGCAGGACTTCCTGTCCTGCTGATCATTTGTAAAGGGATGTGTTGCTGTGCTGGCATTCTGTGAAAACAGGAAGAGGCTCTTGAATCTGATCCAGTGTCTTGAAAAGAACTTGGTAATATATTTTGGTGGTAATGCTTGGGTTCAAAAACTTCTTAATATTTTGCCAGGAAAGCTACACATGTGCCAAACAAGTTACAAATGATTCTTCGAACCTGGCAAACATCCACTTTCAGTTTGACATGTGAGTCCAGCCTGGTCTCCTTTAACCGACTGTCCTTTAGACCCATCTAGCGCTGAAGACCACAACTTTGAACTTTGTTGTCCCTTACAGTTTTTCTAGTTGCATGAGAAGTATGCCAAATCTACTACTTTGTACCCCAACATGACCCAGGAACCTTCTACAAACCTAGTCCTGTCAATTGCGGTAGGAAAACACCAAATATGGACTGTAGCACCCTGTTGCAACACAGCCTTGTACTTTTGCAAAAGTTTTTGACTCCAACATAAAAAAGCAGCTTTTTTTCAGAGCAGATGAATTATATATATACATATATATATATATATATATATATATATATATATATATATATATATATATATATATATATATATATATATATATATATATATATATATTTGTGTGTGTGTGTGTGTGTGTGTGTGTGTGTGTGTGTATGTATATCCTCCTGGACCTCACTGCCGCCTTTGACACCATCAATCACTCCATCCTGTTATCCCGTCTCAAATCCCATCTCCTCATCACAGACCGGAAACAATTCATCTTCACCAACAGCTGCTCCTCTACTACTGCCCCCCTGTCCCAAGGTGTCCCTCAGGGCTCGGTGCTTGGTCCCCTCCTCTTTATCCTGTACCTCCTCCCCCTCGGTCAGATTATCCATCACCAGGGTCTCCATTCCCATTGCTACGCAGATGACATTCAATTATACATATCCACAAATTCCATCAACCCTCAGATCCACTCCACCCTCTCTGACTTCCCCCTGTGACATCAACTCCTGGCTAGAAACAAACTTCGTCAAACTCAACAGTTCCAAAACAGACATCCTCGTCATAGGTCCACATTCCCTCATCTCCGCAGCCAAAGATTTCCACCTCACCTTCAACAGCACCACCCTATCACCCGCACCCTACTGCCGAAACCTTGGAGTCATCTTGGACAGTTCCCTCAATTTCAACCAACACATAAAATCAGTAACAAAAACAGCTTTCCACCACCTCAAAAATATCGCCCGCCTTCGCCCCTCTCTCTCCTTCCCTGCAGCCGAAACCCTCATCCACGCTTTCATCACCTCACGCATTGACTACTGCAATAGCATACTCTACGGCTCACCATCCACCCTCCTCAATAAACTTCAGTACATCCAGAACCCCACCGCTCGCCTCCTCACTCACACCCGTTGCCGAGAGCACATCACCCCCATCCTTCACAACCTGCACTGGTTCCCTATCCCATTCTGCATCTCTTTCAAAATCCTTCTGCTTACCTACAAAGCCCTCCATAACCAGGCCCCCCCCATACCTCACCAACATGCTCCACCCTTACATCCCTTCCCGTCCCCTCCGCTCCTCGGATTCTAACCTCCTCACCTTCCCTAGGACCAAGCACCGAACCTGGGGGGACAGAGCTTTTTCAGTTGCCGCCCCCTCTCTCTGGAACTCACTCCCTCAAAACATCCGTGACTCCACTGACCTCACCACCTTCAAATCCAGTTTAAAAACACACCTCTTCCGCACTGCTTTCAACCATTAATCCAAAGTCCCTTTTCAGTGCTCTATGTTTTTACCTTGCACTGTAACCTTTTGCTTTTATCTGTTTTCTATTGTTCACATATTTTTACCTGCACTTTTAACTTTTTATGTAAAGCGACTTTGAGTTTTTTGAAAAGCGCTCTATAAATAAAATGTATTATTAATTTTTATATATATATATATATATATATATATATATATATATATATATATATATATATATATATATATATATATGTGTGTGTGTGTGTGTGCGTGTGTGTGTGTGTGTGTATATATATATATATATGTATATATATATATATATATATATATATATATATATATATATATATATATATATATATATATATATATATATATATATGAACAGAAAAGAGGATGCTGTACCATTTAAAATTTATATTATCTTTGAAGCCAGTTTTGTCCTTTACAAGTGAGTATTCTTTCCAAATTCCGACATGGAGACAGCATTTTTTTTTCTCTGGACAGATGAAGCAATTGTAGTTTCTCTCGTGCAATAATCTCGTGTTTTTATCTGTAATGGTTCCCAGCACGTTCTCTCTTCTCTGTCTGACTCTTTTCATTCAATCCAAGTCTAACTGCTTCAAATGTGCCAGCAAGGAATCCACCCTTAAATCTCTGACGCTTCAAAACATTTACATCTAGTGTTATCATATTATCCGAGGTCAGTCATTTACACACCGGGTGAAGAGTCGCCAAAGTCAGATGAAGATGAAGGAGGAGGTTTGAAGCCATCTGCAGCATCTGGAATCTGATAGGCTTGAAAAAGATTCATGTGATTTTAGTGGCTACATTCATTACAAAGCTGCTTAAAAATGGTCTATAATAATACGCTCCAATGCCTCTGCAGTTACTCTATTATAGGAGGCTTCCTGGAAAAAAGAGGGGAGATTACAACCTCCATTTCCTCCCAGCTTTACTTCAGCTCTTAACATTTGAACCTCCTCTATCTTAAAAAAATACTTGACTTTGGAGCCGTTTTTGTGCACCAGAAGAAGTTGGACCCTAAGAAAGAGTGATAAATGAAGAGACAGGGAGTGCTGGTGTTCTAGGTTTGTAAGACAGGACCAGGCACTTAGTGGTTTGCCAAGTCATAGGGTTTTAGAGAAAGGGAAGGGAAGAGGAGAGAAATGAAAGTGACAGTGCACCTGCAGGGATCATGGCTTGTGGTCAAAGTGTAACTACAGGTTGGCCAGGTGCTTGGGAAAGGGCAATACACTTTTGACTCCAGTAACAACCTGTGGACTGGAGAAATGAAACCGTTGAGCAAGCACCAAAAAGGGCAGTTTCTGGAGTGTCCACTATACTATGGAACTATACTCATGCATCTTGACTGTCAAGGTGTTAACAGCCTGGTTTCTCTTTCTGTATTCATACTCCAGTGGCGTGCAAAAGGAGGGGGCAGGAGGGGTAGTTTCTCCCCCTCAAGGCCCAGTTGCTGAAGAACACACTAAAGTGCCTGATTGGGGACCTAATGCATGCCTTAATTCTGATTTGGGAGACACAATACCCTTAAGTGCCCTCTTGGGAGCCAGGGGTGTGCAAAAGTCCCTGCTTTGGAGGCACAAGGCATGCCTAAGTGCCCACTTGGGGGCTAAACGCATTCTAAAGTTCCCCCTAGGGAACCAAAACTAATGCATGCTTAAGTGCCCTCTCTGGACCAAAATGTACACAAAAGTGCCTGCTTGGGGGTCAAAACATATGCCAAAGTACCCTTTTGGGGTTCAAAAGAACGTTTGTTAGAGTGCCTGCTTGGGGGCCCAACTTGTGATTAGATGCTCCCTCGGGAGCCAGGGTTGTGCAAAAGTGCCAGCTTGGGTGTCCTAACTCATGCTTAAGTGCCCACTTGGGGCCAAATGCATGCTAAAGGAACCATTATGAGTTCTACAGTGCCCATTTGGATACCAAATCACATGGTAAAGTTCCCCTTGGGGGCCAGAATGTGTGCTAAAGTGCCTATCTGGGAGCGAGGGCTGTGCTAAACCGCCCTGCTAGTTGGCAAACACATTTAACTTCCTTCTTAACTGGTTAAATCATTATAAGGTGCCCTCTCTAGTGGCAGGAACGCACTGTACGTGTCTTTATCTTTTAGCCCCTGCCTTTATAAAGATCTGTGCAGCCTTCGATCTGTACAGGGTCTACATTTGTTGAATACCTGATTAGTTTGTAAGATATTTAGATACTGACTGATTTGACGGACTAGTGCTCAAGTCCTGCGTCAACCTAGCCTCGTCTTGCTGGGTCAACAAAAAGTCCATCTTTTTACTGTCTCCAGCCACATCAATGTTATTTTTCTCTCAATGCACACACACACACACACACACACACACACACACACACACACACACACACACACACACACACACACACACACACACACACACACACACACACACAAACCAATCTTCTCTCCCGTTCAGTCTCTCATCCTCTCAGACACAGCTTGCACTCACTCACCTTTTCCACAAAATATCCTCTCACACAAACAATATCCAGCCCCTCTCCTCTCTGCCTCTATCACACTCATGTTCTTGTCTCTTTCTGCTAACTGAATTAGCCTGGACGTGAGGCTGGAGCTGGCCCATTACTACCACGTAATGACATTCATTTCAGCTTTAGCAGTGACTGAATCTGCAGCGACTCACCTCATCTTTTGTTTCTATCTCATGCCTTTGACTCTGTGTTTTAGGAAACTGCCTGTCCTTTGATGTAATTGAATGTCAAACATTTGTTGAGGTCAGCATAATGAGGGTGCGCAAGATCTTTACAAGACTTCCTAAAACAATGAGGTCATCAGACAGGGATCTCCTACCTGGAGGTGTGGACCTCAAACACCAAGGTCTGCCCATAGTTCCATTACCCATGACCTTGAGAACAAAGCATGTCAGAGCTTTCTGGACTGGATGCAGTTCATTTTGGGCACTGATTGTCTCCGTTTGGCTAAGGGAGATTTCCTTGTCCTTCAAGCTGAGATCAAATGTGTCAAATGCCAGATCAGACCTTTGGCCAAACGATAAGAAAAGGTCAGCAAGCGCCCACAAAACAAGGATGTCAAAAGACATCAAGACAAACGGTGAAACATTTGTCAGATTAGCCAGAGAGCGATATCCGTCCCTGACCTTTTGATTAATAAATGTGACTCTCTACAGACCCCTTCATCAACGGGGTGTTTGATCGTTGCATTAAGCCGGGTGGTGTTCTGGTCCAAGGTACCTGATGTGTCACACAGGGGTAAGGGTTTGGTTACCATATGGGAAACAATCCAGTAACAACTTTGTGTGGAATTTGACTTCTCAGTTAATTGGGTACCTTTGGTTAATAAGGTCGAGTATAAATACGAGCAGGAATTCAATGACGCTGAGAGGACTGTCCACTGACTTTGACTTTGGGCTTGAATCGTCCGTTTTCTTCATGCCAGTCCAGCTCTTGTGTTCACCAGATTTGGCTTCTCTCTGCTAAACTTTGTCATCAAAGACTTGGAGTCTATGTACCGTAAATGGATTCTTGTTCTTCCATGACATTCAACCTGACCACAGAGTATTAATATTAAGAGATACCACATATCAGCACTGATAACATCACTTTGAGTGATGGATAATGAATATGACAATAAAAACACATCTTTTGAACATCTCTTTGTGCAGTGGGCTCACTTACTCACCCTCTCCTGCTTAGACATGTACCTGATGCACAAAAAGCCAACTTTCAAATGTTGAACAGTATATTGACGTCCAAGTGGGGTCATGACTAGACGTCCAAATAGTGGACCTGATTTGAAGACGTGTAGATGTCCATAGTCTTGGACCAACAGACGTGGTCTAGACTTAATCAGCACATCCATCAGTCGTCTAGTGTTTAGGGGGTATTGCTTACTCATTGCATATTTCAAATATTACTTTTGTTTTATTTCCAACTGCTGTAACTGTGGGATGAGCAATGGTGACACTAAATTTCCCCTTGGCTTTAACAAAGTGTTTCCAGTTCTGTTTCTGAGCATCCCATCAGAGTGTCACATCGTAGAGTGTCCTTTCAGAGGGTTCTTGAAAGTTGTTGGACTAAACTGACCCATTTTTGATTTACCCCAATCCACCTCTAGGTCACTGCCCAACCTCTGGATCCAAAAAGCCTTAAAGAACCTTTCCAGTGAAAGGTCTTGTACTTGATTTTGCCCAGAGAAGATTTTGAACACACCAAGAAGAGAAGGATCAAGAAGCTGCTGAAAGAATGAAAAGGCCCCTCTCCAGAGGGTTGATGAGGTCATTTTAAAGCATGAAACTGGAGGTTTTTTTAAGTGTCTGTAGGGGTGTTAGAGCTTCTGTTTGCAAACACTTTCTGTGCTTTCTGGTGCTGCGGGCCTCAGTAAGTATTTTTGGTGAGTAGGGTTTAAAAAAAAACCTCTTACCATGTGCAAAAGGTAGAAATGGTTCATTTTCCACATTTCAAGCAGGTGTTGTTCGGTATAAGTCGACTGCTAGAACAAAATGACAAGCAGGAGAGCATCCTCTTGTGCAGCTATCCCACACAAATAGCTCCCCTCTTGTCCCCTCTCGGCATCCTGTGTGTTTCCACTCTACACCTCTCTCTTTGTATCATCCTCTCCATGCTGTAAAAATAGCACCTTCACCTCCAAGAGAGCACATGCACACACACACACACACACACACACACACACACACACACACACACACACACACACACACACACACACACACACACACACTCAGTCAGGGGAATAAACATCAGTCAGATAAATGGCCATATTTTATGAAGCTGGTCAGTAGGGGGAGCCCAACACACTTTGGCTTCACTCTGATATCATCTTTTAATTCAGGTGATTATGAAGCCTTCAAACAGCTGCTAAGTTATTCCTCTTCTGTTCAAACCCAAAACCCGGCTCAAACCCAAACCCTCACTCCAGCTCTGGGAAAGCTGCCATCACAACATCAGCACTTGTTGTCCTCCCATCGTCAGACCGCTGTCAGTCAGATGAGCCCTTAAAAGGGAAAATCCGATGCATCCTTGGCATCTTGTCTCACCCCTTTGTTTGGTATTCATAGAAAAGTTGAGCCGAGACTCTTTTCATCCCCTGCCTTGTTTCCTCCGACTTCATTTGCAGCTTGAGAGATATTGGTTGTCACAGCATTCCAAGCATCAGTCTTTTATTTTCCTGATGCTTTAGCAAGCTGTCTCTGTGTGTCTGTGAGGCTAAGCTGCCCATCACCAGCGCTGAATAGTGATGGAGAAGAGGTGGAGGAGAGGTAGAGAAGAGGTGGAGAAGAGGTGGAGGAGAGGTGGAGGAGAGGCCTTGATGTGTGTTCCACAGTTCCACACGTTTAACAAGAGCTGGTTGCTGAGATCCAAGCTTTGTAAAAAGCAGGTGAGGTAATTTCAGCTTTAACAAGTTAAGTCAGCCTAAACGCAGGAAAACAAGATGTTGCCTAGAAGCACTTTAAAATTGCAGTTAACTTTTTTTAATGTCTCTTTGGTCCTTTCACTGTGAAGTATTTTGCCCTCTTAAACGCACAATAAGGGAACAACTGCAGTCAGCAGTCATCTCATTTAACCGCTTTCAGGAAGGTAATTACCAGCAGACCCTTGGAGTGCAACATTATCCAAAACATTCACCCTCTCGCTGCAATCCGGGGGGGGGGGGGGGGGGGGGGGGGGGTCAGACTCAAAGCTCCTCACTAAGCACTCAGAGGACACACACACCCAAAACAGAGGTGCACATGCAGTAATTATTCTCAGACCCCGTTTTTCAAGAGCAGGGGAGGAGCAGCAGCTGGGACCACACAGTCAGACCCAGAACAGGTCTGCTATGAACAGTCTATCATCACGTTCTGAACCACTGATAGGTTCATAGTGAAAAAAACAAAAATCCCCTCTGAGTAATCATCTGTCATTTCACTATCTGTGCTAGAATGAACAGATTTTTTCCCCCAATCATAAATACATATTATTAGCTGCCAGTGGTACCCTGAAAAAGTAATGATTACTCCTTTAAAAAGTAACATAGTTACTGTACTGATTACTTGATTTTAGAAGTAACTAAGTTGGATTACAAGTTAATTTTTTAGTTATATTCAGCAGCAGTAAACAGCATCCCCCATCTCCTCACAGAGCTTCACCATTTAGTAGAACTGTGTGATTGTGTTTATAATGAGTAATAAAAAGAGACTATGTGCTCTGTTATAAGGGAAAATGCAGAGATTTTTGGTAAATAAACATTATAAATATTTAAGATTTTACATAGAAATATTTACCTCACAAAACAAAAATATTTATTTTATACAATTTGAATTTCAAATGCAGATAAAGGAAGCTTGTACTGTCCTATTTTTAGTGCATTACAATACTGTCAAATTTTAGCTTTGAATCATTATTTTTCATTCTCTTTGATTTAGCCCAGTTTGCTTTTTATCAGTTTTATTTATTTTTGTTAAAGCTGTAGTCTGTTGATCCTGTATCTGTAATACAACTAAGCAAAAATAAATGATATTAAAATGTGGGTTTACATAATCCCCAGCACCATGGTTGGGGCACCCCAGTCTAAAAAGTCTGGACCTGCCCCTGCTTGTCAGCATCTGCCTCGTTGCAGGTAGCCTACGTTATGTTGCTCTGCTCATCAACAAATGGATTTATGCTGACTGAAGTGTTTAGTTTATGGAATCAAGGGAGTTACAAAGACAGGACTCAGCTTTCCTCCAGGCAAAAGTCAAACAACTTCTCAAGCATTCATGGCCATATATGTTACACATACATACACATACATACAAATACATACACAAACATACAGACATACACGCAAGCTGTCATCATGCTGAAAATGTGACATGACATTTGTTACTAGGCGCTGCCTGAGTGTCTGCCTGTTGCCCTGTAGCAGCAGCTCTGTCTTCATTGTTGTTGTGTGTTTTTTTTTGTCTTTTTTCCTTCTCCTCTTTATTCTGTGTATTTGTAGCCTGTCATTATTTCAATGTCTTTTTTGGCCATTGACACTGAACTGGTTGTGTTAGCAGTGATGTTTGTACTTCCAGAGATCCTACATGACCATGGTTGCATTGTTTCCACACAAGATTTCAAGTGTTAGCAGCCTGTAGCATGTTGATGTTAACTGGTGCCAGGGCTGATTCTCTCTACAAGCTGAGGAGAAGGAAGGGAGGATGATGTGCTGGTGTTGCAATGTGGGCTAAGAAGAGACAACACCGACCTGTCCTGCCATCTGTGGTTATGGGAAATGTAAGATCTATCACCAGTAAGATAGACCAGCTAGCCGTACTAACCCAGCAACAGAGGGCAACAGAGTGGCATCATGCTATTCACAGACATGGGTAACAGAGCTAACACTGGATACCAACACCGCATTGGAAGAGCTTCACCTGCTGTGAGCAGACAGGATCCAGGAGACAGAGACTGAACAGACTGCACTATATACTTCTTATTCTATTCTATTCTATTCTATTCTATTCTATTCTATTCTATTCTATTCTATTCTATTCTATTCTATTCTCACATATGTGACTCCTGTCACTCTTGAGATGCAAAAAGAAAGCAAATTTTTAGTAAGGAAAATGGAAGAAATAAAATAACCCACAGTGACTTAGACAAGTAAATTTAATCTTATTACTGGTTTGGAAAGAGTAATGCTATAGATTACTCGTTACTGAAATGGGTCATAGCAGAGCAAAGCGTTCCTGGCATCACTGTTAGCTACTTAGCTTAAATACTAGCCAGCGCATCAGAAATGATCCAGCTGTAGTGTTTGGGGTTGGGCTACTTGTTCTGGAGCTCTCTCACTAAAACAACCTGAAAACTGTTCTCAATGTTAGTGAGAAGAATAATTCTGCTGACCTGGAAACAAAAAGTCTCCAGTTGATCCGGCTTTAATGATGTGATAAAGCATTTGCTGTTAGAAAAAGTAAAATTCACTCTCAGGGGGGGGGGGGGGGGGGGAAATAAAGAACTTTTACTTTTTATGACAGCCATTGACTTGACATCCTCCGAGATGTATTATTGTTAAAATTTTATTAATTTTATCCCTATCGTTATGTTTTTTAGTTGATTTTATTCATTGTAAGGGCCGAGCCCAGGGTCACTGGTTAGGCCCTTCTGAAACCTTTGCAATAATTATTCTTTATTTCTCTCACTGTTTCAACCCCAAATTGTGTTCCTTCATTTTGGGATACATGAATGTACCTTGCCACAAAATTCATCCCCATGTAAAATTTTATGGCTTTGTGCCAATACGGGCTCCATGGTGCCCTCTAGCCCCTGAAAAGTTGTCCTCTTCCAGCGCGGTGTCTAAAATCATCCAAGACGAAAACTATTTGGGGCCTTAAAACCAACCCAACCTAAAGAAGCCGGAATAGCCTCATCATCAGAATGGATTAAGACATTTAAGAAACAGTTGCAGATTTGCAAGAACAGCCAGAAGGGGACAACAGCACCCACTTAAACCAAAGAAGAAGAAGAGAAGCTGCTGTCAGTTCAGTTTTTAAAAATAAATCTACGTCCATCTGCTCTGATGTTGTGTTGAGGTTTTGAGGGGAAAGAGGTTTGGTGTCATGCTTTGTTTTTGTCTGAAGAAATCAGTTACCTCAACATATCAGTATAAAAAACCTGAAAGTTAAAACATGATCGATTTTACTTGAGGTTTTTTAAAAGCCTTAGACTCTGTAAGAACATGACTGTCCTTGTGTAACTTTTGTGGACCAACTAAGTGACGTCACACAAATGTCTGACCCTGCTCACTCCGTTTCCATTGTCAGCTCAGAGAATGTCTGACTGCATCCCAAAATGCTCCTGACCCAAATGCTACAAACAGCAAACAGTGAAATTTGATTCTGTGCTAAATTCTATTTTAACACACTATTAAGCACTTTACAGAGATGAAATCCAGGGGGGTTATCTTTTAAAGCCACTTTCTATAGATGAATGTACCAACTTCAGTGTGGAGTAAATGAAGATTAAGCCCACGCGGTGGATCCTTGGGGACCAGCCGAATTCTTCTGTCTGCCACTTATACAGACTGCAGAGGGATAAGGAGACAAAGTGCTCTGTTCCAAGAGGATACGAGCTGCTGTCCTATTAGAGCTGAGTGGAGGAAGTAGTCAGGCACTTGAGAGCTCAGCACTGTTTTGTTGGAGACCACAAAGAGTCCCATTTCTGCATCCAGAGTTTTACTGTATACTGCGTAATTAAATGTGCTGCAAGACAGACCATGGTGCTAAAAACATATCTGTGGATTACAGGAGTTAGACACAAAAGGACATAAATGTAATGTTCCTCATTTCAGGGGCCAGCTAGTTCACCAACAAACCAAATGTATCCCTAACACTAACCCCAAACCCTAGATTTCCTGTTTTTCTCCAGCAGTCATATCTACTTTAGAAACTTACATTCAAACACAGACCCTTGTAACAAAAACTATACATATAAATAAATGAATAGATAAATAAATATTAATTTAAAGTAAGAGTCTGCTGGATTTTCCTAAAAAAAAAAAAAAAAAAAAAAAAAAATCGGCTATTACAGGACTAATCCTGCTTAATCATCTCCTATGCACATCTCTACATGTGTATCTGTGTCTACCTCCTCCTCTGCCTGGATGCTGATGTTTTGGTTGTACCTGGATGTTTCTGGGTTGAGAGTAGCCGTGGTTATATCAGCCAATCATAGAACACCCAGCATGCAAGTGACGTAACGTGTTGATGATAGCAAGTGGAGGAAGCTAATCAGAGCAGCTATGTTAGTGGATGTAGCACGGAGGAAGAACAACAACCAAAGTGAAACAAAATGCCAAACAGGCGTTTTCCTAGACGAGGGTGAAGCTTAGCTTGACTTCACTCCCTTTCAGGAGCTTGGAGGGTAGCTCAGGAGGAAGAGTGATGAGAGTTAGCTTTCTGCTAACCAGGTATGTATCAAATTCCTGTGTTTAGCTTGTGCTAACATGCCAAGTCAGGTGCACGGCTCTGGGGTCTCTCCCACCTAGAAACATGATGCAGGTGGTTTCTGGGCTAGTGAGTGTGTTCACATAGTCATGGTCAAAAGCTGTGTGTGTGTGTGTGCATGTGTGTGTGCTGCTGCTGGCACTGAGCCAAGGCGGAGGAGCCCAGTTTGAAAGTTGAGTTTCCCGACAAGTACCCGAAACTCCTGCAGACTCTACCTTTAATGATATACATAAGGCACTTCACATCCTCCAAGCTGTGTACAACTACTACTACTTAAAATAAATACTTTGTTTAAAAAGCACTTTTAAGAACAGGGTAGTAAAGGCAGTTTAAAAAATAAAAGGAACAGTGGAAAAAATAAAAAATGAAGACATAAAAGAGAAATATGAAGACAAGAATAAAAACCACAAAATGAACAGAAAAAGATTCAACAATATACAAAAGGCTTGAAATCACCACCAAATAAAGAAAATCTACAGAAAAAGATAGATTTTTTTTTTCAATACTACGATTTCAATCTCTTATGTTATTATTTCATTTAAATTTTGTGTATACATTTAATTTTTTTAAAATATTTTTTTTATTTTTGTTTTGGCAACCAGAACCATTCATACAATACACATGCTATCATCTCCATAATGCCTGTCACATATATAAATGTCTCAAACATTTGTAATGAATAACCACTCTTCAAAACAAGACTCAAAACTCACCTGTTTAAGCTTGCATACTCCCTCTGTTAATTTACACTGTCTTTGTTTTGTATGTCTCTTTTTAAACGTGCTTTTTACTCTTCTTTAAATGCACTTTTACTGATACCCTATGTCTCTACTACTGATGTAAGGTGACCTTGAGTGCTATGAAAGGCGCCCTGAAATAAAATGTATTATTATTATTATTAATAACCAGCAGGTTTTCTCGGACCCAAAGGTAGGTGGAGGCAGAAGCAGTTTTTAGAGTCTTTATTTCAAATTGGAGAGGTGAGGAGAGAGTGTGGCTATCCGTGAGCAGCTGCAGGCACGTTCTTCAGAGGCACTGGAAAAAAGGAGACATGCACAAGTAAGTACATGAGGGTAGCAACAAGTGAGCAAGCACAAAAATATCAGGAGATACTGATACGGCCTGATAACCACAAACAAAGAAGAAAATAAAGAAAAGGAAGGAGTTCTGTAAACACAAGACAGCGACGTAGAAAGCCAAATGTACTTCAGTGACACAAACACCATATATATATATATATATATATATATATATATATATATATATATATATATATATATATATATATATATATATATATATATATATATATCGACAATCTCAACAATCATTTTAAACAGTAGCGGGGTGTTAGAGGGCTGTGTCTGACCAAAACGACTTACCAGAAGTCAAAAAGTCTTTTAAAGCTGGAGCAGTACTCTCTGTGTCTCCTCGTGCTGACTGTGATAAGATCGCGCTGCATGTAAACAGACACTTCACAATGACGTAGTTGGACCATGAGATACCCACTCAAGTCTGGTTTATATTGGAGTAGTGTGACGGCTGGCTTAACTGAGTCAGGTGGATCTAACTCTGAGAGTAAACCTTTGTGAGACATACAGGGCCCATTGTGGGCTATTATGTGGTCTAGTGAACATATTTTACCCCCCCCCCTCAAAAAAATGCGTCCTGTAGTATCACTCTTAAACTTCATTATAGTGTTACCATACAACCATACACTGAAAAAAAAAGTCTGTTCAATTTACATGAAAAAAATATGTACATCGGTTGCACATATTAAAGTTATGTTTACAAAAAAACATTTATTCATGCTGAGTATACTTAATCCTTATTTGTTCAAATAACACAACTTTTTTATGTAGATCTTAAGTTTTTATTTTATGTTATGTATACAAAACTAATGTATGTTCAATCAACATGACTTTTTTTTATCTATGGTAAGTTAAATTACCTTATTCAAATCAACATGACTTTTTTATGTATGGTATGTTAAATTACCTTATCTAAATTAACAAGCCTTTTTTATTTTTAGTGTGTTAAATCATTATATGTTACAGCGATGCAAGTAATTTATATACAGCATTTGCAGTTTTTTTTTATATTAACTTAACTTTAAGTAGGGCTCACACTATTAGGTTATAAATTCTCTGCATACTTTCTGTATACATCCTATATAAAGTTACACTGTTTCTGTACATTAATTCACTTAGACAAATTAATGTAAGGTAACCCACAACCAAAATTACTAACATAAAATTTTAAGAAAGACCAGGAGAAAAACATTTCTTTTCATAACATGAAAAACTATATTTTGTAGAAGAATAAAACAACTTCAACACTGAAGTACTAATTCCTGAGAAAACACAATCAGCCAAAACCCACTTTTCAGCAGTATGTAGGAAAGTACACATGTAAAACCATGTACACAAAACAAAAAAAGAACACAGTTCACATGTTAGGGCAACGTATCCTCTTTCACCAGGCTAACACTTCTGACCATAACATCTGTAAACATTCTTACAACCGTTTATTTCTGAAAACAA
Organism: Halichoeres trimaculatus; assembly: GCF_033239565.1. Taxonomy (NCBI): domain Eukaryota; kingdom Metazoa; phylum Chordata; class Actinopteri; order Labriformes; family Labridae; genus Halichoeres; species Halichoeres trimaculatus. The sequence continues at coordinate 870,619 of NW_027437200.1, forward strand.
AATTTGTGTTTTGCAATTGTATGTGTGAGTATGTGTGTCTGTCTGGATGAAAATTGAAAACCAATTGAAATGAAAAATAGTCCAAGGCATGAATGTAAATGTGTAAATATGTGTACATGAATGAATGTATAAAGACAAGTCACTTATGAGGACAAATACTGTCTGACCTCCAACAGCTTCCAACTTAAAACTAAACCTCAATAAACACTGTTTCACAATGGAGTATGTGTGTTCAAAACACATGGCAATAATCAAGACAAAGTATCCCTTTCTTTTCAAACGACACTTGTGATCAAATAGTGGAAAGAAAAAACACAATTTATAACTGTTAAGAGTATCCCAAACACTCCTGAATTGCAAATTCTAAGCACACGTTATGAACAAATATTGCTGAAAAAAACTTGTAGTCAGTGCATGTGAGCTGCATCATTTCTGGTACAAGTGCAATTAACCGTCCATGTTCCAAGGGGCTAACATGGTAGACTAGAGTTCAGCAGTCTTGAACTTCAGCAATGTTCCATACAAGGCTCCCCATATTTGAACAAAGGTAGCAAACATAAAGGCAATGCATGTGAGCTGCATCCTTTCAGGTACAAGTGAAATGAACTGTCCATATGCCAAGGGGCTAACATGGTAGACCAGAGTTCTGTGGTCTTGAACTTCAGCAATGTTTCACACAAGGCTCCCCATATTTGAACAGAGGTAGCAAACAAAGGCAGTGCAAGTTTTGTAAGTGCTCAAAGCATCATCAATATTCCAAGGGGTAAACATGGAGAACTGTAATGTCTCAGCCTCATCATGTATGGCAACAGCTCACTGACAGAGTCTGTTTTTGAGAACTTGGGCTTTCTTGGATAGAGTGTTGCTGTCAAGCTCCATCACAACTTTCTGGAGCACTTCAAAAGTATACTTCAGTTCAGTGGGGTAGTTGAGGTCCAGAGCATACATTAAGCCAAACAACATTGCAGCACCAAATGCAACATTGTCCAGACCACGCAGTATCATCTGGCCTTCAAGGACGACCCCGATGTCCTCTGGTTTACTGGTGGCATCTGGTTTGATGATGTATATTCCAACGGTGGTGTCCTCAATGGATCCTTGGAAAGCTTCATCAGCCTGAAGAGTGTAAAGTCACAAATGGGACCAAATTAAATCAAAAACACAAACATTTGACTTAACTTCTGTGCTGAAATGGATGCTTTAATAAGAGTACTTGGTCAATTTTACAGAGGAAACTTTTTTTTGACATTTTATACCTGCTTTTTGCTATTAAAAAATTCAAGGAGCTGAATTTCAGTCCTTTACCCAACCTCAGGTCCCTTAATTTGTGCCAATGTTAGCCCAGAAAACAGACTAAGTTGGGGGTGTCCCACAGCAGTTAGTATGTTGTATAACAAATATACTGAGGAAAAGCATATCCACTTCAAAAATATAAAGAACATACACAAACGTTCCCTTCAGGTATGAGGGTTAAATGTACAAACTAAATATGAAAAATAGTCAGTTATTGTTCACGACTAGTTGAGCAAAGAACATCCTCTTCTCAACTACAGGTTTTATTAATTTAAACAAAATACTGGCTCATTTTTGTTTCAAAAACATACCTACGAGCAAAAAGTTTAATTAAAATACTAATCCCTGATCATCGTACTCACCGTGTACTCTCTCACAAGACTGTTCGGGTCCTCATTTAGGTACACACAGAGTCCCTTGATGACGCATTCCCGTCCTACATCTACATCATCGACCTAAGTTGAGAAGGATATACAGAGGAGATCAGTTGGTTAGAATTATTTCCACAAATACATGCAACTTCAAATCAATATTACCCTTTTCCAAAACACATTCTTACTTCAGTCATGTGTGCCAGAATGCTCTGTAGTCGCTTGCCAATTTGTCCTCCTCTCTTTTCAAAGAGCTTCAGAAGTTTGTCAGAAAGAACATCTAGCTGGGAAAGAAATCTGGATTGCAGTGGTATGGTGGTAATGCGCTTAAATTCTGCATTTATCTGAAAGCAAGACATTAAAACGCATACTTAGAGGGCTTTCATTTAAAGGTTTTATACTGATTAACCACAATGAGCATTGAGAAAGATACATTCACATAGGTATGAATTATGAGCCATCTCAGGATTCATAAATTGTTTTTTAATCAATCTATATGCATACTGCTAGACAACCCAAAGACAAGATCACATTCTAAGTTCATTTTATACACACCCACCTCACTTGTTTCGAACAGCGCTGGCCATCTTGTTTGAAAGTCTTTAATCATGGGTGTGTCACGAATCAGTTCATATCTCCTATAAGCAAACGTCTTCTCCATTTTCATCTTCACCACTTCCCTGTTGTTCCTCTTTTTAACGTCTGAGAGAAGTTCCACTCTGACACGTTCAAGGCTTGCATCAGATTCTCCAGTGGGGTAGGGAGGACAATAGTTCACCTCAGACCGTCTTGGTCTCTTGATGCCAAAAGCAGCACTTGCTCTGCCCTCTGGGTTGTGCTTCAGGGAGTTTACCATCACCTCCGGACACCCCAGCTTTCTCAAGTGAGTGCGATAAATTGCCAGTTTGTTTTTTAAGCTGGCTTTCCACCCTGCATATCCAGTCAGTGAGCCTTTTTCGGTCAGGCAGGGATGCTTGGCAATAAGGGCCTCTCCTACCGTGTTAAACTGTTTATCAGTTACATACACTTTGTACCTGACTATTTCTTGCACCAAGCCTTCAAGAATGTTTGACTTCAATTTAGGATCTGGAGTAAGTAAGGTACCAGTTTCCTTGTATGCTATGTTGCCCTGCTCAAGTTTCAGTTCCGCATCATAGCTTAACTTAGGAACATGGAAGACGCTTGGCCAAAATGACCTGGAGCTGGACGACTCTGATGAATCTGGTGAAGAGAGTATGTCTGTGTCAACACACCCACTAGACAGGGATGAAGATTCCTCGGATATATAAGGGCACAAATCAGCAGCAGAGGTGGAACACTGGGAAGTTGAGGCTTCTGTCATGTGAATCACTCTGATGGTGCTTCTGTTCTGTACTTCATCCATTGAGGTCAGGTTCATAAATTCATTTCCAAATAGTTCATCCATAAACTGAAGTCTGAAGTTTGAGTCAAGGCCACATTGTCTTTGTACCTCACCAACAAGTTCACTGACTGATCCAGGAAGTCCATTGCTGAAAGTCAATCTTTGGCAGCTATTGTCCCCCAGGATGACTTTGAGAATGGTAGGGGGATCCATATTTTTGTCTTATTCTGTGAAAAGGATGAAAAAGACTCAATTTTAAAAAAGAATACTGCATATTGTTTAAGTTTTAGACACACATTTCATTATTTTAAAAGGAAAATAATTGTTCTATGAGATGTTAGGTTTCTAATTTTTAAATTACTCAGCCAATTTAATTCAAAGTTGAATTAAGATTAATTCATTTTTGGGTTTAGATATGCCGAGGTACAATGTGAACCCCTATGTATGAAATACCATGTGGTAAAACACCAGGCTAGAGGTAAGCACAGTGGAAAGAAGAATCCTTATGTGCTGGTTAGTAGTGTGTGACAGACAACATAGATAAAGACCATTGAAAATATTTATGAAAAAAAAAACAATTGTGTATTGTGCAACACCTATATCCATCCCTTTACAACCTAACAGTACTAAAATACTACATGTCGAAACAAAGCTTGAGGCAGAATGAGAAGGATTTGTCAGTTGCACTTTTAGAAACAACAATTAAAGTTGGTCTTTTCTCTCACTCCTCTTGAATGGATGCCTACAAACTGGCACCTGGTTGCGTCTAAGGATGCTCTAATTGAATGGTCATAGATTGTTATTGGCTGATATACATTCCATATAGAAAAACCAGTGGCTTCTGTAAAGGCCAATCAGACGAGTCATTCAGATGACAAAGTTGACAGCCCAAAATTAAAAACTGAGCGGCATAGATTTCAATGTAGCCATGAACGATTTTCAAATGTTCAAGTTTAAATGTTAAATGCAGATAAGGCCTCATCTGTCATTACTTGCTTGCACTCTGTATTATTCTTCATAATTAGATGCTAAAATTCCCCAAATACACCTATCATATTTCTACAGACAGATTAAAAAAAACACGCCACTGAAAAAGAGTTAAGTGCTCAGAATCATCCTCAACACAGTACAATGGGATAAAATATAGACGAAGGGTGTGATGCAGACACCACCCCAGAAATCTTGGGGTGATGATTGAAAAGGATTCAAAACATTTTTCCCATAAAATGAAAATACTATTCATTTTGCCTTTAAAATGTATGCAATATTAAAAAGAAAACCTGTCCTAAAAGACCCTGCCTGTATTTATTATCTTGCTATGCTATGTGAGGGATGTGCAACCTTTCTTTTGACTCAATTAATGCAACTCTAAATTGTGTTTACAAAGGGTAACTGAAAAATCAAGTTAATGTGCCCTCAACTGTTAAGTACCAATCTGACAGTCAACCAACCTTTTATGCAGATATGCCTCTTTAAGGTCACCATCCGCCTCGATCCAACCGAATAAACGGCCAGTGGAAAGGTGTCATTGAGTTGACTGAGTGCCACAAGTTTTGTGTCTCCTGAAGGTGAAAAGTATACCTCAAAGGCTCTGTAGTGTTCACTGTACCACCCACATAGTTCTTCTACAATGAGGAACAACTCCTCGTTTATAACACACATCTGAATGATTTCAGCAAACTCCGTTAACCCACTTACTGATCCATGGGCAACTATCATACCTTTGCTGTAGGCTATGCCACTAATTGATGCACTCTTGGCAAGATGCACTCCAGATAGGTTTGGATATTTAGATCTGATAGCCTGAACCACCTCCTCTTTCAATACATCAAGTGGAACTGTGGACACACTTGGTAAGTGGAGGGTAGATTTACCATAAGATGGTGAGTTCATGTGAAATGCAATCATCATCTGATGTTTTGAAGCCAAAGTCAGGGGTACATTTTTAAAGCAACTAGAGTGCCTCACAATCTGCTTAAAAAAGCTATGTTTGGCTTCAAATCGCATTGTCCACAGTGCAACAAGAGGGCCAAAACATTTCATCATCTGAGGATAGTGCTCAAGATAGTGATGCTTAGGTAGAAGTCTTTTATCAGGAAACAGCTCTTGGTACCTCTGTCTGTGCTCAACTATTTTGCTTTCAAGATACGAGATGGATTCGTCAGTATGCAAAGGAGCAACAACCAACTCAATGATATCCTTTAAATCCATTAAGACAAGCCAAGCAGGCTCATCCTCTGGCACTAAAGGTCCAATCAAAAACGGAAGAAACCTCAGTAGGCTCCAATTTTCATGGGCGTTGCCTCCGATAGTTTTCCAACCAAAAAGATTTTGTGGTACAACATTTGGCTTATTTGTTTTGTCTGACCATTTAAACGGGAACACCAAAATAGCTTTATTCAGCTCATCTAATGTAAACAACTTTTTTGATATCATTAATGACAAGCAATAAGCCAACTCGACCGGCACAATACCTTCCAAAATATCGTGACCAATGTCGGGAGGATACCCAGAGACAACATGAAAACGGGACAGATTATTGGTTAAAACGCATCCGCGTTTGACACCAACACAATGAGTGTTATCACTGAGTGCTGTCTTTACATGACCTGCATGCACCTCTTTAGTTCTAAGGCTGAAAACACCAGAAGCAACACAGTCAGATTCAATTTCACCACGGTTAGCTGTGCAAAAGCGGCAAAAGAAATCCCCCGAAAAACTTTCAGTGAAGCCTGCAATACTGTGTGCTCCCAAGTTATCAGCCACAACACTCTGCACAGTACCTTTAAGTGACACACCTAATAAAGGGACATACACACCATGCTCCTCTAAACTTTTAAGATCTTGCAGAAGAGGCTCCAGCACTCTGTCAAAACCATATGTTTTCACATCAACACTTTTGCAAAGTATTGCAAGGTAAATAGATGTCAAAGATGAGTGAGAGCCAGGTGGAAGATTACCTAGTACCCAGTACACACCACACAGCTTGTGCTTCTTACGAGTGGTACCTAAAGGGTTGCAGATCTCAAAATCATCCACGTACAGACGCAGTGATATTCGTAACTCCTCAGCATTCAAAAAGCTGTTTTCTTTAAAATGTAAACCATCTTCAGGGGACCTTAACTCATAATCAGTATCAAGTTTAATGTCCTGGTGTCCTCTATGATTCTCAATAAACTTATCAAGAATATATCTGCAATTTAATATTTGCTGCAAGGTTTTAAGCAGTGGGACATACTAAAAAGTCTGTTTCTTTTTATGATCAAGTATGTAGGTAATTGGTTCCACAACACTGAATTTTTCCTTGTAATATTGTTTACGCTGATATGAAGTACTAAGTGGGCCACCTTTTTCAATTGCTCTTTGAACTGGGTTAGCTGAGCAAATAGCTGTGGTGATTTCTGTAACTACAGAGTCATCAAGCTGGAGATTGTTACGCTCAAGAATATCATTTACTAAGCTTCTAGAGAATGGAACTGATGCAGAGTTTATCAAGTAGTAAACTTCCTGTAAGAATTCATCAATAGCTGTACCTGGAACATGCACTAAATATTCCAACTTAAGCAAGGATGCTGCAAGCTGCTGCTGAATTACACCTGGAAGTGCCTCGTGATGGCTTTTCCGATCTAGTGATGTATCAGAAACTTCCTCTTCCACACTCTCTTCGTCCTGGCAATCAGAAAATGAATCATGCAACGATGGTGATGCTAACTTAGTTGTTTTCACAATACCTGGTATAAAATCAGTTAGGGTGTGAGGTGTATGCCGTTGACTCTTGTGAGACTTAAACGTTCCATAAATATTGGTTTGAAAACTACAGCCTAAAAACATGCAACAAACATTTTCATTTCTCCTCAGATGTGTGTTGATATGAACAAAGTACTCCCTTTCATTTGCTAGATTTTTACATGCACATAAGTGATAGCTAAAAGTAGCCAATTCTTTTTGCAATGGACTAACCTGTTTGGAATGCACTCTACTTTGATGTACAACTAAAGCATTCCATGTCTTAAATGTGCATGGACATTTTGAATATGTACATGGGTAACGGGTTGTGCGTCCAAAATGTGGATGTTTGAGTTTGTAATGGTGTAGTAGTTCTAACCTACTTGAAACAACCACTGAACACCCCTTACAGTGCCACATTCACTGTGGAGAAAAAAAGGGTGAGGTGTGGGGTGAGGGGTGGGTAGGGAGGGAGAGAGAGAGAGAAATTACTGGCAAGCCAACCCAACACACCCCCCACACAGCTTCCTCACTAACAGTTCCACACTTCTTCATAGTTATTTTATTGTGTTATTCAAATGCACACTTGTCAAAAATACTGTGATCAAATACTGCAAAAATCCTAACTTCAAGGGCTATAATACACAGTGCTGAAACAGTCCTATGGAGATGTTGACTCAGCAGGTCACTTTGAGGGGGCACTTGAATTGCTTTCAGAGGGGAATTTCTTTCATTAAACACACATCATTTACATAAGTCAGGTTATACTTCATAATCAGACACAAATCTTTGAAACTATTGTCACAAGGATGACACAATACCTTAATGATAGTAAGATTGATTGCAGCCCTGATGTATTAGCATATATTTGCAGAACTAGTAAACTGGACAATGTGTATTTTCTTGACATTTTAACACTATATTAATATTTCAGAAATTAATAGCAACATTGTCATATACATGACTTTTGACTGTCTGTGTAAAGAAATCCAAGTAACTTGAATAATACTCACCATTTACTACAGAGCCTTTGGAATGTGTCACATGCAAAGCTGTCACTGGTCTGTGACTGGACCAAATACCTATTCAGGAAAAAAAATACAACAGACAGTGAATTAAAACTATGACCTACATCATGGTAAGAATCTTAAAAGGACTGTTGTGTGAGACAGCATTTGTTTAACTAGGAATTTGGCTCCAGTAAATTACATTGCAAAAGTCGCACACTGTGAACAAAATGCTGTTGTTTTTTCAGAAATTAATAGCAAAATTTGAAGACCAAGTAAAACATATAATGCAAATCATCAAAATCACTTCAATAATACTCACAATTTATAATAGAGCCTGTGAAACTGTGTTCAAAGTGAGTGGGGGGGTCACCTGGTTTTCCACTCTCAAATACCTATAAATGAATGAAAAATACATATTTTTAAAATCTCTTTGTCATGTCCTGGTCCTTCAGACAGTCATTTAGCCTGGATGAAAAAAAAAATCAGTATGATCTTAATACTGAAACGATCTCTGAGAGACTGGAATAAACTTCAGCTGAATTCACTCAACCCAGCTGTGAATCAACTTCACAATCGGTTGCTTTAGGGCTTTTGACTGCAACTGCTGTGACAAAATCAGTTAACGCTGTATTGTCCTTGTATTATAACGCAATGAGGCGATACCCTCCTCTCTCTCCTCATTCAACCCGCAGCTCGCTTTGCCTCTGTCTCTCCCTGTGCTGCGGGACGATCATGCCAGCTTTATTTTGACAGATGTTAAGGAAGAAAGTCGACTAATTCTGCATTGTCTCCCCCTAAAACTAAGTTTAAAAAAGGGCACAATGTCCCTCCTCTGTGCTCAGTTTTAACACTTACTGTCAGGCCGTCTGCCCGCTCACTGTCGGTACCCTGTGTGTGTGCTTACGTGTGTGTGTGCGCGCGGGGCATTTGTGTGTGTTCGTGGCATAGTGACGTGACCGCCATCGTTGCTTTAACTGATTTGTTTTTACTGTAAATACAGGAAAAATGGCGTATTGGTTCACCAGCATAGACTTGAAAGGTTAACGTAAATTGAAGGAATGATGCTTACCGATAACCGTCATGCTACAGCTTCACTCTCCCTCTGAAGCAGGCTCATGTATGGGCAAGCACATGCGACGGTTACAGCCCCCCCACCCCCACCGTTAAGCTAACTAGAACATTAACTTCATTGCCATGAATAGCCCTCTAAAGAGTGGATACAACGAAATTTAGATTAAAGTTCAAATATTTACTATATTCAAACATGTGTTTTGTGTACGTTTAAATAAATGTGATAAAATAAAATACTTGCCAACAGCCGCGTATGTATGGCAAATGCGTGTTACCTTAAGCTAACCTGAGCATTGACATTGACATTAATATGTTGCTCGGTAGAGCACATTAGCTTGGTTAAAACAGTACATTAAGGTCACTACCTGTAATTCTGACCGAAATTTTACAATATTAAATTCATCTTTACCTTGTAGGGAGCCGTCTAAACACGCATTCCTCTTCCAGCCTTAGCGAAAAGATGACGGATGTACAGCTCTCCCTCCAAAAACAGGATCCACAGGGGGCGGAGTTTCCGGACCAAACATAACTGTTTCCTTTTTTTTTGAACATGACTGAAACTTGTTCACTTCACATTCCTCAAGATCACAAGTAATTAACATGACTTACATATGTTTTGAGGAAGAATAAGAATAAATTGTGTTGTATTTGCGAACTATGTATATGAAAATTGAACAACCCCCTCTTTCCCCTTTTTTCAGTGTACAAATGATCAAACCAGGCACTTGCGTGCCTTCACTGGAAACAGACTTAAGAGATTTTTGTCTCTAATCACCATAGATAATTGGAGCTCGTTTTTCGCCTCCATCAGCGGTTCTTACTCTTCAGAGTCTCCATGTCCTGGATGAAGCTGTGGGTCATCTTCCCTCCTCCCCATGTAGTGCTCTTGTCAAATAAGATGATCAGCTGGTTGTTTTGTTGCCAACTGCTTGCATAGTTGCATCTTTTCCACTGTAGAGCCACTGAGTAATTGGGGTCCATCTAGTTACTTTATCCTTGTAGTGCAGGTTCTTCATGCTCCAAGCTTTGTATAAGACATGTCTTGCTATGAGCGATCTCGGAGGGGCATTTTCATCCTTCAGCTTTTCCTGAAGGGATCTGTTACTCAATCCAGCTGTAGGGTGAAGTCCAGTGGTAAATGCAGTAACTCCATCGAAAAAGCCTTTGTCCATTTCACCATATCACCTGTCTCTGAGCCCTCAGCAACTCCATCGATCTGCAGGTTGTTTCTTCTTGTGTAGTTCTCCAAGTCCTTACATTGTGCCTCGAGTTGTTGTTCACGGTGCAACAGGTAGCTGAGCAGCCTAGCCAAGAGCAGACCCTTCCTGCGTCTATTTAATACGGCTATCAGATCAGTCAAACGCTCCCCCATCTTCTGGATGGCTTGTTCAAGGGATTTCATGGTTGACGTTATCGATGTCAGCTTTTTGTTGTTCTCCCTCCGAATGTTTTGAGCTCGGACAGTATGGTTGCACCCATTAGCCTTAGCTTCCCCAAGCTTGCATTGCTGGAAGAAGCTTGAACGAGTATCTTTACTCTTCTCGTCGGGTGGCTCTGTCTTCTCTCTCGAGTTTTTCCCGTAGTGACTCATTCTGCAGTTAGATGTGGGCTTGACGCCTCGTTTACATCAATATTTGATATTTGATTCGGGAGAAAGAAAAAGGGTTGAGGGCGCCGGCACTCTACAGATTGGCAGCTGCTATGTCTATCACCCAGACTGGAAGCCATATTTATTCATTTTATTTAACATTTACTTCTCTGTATTAAGTATGAACAATGAATAAATGTGTCTCAGATGTCATTTTGTTGAGAAACTAGGCTTGTCAGTGCAGACATGTTAATGATTTTGTCCTTTGAACTTTGACACTGTAGTTAAAACTCTGTCGTGTCTTCCTGCTTCCCCCTGTGATTCAAAATAACACCCTGAGCTTTGAATGACACGTTCCACTAAAGAAAAACCTCTTATGCCACGGCCACACAGGACGCAAATTTGCGAATTTAAACATGTGTCATGCCTGTAATGCACCGCATGAACACGAGAATCTGGACTATTTTTGACAATCTGAGGGGCTGACGCGCGTCACTGTGCAGGCAGAGTGGAGAGCCCGCTCATTTAAAGACGGAAAGTCCAAAAGAGCAGCTGAAAAACAATGAGCTGTGGTTTCAAAAGCATGACAGGAGAGTGTGTGAAAGCTTTGGAGATCACAATCAAGGCCTGCTGCCTCTCCCTGGTAATCCACCTCCACTGGCCCTGCCTGGCTGTTCCCTGCGATCTCATCCTCAACCCCTAGACCCATGTTCCCGGAGGTCTCCCTGGGGATAATGAAGGGGTCGAGGAAGGAGAGGACCACAGAGAACTCCCATCTTTTCCCTGGCTCTGCCCCTGCCCCACTCCTCCCTCCTCTGTATCAGGCTCTTACAACTTTTACGACAAAACGTGCAGGCAAATCCAGCTAGCAACTAATATTTACAGAACTTACCTTCAAAATCTGTTTCCTCAGCGACTTTCACCCAAGCCTGCTTCTTTTTTTCCGGTCTCTGTAGAGTACACACGTCGTATCGTATAACTGTGGATAATGACACACTACACAGATTATTTTCTCCTCCATCTTCCAGCAGGGTTGGGGTCGGAGCAGGTGGCAGTTCACCCCACCATCATCAAATCAATGACATTGTGGGGGAATGGCATCGCTGATTGGCAGACACGGCACAGCCTCAAGCGAAATCATGTCGAAAGTTCAATATTTTGAACTCAAGCGTAGAGGCGTCTGACACCCCAGCCACATCCAACAGGGCGAATTGGCTTGTGTGTGTTTGTGTGAAATAAAAAAAAAAAACAGTGGTAAGAGCTGTCCTGTGGACCTTACGACGCTGTGCCATCCAGCAGGGTCTATTGACTCTAAGGGCTCTAATTTTGTGGCGCACCGCAAGGGGCGCAAGCCTGGCGCACCCTGCGCAGTGCTATTTTCGTGTGGCGTCCCGCCATGCACTGCCAATTTGACAATTTAGTAGACCATCTGCGCAAAGATGGGTGTGACGGTGCACCAGGTGAAGGTGTTGGTAGATTCATGTTGGCGCAGTGACAATTTCGTGCCAAAAATAGTGCAGAAAATGCGCTGAAAGCTCGCCAGCTCCAACCTTGTCTGTTCTCGGCACAAAGCGGAGTGCACCATCCGCAGCTTTAATTTTGTGACAGGCACACATGTGCGCTCATGTCAACAAAGCCTCAGAGGCAGGTTTCCAGAGTGTCAGGCACATTTTAATGCAATAAACAATCACAGTAATCACTATTAATATTAATTAATGTAACCGTCTGAACCAGCATATACATTTATATCTCTATTAACTGTCCCGTCACATCTGATGTCAGATCAAAGCCGTTTGTCATAATGGAAAGTTAACCTGACGGCAGCTGGAAGTTTGATGTACATCTTACAATTAAACAATAAACAGCCTTAACATCTGATACTGAGTATAGCTGGTTCTCTCATTTCATTTAATTCAAAGAAAAGAGGGAAAGAAAAGACGAAGAAAAAAGAGACAAAATAAATGTTTGTCACTCAGGATTTACCCGTGATTTCCCATATTTCTCTGTTTTAGTCTTTATTATTAACGTGATCTAAAAAGATGGAGTACATTATTGTAAGGAGGATGAGGTGGAGACACCAGGAGAGTTTACAGTATATCACCAAAGGTTCTGCTATTTGGTGATGACAAACCAGGAGTGCAGGTGGATCAAAAGTATTCTGAATGGATAAGCCAGCTGTGTAACTGTCTCTTCATTTTGTACTCCTATTAATGACAAAGGAGCAGATTAAATCTGTCCCGGGAGCTGGCCCACACGGTGACGTGCTTCGTGTCCTCCGATGTGCCCCACTGTCCATTCTCCTACATCAGGGACAGCGGCTCTGACCATCTCCGCTATCGGGTCTTTCCAGCACACTGTTTCCGCGGTGCTGGGGATCACTCAGACCAATCAGACGCTGCGTCTCGGCTGCAGGGCATTTAAAGATGAGGAGAGGCGCTCATTTGATTGGTGAAAACAGCGCTCGGCTGTGTTAAACCCACTCACGCCTTTTCTCCTCCCTCTCTGCCATTTGCGCGGAGGGACGCCCTCCTCTGCGCTCCTCTGCACTCCTCTGGGCCTTGACTGCACCTCTCTTGGCACTGCAGGAAACTTGCAAAGTGCACCGGTCACACCCTGTCCGCGCGACGAAGGCCGGCGCAGGGCAGGTGCTCCTGTGCTTGCGCCTGGTCTACGAAATTAGAGCCCTAAATGGTCAGCTGTTGTCTGTTGTTGAAATCCTGCCAGGATTCTCTTGCACGAAATTTCTAAAGACCTTGTTTGTTTTTGTTTGTTTAGTCACCCTGTCAGGGTGAAACAGAAACAGCAGCAATATTGAGCAAACTTCAGGATCTGCCTTTTTCTAAACAAATGAATGTCTTCATTGGGGCAGCTTGATCATGCAGATTTTAAAACAATGTCCTGTATAGTTTGGCATCAAACCTACACCAGTGGGTTGGATGTTTAAGTTTAATAATGAGAGCAGTCTTGGTTAACCTTTTTCAAAGACCATTTACAGCAAATCTGAGTCAGGTTTGCTGAGGTAGTTTCCTTTCTTAACATATTTTCTACAAGATGGAGACCAACATTGTCATACATTCATTACACATTCACAAGACCAGAAGTTTCCATTGCATCCATGTGTGTTGCCACCTTACTTTTAGAGGGAATCCAGGCAGACAGCAAAGAGAAGGGCACAGACCTGTGGATGGACAGGGAAGAGATTGAAGTAGGAGAAGCAGCTCAGATGTTGCCCGGGAAATCACTCGAAAGATGGAAAGGGAGCATTTGCATTGAGGATACCTTGAAAATTGTCAAAGAAAATGAATTCCAAAAGACATGTAGTGTGTGATTCATGGAAGGGTGAATATTTAACATTACATTAGGATAAAACATGTTAAAACAGTCAGATGGTGAGCCAGTTTGAGTAAAACTGGACTGTAGACAGTTTGGTGGATGGTCAAGTTAGAGGAAGGGCAAACAAGAGTAGATCAGCCAGCCTTAAAGGGGACATATCATGCCAATCCATAATTTAATACTTACATATAATATAATAAATTTGAAAACAAGACCTTACACCCCCTGAATTTTCAAAAAATGAGATATTGTATTTTTCCTGATATCCTAGAACAAGATTTGATGCCTCTGAAAATAGGTCATTGCCAGTTGGCCGCGAGATTTCCACCTTCGTGACGACACGAGGATCCTTTCTTTTTATTGGAGTAATCTGATAAAGCAGCTCCTCCTCTGTGATGTCAGTTAGTCACACAACCACCACCGAGGGATACACCCACCAAGAGCCGACTGACTGAGTGCTGGATACAGGGACTCTGCTCTGCTGAGCAGCTCAGCTTTACATGGTGAATTAGCAGTTGAAACGCTGTAGAATTAACAGACGTCGTAATACTTGTGAGACCGTGATATTTGCATGCTTGTTCTGACATGCACTGTGAACCTGGACTACAATAATGCTGCGGTAATAACATAGTGAGGAACTGACGGTAGAGGCGATCTTTAGACTACACTTTCAGCATGATGGATCCTGTTATAGAAATAGTTTATTGGGGAAGCCTGCCTTTATTTCCACGTATAAACTATACATGTTACAGTACCGCTTTGACTCACCACACTGAAGCGTCCTGAGATGATCTGTGTCCAGGTGGATTTTCTTCCTCCTGAGCTGCAGAACCGTCCGGGTCTGACTCGGGGTCCAATACAAAAGGACGTATCCTACACTCTGCCATTTTATTAGTGCTATCAATGCCTTACGGTGAAGTTTTGGCAAACAGCAAACTCGCTCGGTCTTCCCCATCCAATATGGCGATTTTGTAAATACTGCCATGCTGCAAAAACCACCCCCTGGCTCTACCCCCTCCGCCCCTCTGATAGAACTGACCAATCAGAGCGCAAAGGGCTGTGACGTTGCGAGGTCATTCTCCAAACGGAGCGTTTCAACGAGATCTTCAGAATGGCCTAAAATGAGGATATCGAGAACGCTATTGTGGGGCGATGAAGGAACTGAATGACTTGTACCGAGGGCAGAAATGCTTTACAGGCATCCTAGTCTGGCATAGTGAAAAGGAGAAACAAGCATGATATGTCCCCTTTAAGTTTGTCTTTCACAAACACAAAGTTGGAATAGGTTGAACTGATCCTTCTCAGTGACGATGTGCTTCTTCTGGTTTACAGCTCTTGATTCCTGGATCGACCCAGCTGATGTTCCGCCCAGCTAATGTCACTCCTAGCTGCTCCTGTCTTTTTGATAAAGCTTCGTCAGCCAGGAAGTGTCTTTTAACAGCTTCTTTGATTCTTTAAGAGTTTGCTCTCCTGCCCAAGAAATGGCTTCCAAGTCTCTAACAGGCTGCCGTGTCCCATCAACCTCCTGATGAATCTCCCTTTGCTGTTGTCCACATTCAGTCTGTGCTCATTAGTCTCCATCCTTCAGCCCTTTGCCAGTGTCAGTCTTCATTCACCGAGTCTGTTCTGGTTTCCTGTCAGTCCCTCTGCTGGCTTTCTCCGTCTATGCTCAATCCCGGGTTGTCCGCTCCACTTAGAGACTCTCAGATAGATCTTCTTTAAACCCCTCAGCTGCTCTGGTCCCTTTAGGTCTGCTTTCAGAATCAACCTTAGACTCCTCCTCAGGTCTCCCTGGATCCCTCCAAAACTCATTTCGAAACCATATCCAATAATTCAGTTTCCAGAGAGCTTATTTCAAAAGCCCCAGTTTAAGTTCTCTTTTTTAATTTTATTTTACTTTTTTTTTTTTTACTTTTTTCTTTCTTCTTCTTCTCCTTTCTTTAAGAATTATCAAAGCAGTGAGAGAAAACCTCTTTCTCCACGACTGTATGCATCTGCTCTGCAGTGAATTCAACCCATCTGAAAGATCTTTAACGTTGTAAAGCTGTGCTAGTTAATTAACTTATATCTGATTATCTTATTTATTTACTTGCTCTGACTGAAACCTGGCTGTGTGAGGGTGAATATGTTAGTTTAAACAAGTCCACTCCTCCCAGTCACCTTAATACTCATAACCCTCGAGACACAGGCCGTGGAGGGGGGGTGGGGGTGGGGGGGTTGGGGGGTGGTGGGGGTGGCAGCTATTTTTAACTCTAGCTTTAATATTAGCACTAGACCTTAACTAGGCTTTAGCTCTTTTGAAAGTCTTTTTCTTAGTTTTTTACATCCAGCTGTAAAACCTGCGTGACCAATTTTGTTTGTTACTGTCTACTGCCTGGCCCGTACTCTCAATTTCTCTCTGATTTTTCAGAGTTTCTTTCCAACATCAGATAAAATCATCTTTGTTGGAAACTTTAATATTCATGTAGAAGCCGTTGATGATAGGCTTTGTATAGCCTTCATGTCATTACTGGATTCTTTCAGTTTCACTCAGTCTGTGAACCATCCTACTCATTGCTTTAACCACACCTTGGATCTTGTTCTTGCTCATGGCGTGGAACCTGTTAACTTAGCAGTCTTACCACAGAATCCTCTTCTGTCGGATCATTTCTTCATTACTATAGAATTCTTGCTGTAGGGTTTTACACCTGCAAATATAATCATCTTGTCCAGGAACTTGTCTGACAGAGCCGTAGACATTTGGCATGAAGCTTTTGTGACACATGTTGCTAACGCCAATGTGAAAATTAAATGAAGAGAACGTATCAACAATCAAACACATATTAATAAAATAAATTATGAATTAGAAAAAAAGAACTCAACAAATAATAAAATAAAATAACAATGATCTATATTTACATTGTCATAGATGTTCTTGTTACGTAATAATACCTTATTAACTGTTTCTGACAGAAGCCAGTCTAACTCTTGGACAGGCTGTCACATATCAAGCTGACAGCCAAACAGTCTCACTCTCTTCACCCAGAATCTTCTGGATCTGTTCCCCTTTGGGTATTAAGATATCCAGGGCTTTAATTTGTACATTTTGGAGGGAAAATCTGTCTCTAATATGTTTGTAGTTTGGACAGGTAATGAGGAAATGGATGAGATCAGAGATTTAACTTCTCATCTTGTCTTCATGTTGGGTTTCTGCCAATAGCATTTTATTACTGCTAATAAGTCTAGACCTGTTTGTAGTTTTTGAAAGTGTCCTGAAGTAACATTTGTTATGATTTGGCACTGTACAAATAAAGACTCACTGATAGATTGGTTGGTTTATTGATTGAAATACAACATGTTTGTTGGACTTTTCAGGTCAATGTGGCTAACATTATTTCTAATAAAACACTTTTTAAAAAAATGAGACATAACATTTCAGTTTTTTTTTCGGTGAAGCATGTTCTGTGAGGTAACTCTTGGGGTTGTTTTTGGCGCCCCCTGTGGATAAAAAAGTACATTTGGTGTTTGACACAGACTTTGTGAGAAAGGACCCAGGCAGTAAAACGGAGTAAACAGAGACACTCAGATCATAAAGAGGCTCTTTCATATCCAGATAAAAACTTCTCAGGGGAGATTTTACACATGGAGATACAGGTGAGTCAGAGTGAGTACAGGCATCTCTGTGTCCTGGTTGCTCTCTGCCACCTCACATTGGGCTGATAGGACAGCAGAGCCCACGAACACCAGGGAGCAGGCTGTGTGTAGCAGTCGTCTTTATGACTGCGACAGTTGTGCTGAGAAGCTGTCATAAAATCGCAGTGTGACACCAGAAATCAACTGATTTAATCTCCTCCATTAAAGACGCTTTATCAAGCCCTGAGGAGGCATCTGGATATCCATCAGCTGTCAGAAACTATGTCATGTAAATCCACTTCATGTTTACGGAGCAGACTAGTATGTGAGTGGCTGCACACTCTGCCTTTTACTCTGAAACGTGTTGATCATTTTTTTCTTTACCAAACTCACTCACTGCAGCTCCAGGCAATTCAATTCCCTTTATGGCTACGTGCTGGAGAGTGTATGATTTGAACTTGTACAGTGGCCTATTAGAGGGAGGCTGTTCACTCCAGTTTGCAGTGAGCGTTTAATGGAGCCCTGGGTGTATTAGAGCATCTGCTGCAGCTTCATTTCCAAGGACTGCAGGGAGACCAGAGAGCTGGGAGACAGAGAGAGTGGGTGACACAGGGGGAAAGACAAATTTGCTTGATTGATCTGATTTGATTTAATTTGCTTGCCAGAAATCTGGGTGTCCTGATTGATGACCAGCTGACCTCTGAGGTTCATGTGGCCTTGATTGCTTGGTCTTGTGGCTATCCCCTCTATAACATCAGGAGGATCAGACCCTACCTCTCTTCTAGTAGAACCCCCTGTGTGTTCTTTTAAACCTCTGCACTTTAAGAGAAGTCTGAAAACTCATATGTTCAGGGAACACTTTGGCCCTTGATCTGATCTCCTCTTCTCTTTGCCTTCAGGGGTAGGATGAGGCAGAAGGTCTCAGGCTCAGCTCTTAGTTGATTTTTTTTAGCACTATTACTGAATGTTGTTGAATTTTGAAGTATAATTGTTGCAGTAATTAACTGTGAGTAGTTGGCTAAATTATTCTACGTAAAAAAATCTTATACTTAATGGCAGCACCCACAGCCACTAACTGTCACACTAACTAAGGTTCTACTTCTGTCTAAATTCTTGCTTGTGTCATACGTTGCGTTGTACAAAAGCATCTGCTAAATGAAACTGTAGAAACTTTCAGAGATCCATTGCATTTTGAGTTGGTGTGGACTCTGTGTGGAGCTGTTTGGCATGGTTTGGGCTTTAAATGCTCCTTATGATAAATACCAACTAAAAAACCTAATTTTGTGTTTTATGTTTCCCATGGGCTTAGACCAGGCACAGCTACAATCGGTCTATGTCAGGTTTACCGTGTATAAGTTCCAGTCAATGCCGGTGTTAGAGATACCATTGACTTAGTTCAAATCCGGGTCATCACTGTTCAATTCCTCTGTTAACAACTAATTAACTGCTACAAATTCACTGGTTAAATCAAATAACCATTTAGCCTCTGGTTGTTTCTTTCTACACTTTTAAATACCTGAAGAATCCTACCGACAGCTTCAACTGCTGCAATGGCAACCTTAAAGAGAGGGTAGTGTGTATTTCTTAGTCTTAAGTCTGTCCCTCTGGTACCCCCTGTAGTATCTTTACATAGTTTACAGCTCAAATAAAACCCTGTTTTTACTCTCTCTGGTGTTTGATAAACCCCAATGTCAGTCTTTGTTTTAGCTGCTGCCTTTAAGACTCCCCGTCCTCCTTCACTCTGATTGGATGGCCCTCTGGAGATTTCCCTGGGGCAGGGTCATGGGTAGGTGTTTGATGTCCTCACCCTTTAAAAATGACATGTACCAGTCAGAGGATCCTTACATAATGAAAATGTTGGGAAAAAAAAAAAACAGAAGTCACAAAGATGTGTGGATCTAGGGAAAGCAGGACATCTGAAAGAAGAATATTTTCAAGAAAAAACTCCCAAAGACAGAACTCTCAAAGAAAGATCTGATAAAGACAGATTCCCTAAAGACAGAACTTGCAAAGAGTGAAAACAAAGACAATGGATCCAGCAAAGACAGGTGGATAAGATGGGACTTGTTAGGATTGAACCCTTAAAGACCAAGTGCTGTGTCCAGACAGATTTAGGGATTTCTACACTTTATCTGATGAAGAAAAAAAAACATAGAAAAACAGTACATAAAGAGAAAAAAAACAGACAAAATTAAAATCTGGCAAAAGAAATAAATTTAGAGCTCTAAAGAATTGGCACACATATCCGCTAAAAGTGTCTTCACGTGGTTTATATTTAAGAATCTTCAACCATGACGGGTGTCTGGCTGAAATTTCAGACTTCCTCCTCTTAAACACTGACTCAAATTAACCCCACAGTTTCACCCTCTCCTAAACACTCTGTCACTGCCGGGAGAATCCATCTTCAGCCCAGCAGGTGGCCCTAAATGTTTCCTTTCCACAGTCAGCATGTTTCTGGTTGACAGGTGGCAGGTGCTAATTTTGTTCTCAGCGTGTCTGTACAGACTGTCCTGGCAATCCATCACAATCTGACAGATTTCTGTCCACTGCAACAAAAAAACTGCCACTATCAAGGCCTGAAATCTGGAAACCAAAGAACCGAACAGAGGTTTGATTCTCATCACTCAGTGAGACGATCCCCCCCATGAAGAACTTCCTCCTACGTCACTCTGAACGAGCTGCACATGACCCCGTCCCTCTGGTTCTCTACATGCCCCCCTCTCTGATTTTCGAGCTGTCACTCCTCCTCTCCCCCCATGCCTCTCTCACACTTTGCTCCCTTGACGTCCCCTTAATGACTCTAGGTGTAATCAGCGGCACCATATGGCACACGGTGGCGGTAATGCGAAGCGAGCGTCAAGCCCTCAAACACACCCGCTGCAGATGGATGACACGCCATATGTCAGCAGACATGGCCTTTTCATTTTGTGTGTGTGTGTGTGTGTGTGTGTGTGTGTGTGTGTGTGTGTGTGTATCCTAACAAATGATCGTACTGTTTCCTGTCAATCAGTTCCTAAAGTGACTCTGTGAAGAATCTGAGCATTAAGAATAAATATGTGTGTTAAATGTTGTGACTGGCAAGAAGCCTCAACATGACGTTAAAGTTCACCTCTCCTGAGCCTCTGTCTTTATTCCACTGAGAGCCAAATGCATTCCAGCATTTGGGCTAAATGTCAGATTTACCATCCTGCCCTTCATTACACTGAGCCGTGCTGAAGTTTCCTTCCACAGGCTGCAGGAGAAAGTTTCAGGCTGTAGCTTCCTCGAGCAGGCTGTTGGAAAAAGTTTGACCCTCTAGCGTCCTTCCAAAGGGCTTCGGGAGTTTCAGCCTCTTGTTTCCTTCCATGGGGCTGCAGGAGTAAGTTTCAGGCTCTATTTCTTTCCACAGGGCTGCAGGAGAAAGTTTCAGGCTCTATTTCTTTCCACAGGGCTGCAGGAGAAAGTTTCAGGCTCTATTTCTTTCCACAGGGCTGCAGGAGAAAGTTTCAGGCTCTATTTCTTTCCACGGGGCTGCAGGAGAAAGTTTCAGGCTCTATTTCTTTCCACAGGGCTGCAGGAGAAAGTTTCAGGCTCTATTTCTTTCCACAGGGCTGCAGGAGAAAGTTTCAGGCTCTATTTCTTTCCACAGGGCTGCAGGAGAAAGTTTCAGGCTCTATTTCTTTCCACAGGGCTGCAGGAGAAAGTTTCAGGCTCTATTTCTTTCCACAGGGCTGCAGGAGAAAGTTTCAGGCTCTATTTCTTTCCACAGGGCTGCAGGAGAAAGTTTCAGGCTCTTGTTTCCTCCAACAGTCTGCAGGAGAAGGTTTAAGGATCCTGCAACCACAGAGTGGTACACACACAGCTGACTGAGGAGAATGCAGCCCCAGATGGTGATCATTTTCATGAATTAGGCATTATTCAGTGCTATTTGAGACGTTATTTCTTCTGTTACAAAGAGAGCTATTCTGTTTAAGATGGGCTGCGATGAGTTAAGTTGTTCCTTCCTGGTTTGTTCTGTTTGTTTTTTGGGGAAAAGTTGTATAATGAATTTATTGTATATGTGACCAGCCACACCATTAAACACACACAGGGTCTCAATAGACCCTTGGGCCAGGAAGTGTCCCTTCTTTGATGTGTTGACACCAAACATAATTTAGAGGTTCAAGGAAAAGCAGGAGAAAAGCATTGGATTCACTAGTTGAGTTTATTATTATTATCTTATCCAATCTGACAATTGGCTGTCTTTGCTGCATAAAGGCAGGATGTGAATGATGCCAGTTTTAGCTGGTATGAGGACAGATCAGTGGGTTTTTGAGACTTATGCCACTTTCTTTCTGCTGCCTTTAGTCCTCGTCTTTGTTCTTTTAGAACTTCAGAGAGCCATGGACTAGGTGGCTTTGTCATAGCTGGTTTTGACACCAGAGGGCAGAGTTTTATATGAGGAAAACTGTATGGTCTGCTGGATGCTAGTTGCTAATAATTGTGAGCCATGTCTGTTTGGGTGAAGTCCATCCTTCCTGAACCAAAGACCAGCAAATCCACAACAGATTAAAATTGTCGATGAAGCCCAGGCCATGGGTCCTGCAGGCAGATTACAGCCAGTAGGGCAGAGAGAGCTCTGCTGAAACAAGCAGACTTCAACAGAGGTGCAGTGGGACCGTAGATGAATATGGACTTTCCTGTTTGCTTTAAGAGGTTGAAAAGTTGTTGAACATGGACCTTGGTGAGTTCAGTGTTGACGGGCAGTGTCAGTAATGCCTACGTGAACAATAACACCTTTAATGGTTGTGAGCAGGGAGGTAGGGACAAACTGAAGTTTATGTATGATGACTGGGACAGCGGCACCAGGCAGGCAGAGGGTAGTTGCGTCAAAGAAGTAGACATTTTTAATAATCGAGCCACATTTTTTTGTCTGAGTGGTTAGTGAGAAAAGTGGGCAGGGTCTTAAGGGTTGCGGGGGACCGCGCGTGTTCAGTGTCACGATGGAGGACTCACTGACTGACAGGTAGTGATGGAAGCAGGTGAAGAGTTTCAATCATGTTTCAGCTGCAGGAAAGGAATTCCACATGACTGCCTGCTGACCACTCCTCGTAGAAGCCTTCGGCAGTGAGAAGAAGATGACTGCCCCCATGGTCTGCCTTGCTGCCCAGCAGCGGGAGTTACAGTTAGCCGGACGGCAATAGCAGGTGGCGAGGAGGCAGCAACAGGACCGACTATTTGAGGGTGCAGTGCCAGAGACAGAGTGGAGACAGCCAGGGCTGGGGAGGAAGTAGCAGCATTGCAGCTCCCGTTAGATGGACAATCAGTTGAGACAGCAGGTGAAGGGGTGGCAGCCGCATCTGGAGGAAAGGATGCGGTTACAGCCTCCATAGACGGAGTAGCAGCTGGATCAGCCGGTGGAGAGGGAACAGCAGCCACAATGAGAGGAGGAGAGGCAGACAGAGCACCAGACACTGGTGTTTCTTTTTCTGGTGCTTCGGGCCTCCTGCAGGCCTCGTCGGGATGGGCCCCTAATTCCTCTGCCTAAATACTTCATCACTGAATTTTCCAATACCTTGATCTTAGACTATTGAGGAAGAAGACGCCAAGTCCAATCAGCCAAGGAGTTCAGTCATCCTGAATCCAAAAACTTTTTTCAAAACAAGCCACCATGAACAAAGTGAGGTCAGAGGTCTGCAAAGAATCAACTAACTCCATTCTCCTAGGCCTCTGACAGCCTTCAAGCCCTCCCCCCTAAGGCCCCAAAAGCTTCTCCCAAAGCCTCCGCAAAACCCAAAGACCTCAGAAAATCTTTCAGTAAAACCTCATCTCCAAGGCAGAAGCAGTTCCTTTTATACCTTCGTGTTGGGCGTTCCTTCTGTGCCAGATGATCTGAAAGACATCCCTTTCCTCAGTACAACATGTTGACTGGCTGTTCTTTTTTGAGCAACAGAAGCTGTCCTTCTGGGGTCCACATTTGGAAGGTGTGCATCAGTATTTCTTTTTGAGTTAGAAACTCCTGTTGCACCCTGAATTGGAGCAGGCTCAGGTTTAGTGTCCTCAGATGTTTCCATGTTATTTCTGTCATAGCTGTACAATTCTTAAGTTTCTTGGATTGTCCATTAAAAAACAACAACACAAGCATTGGAGAGCAGTGGGCAGAAAAGATGAGGGCTCAATGAGAGACTGAACTGGCCATCTGGCCATCCTCACCCAGTTCCACCGCTGCTTCCTCTCAGCAGAGATTAGCGAGGTGCAATGATGGAGTAGAGCCAGACAGCCTCATCTTCCTGCTTCTGACCATCACCTTCGTCCAAAGTCCCAGAGGAAAAGGGGTTGAGCCAGAGGAAGATCGGGGCTACAAGGAATCTCATAGCAAAGTATCCGAAATTTCGGAGTACATGGACAGGATTCTCTTGAACTGGGCGGCCGACATGTCAATCTAGGTGGATAGCATGGCGTCCCTCTGCTTCAGATCCTCAGAGAGTCCTCTTTAAAGCAATGGTCTTCGATCTGAAATCCAATTTGGCTGATGAGACACATTTGACAAACGCAACCTTTATTCTGGACCTGGACTGCCGGCAGACTTACAGCCCTGTTTCCTCCTTTCTCCTCTTGTCTCATATCCACGATCCCTTCATGGTTTCACTCTGCTCCATTTTGCAGTTCTCCCTCTCACCATTTTTCTAATGATGCTGCTGTCAAACCCGATGACTCAGGATTCAACAGACCCCCCCTTCTTACCTCTTTGTTCTGCATGATTTAATGCACATTTTCCCAAGAACAATCCGGAGACAGGCCGTCATTCATAGGTATGAGAATGGGTTCTTTTAAGCTGTCAAAACTGCAAAATCAGAGTGCCCACATTGTCTCATTTGCAAAAGAGAGTGGTGACAGTTTGAATGTATTTTTGGTCTTTAACATGCGGAAGCTTAACAGTGTTGTCATTTAACATGATGGTGGCTAAGAGGATGTTGAGGGTGTCTGCGGTGACACAGCCCTTTATGTGAACATCTGGAGTCTCAGTTTTGGAACTTCCTCGACTCAGAGTTCAACCTCTGTCACTTTAATGGAAAGAAGGGAAAGGGACTGGAGATCCTTTCCACATCTGCTGGCAGATACTCCATCATTTATTTATGACAGCGCTTTGACAGTTTGACAGACATAAAGACAATAAAGAAGACCTCATGCTGGCTGTATGCTGGGCTGGAGAGGCAGCAGATAAACCCAGTGTGGATGGAACTTTGAGAAAGATTGGAGGCAGTCAACTTTAAACCAACCAACAGCGTGTTGAATGTTCATTATACACATAAAGATCATAAAGACCTGTTAGTGGAAACATCCTATTTTTAGACCCAGGGATCTAAGAACGTCCTGATGCTCGTGGCTGTAGTAGGCCCTCAGGTTGGCTCTCATCTGTCACACTCCTTCTCTCTCCTCACACCAGGTCCATTTTGCTGTCTCTGGAGTGTCACTTTATCAGATTGTGTGATGCACTGGGGCTTCATTAAAATCGAAAGCTGTCGCTCTCCTTCTCACCTGCTTTACTGTGTCACACTGTAGCTGCCGCCTCACTACACTCCTCCCCCGTCTCCCTCTTTACCTCCCCTCTCAGCTGTTACCCCCTCCTCCCAGTTCCCTCGATTGCTCCTCTCCGGCTGTCTGTCTCTGTAACTGCTTCTCTTCCGTACACTTTCTGCCACTCGCTCTGATATAATACAGCCAACTCAGAGTCCAGACAACCCTTTCTAAAAATAGACTCAGCTCTCTCTTCAGAGGTCAGCACACACCAAGAACTCACAGAGTTCTCCAGGAAGAAGAGATGCAAACAAGTCTGGACCTAAAGATTCTTACAGTGTGTAAGACACCAAAAAGCGTCACAAATTTTTCGCACGTTGATATTACATACAAAGTCAATTTAAAAACGACAATTGACGCTGCGTCGGGGCGAGCATAGAGCGGCGTCAAGCGTTCAAGCATTTCCAGCGAAATAAGCTCGCTGCTCACTGCTCAACGCTTGACGCTCGAGTTGAAATAATTGAACTCTTCGAGCGAGCGTCTTGACGTGCCGGGACAGCCTATTAGTGTGGAGATCATCACCGATGGACAGGCAGCTGGAATGGAGCGCCTGTAGTTGGTATTCAGGCCAAGATCCTGGCACCAACCCTGGATAGCAGGTCTTCAAACTGGGCAACAGTCAGCCGCTGAGAGTACCGCTGGAACGGCTGTCGTCCAGACGCAGCTCCTGCAAGACAGTGGAACTCACCAAGCTCACACCATCTCCGTAGGGTAGCATGCATCCAGTACTAACGTCGGCGCCTAGCCGGCTGCTGACTTCTGGACAGCAGGTACAGAGCAGCGATGGTGGTGATCGGAGCCATGTTCAACGATGAAATGATGATGGCGGACTTTTCATGCAACAAAGCCAGGTTGAGCATTTTTTGCATATTTGTACCAGCGCCAAATCTTAAGCATCTAGCGGAGCGCCATTTCACTTGACGCGCAAATACATTGGCTTTCCATGGGTATGCAACGTTAACCATCTATAGACACGTGATGGAGAAGTCCCTAAATCTGTCTGTAAACTGATCAGAACTCTCTGTGAGGACATCTGGATGAGCCCTGCATGAACTCTGCAAGAGCCAGACTTTCACCAGCCAGACCTCCATGAGCCAGACTTTCACCAGCCAGACCTCCATGAGCCAGACTTTCACCAGCCAGACCTCCATGAGCCAGACTTTCACCAGCCAGACCTCCATGAGCCAGACTTTCACCAGCCAGACCTCCATGAGCCAGACTTTCACCAGCCAGACCTCCATGAGCCAGAATTTAACCAGCCAGACCTCCATGAGCCAGACTTTCACCAGCCAGACCTCCATGAGCCAGACTTTCACCAGCCAGACCTCCATGAGCCAGACTTTCACCAGCCAGACCTCCATGATCCAGACTTTACCAGCCAGACCTCCATGAGCCAGACTTCAACCAGCCAGACCTCCATGAGCCAGACTTTCACCAGCCAGACCTCCATGAGCCAGACTTCAACCAGTCAGAACACCATGATCCAGACTTTAGCCAGTCAGAACTCCATGAGCCAGACCTTAACCAGTCAGAACTCCATGAGCCAGACCTTAACCAGTCAGAACTCCATGAGCCAGACTTTAGCCAGTCAGAACTCCATGAGCCAGACTTCAACCAGCCAGACCTCCATGAGCCACATTATCCTTGGGTGCAATGTAAAGTTGAAACACCAGACCTTGTACTTTCCTGGCAACTGGCTAGCATCAATTTTAGCCAGACCTTAAGAGTATCTCACAGCAGTGTCACTGCTTTGAAGACAGCTCTGATGAAGTCATGGTCAAAACTTGATGCAGAGACAATGCGGCGCTCATGCCAGGTAGTGCCAGGTCGTCTCCAGGCTATGATAAAGGCAAAGGGTGGTCAAAGTAAGATGCAAATCTTGATGGTGACAGAGAATAAGGTATAGAAACTGTGTTCGATTTTTATGTTTGTCTGCAAGCGTTTTTAAATTGTGCGGAAAAAAACGATGGGTAAATCTT